>NW_006159698.1:308055-319139 GCF_000334495.1 Tupaia belangeri chinensis
CGGGCCTCTGGAGGCAGACCTGCAGACTATGGGTATTGGCTGTGGACAATAAAGCAACCTTGTAACTTGATTCCAGTCTTGCTAGCCATGGTCTGAGGCCAAAGCTTCTCAAAGACCCACCCAGTGACACAGTGCAAGGCCCACAGACCCAGAGGGAGCCACACTCTCTTCATATAAGGGAGTTTCTGTAAGGCTATCAGCAGATTTATCAAGAGAAACCTACCCTAAGATGTCTGTAGAATTAAAGAAATTCCATCAAAATATCAATGGCATTCTTCACGGAAACAGTAGTAGCTATCCCAGTGTGAGTTTGAGCCACCAGGTCTGGGACTCGAACCGCGGTCGACTACATGGGAATTCAGCGATAGAGCCATTATGCTAACTGCTGGTCCCAATTATTACTCTTTTAATATATAAATTTTTATTTGTTAATTATACCCCAATATACCTAGAAAAAGTTAAAAAATTAAATTGTCTTTAAAAGCCAAGGGGAAAATGCGATTCAGGAAAATAAAAGTAATTATGTGAATGGATGTAACAATATTATCTTTCATACAGCAGGATCATATAGCTAGAAAAATTGTTGAAAAATTATTAGACTGACTATGAGAGTTCAAGATAGAATCGTTTTGAGGGCAGCAGGTGGCATGGATGCTAAGGTGCTGGATCTCACATGGCTGACTGCACCCGCCAGGTGGCATGGATGCTAAGGCGCCGGATCTCACATGGCTGACTGCACAGTTTGAGTCCCAGCCCAGCAACTTGAGAATCCAGCCAGGAGTGTATGTGTGCGTGCCCAAAATCTGAAGAGGAGAATGGAGGAAAAGGGATTGAGGGATGGCCAACCCTCTGGAGGGTGATTTCTCAATTCCCCTCTCTTTCTCTATCTCTCTCTCTGGTGAATGCACATGCCCTACAGCAAACAATAACAATGATAATATAATTTAATTATTTTTTCTGGACATTCAGCAAAACTTGCTTCAGGGAAGACTATAATGACGACATGTCCTCTGTCCTCCTGGGAGACTGGTAGAGATAATGCAAAGCCTCTGGAAACTGTTGAAATGACACACTGAGAGTTCTGTAAGAATACGGATCTGAATTAGCAAACACTAATAGTGGCAAAGAGAGAATCATTATCCTTTTTTACTCCCCAGATAAAAATAAACATAGTCTCTAATATTCCTGAATCTAAGGTAAACTGCAACTGTGCTACGAATTCTATAGACTCTGGAGGATGAGGTTACTTGGGTCACTGCCAACCTCCCTTTCTTAATGTCACTCCTCTGTCCCATCTCTCTCGCCCTTTGCCCTGTTGTAGTGGAAGCTCCCTCAACCCTGGACCGAGGAGAAAGAAAATAACTGTCAAGTGCTCAATCCAAGATGGCTGCAGGCAGGTTTCCTTTGTGCTTTTGGAGCAAGCCCTTCCTTCCAATGATAAAACGCAGGAGAGAGTTACTCCGGACAAAAGATGGTGAACCCCGATTCACTGAGCCATTCTTTTTTCTTTCTTCCTTTTTTTTTTTTTTTTTGGAGAGGTTTTTGCTATAGGGCACATGCGCTCACCAGAAAGTCAGAGAGAGACAGAGAGACAGAAAGCGAGAAATCACTCCCCAGGGGGATGGCCACACCACAATCCCTTCTCCTCCATTCTCCTCTCGGGATCTTGGACACACACGCACACGCACCCAGTGTGAGTTCAAGCTGCCGGGTCCGGGACTAGACCACGGTTGACTACGTGGGAGTCCAGCAACAGCCATTACGCTAACTGCTGGTCCCTGAGCCATTCTTCATAACACACTTGTGTGGCGGCTAGGCTCACTGACATACTGCTTGGATCAGACCAGAAGAGGCAGGATTGGGAAGGTTGTGAGACAAAGTCTGCATTTCAGGACTCTGGGCCGCTCTAGAAATCATCTGGGGCTCTTGCTAAAATGCTGGGTCCACCTTAGCAGGTCTGGGATGGCCATAAGGAACTCCTGGGTGTGGGTGGTTGCTGTGCACCACACATTGAGCAGGAAGGTCCAGAGGTACTTCTTAGCAGGCTGATGCTGGTGGAGCAGAGCTGGGTCGGTATGGAAGTTCATGGGGTTGGTTCTGGGGTCGGCCTGTGTATGCCAGGGGTACATGCCCATGATCCTGGCTCTGGACAGTGGGAGGTATATGCGAGGTCAGCAGATAATGGGGGAGATCACAGGGTAAGATCTGCTGCTGATGCTTGTTTTTATCTGTCTCTCCTGTCTCTCTCTGTTTCTCACTTTCTTAAAAAATAAAAATAAAAGACTTTTAAAAAGCACAGAAATACTTTTTAGATATCCTTAGATAGAGTGAAACTTACCGAGTGGCCACTTACAGGATACAGATGTATTCTACTTTTAGGTAATAAGCTGCATTCCTTAAAAGCACCAAGAGCCCATGGACCATACGGACTGTACTTTCTGTGTTACTCATGCTTCAAGAGCTCTGTGATGTTGTCGGGGCCCTGCATCTTGATCCTTTATCAGAAAATACCAGTCTTATAGTCAGAAACTTGCTATTCACTGGGTTTGCAAACAAACCCTTTCAGGTAAAAAATAAAAATCTTTTTCTATAAGAATCCTTTCCCAGACTTATGTGGCTCATTGGGAAGAGGCTTTGTGCAGACCTCTAAAGTGGGAGCCTCCTGAATCTGTCAGATGACTTCAGGGCAGGGACCAGTTACCATCAGAGGGAAAACCAGACTCAGCTCTGGTCCTCTTGGTCTGAATTAGAAACCAGGTCTGTGTAGGGTTGGGTGATCGGGTATGTGGATCATCAGTCAAGAGGGTAAGGAAAGGGTTACATATCCCCAAATAAAAAATCCCTCCAAGTAACTGAAGATGTCTACATCAAATCATGAAGAGAGATTTGGAAATCAGAGCAATGTTGGCTGTGTTCCCACGTGGCCTGACTGCAGGCAGGTGGAGAAGAGGGGACAGAGCCTGAGGCCCACAGGCAGTGTCCTGCTCCTACTTGGCAATGAGGTGGACCTCGTGACGATGATACTGCACTTGGCCCTACTGCTCACAGCAGCTCTTTTTCTGTAGAGCAGCATCCACCCGCTGCAGTCCAGGACAATTCAGTAGGACTCTCAGGCATCCCGAGCCTACCTAAGGTCACAGAAGAGTAGCTCATCACCTGACAGTGACCTTCACAGACTAAGAGCACCTGCCTTTCATTTCATCTTGGGCAGGAAACACGTTTGACAATAGGGATGTTCCAAAGGAAGAGCTTGATAATGCCCTTCAGCAGGTCTGTTTAGCCATACACCGAGTAGCAGAGTAAGTTAAAACTGAAGCACCTAGGACTGATCAAAACCAGCTAGTCAGTTTATTCACTTACTTGGAAGAGCTGTCCAATGATGTAATGACTTGCTAAAGGCCTTGACTTTCTTCTGTGGATGCATGAATTAATAGGCTCTATTCTCACCTACTCGGGATGATTTGCTATATGTCTGCTTACAGGTCAGGGAGTAGGTTATGCATCATAATGGGCCTGATTGTGTTTCAGAGCTCAGGCTGGTTTAGGAGCCCACCAGGGTTCCAAGGGAAATAGTAGACAGTGGGGTTGAGACTTCGTTCACGGCGGCAGAACTGACTACTTTCTCTTGGACCAAAGGGAATCGCTGAACCTCTCCCTGTCTGGACAGGTGAGTGCCTGTCATCATAAACTCACACATCAGTCCCCAACCATAAAACCTCGAGTTCACAGAGCATATTTGTGCAAGCTATTTTTTTTTAACACGCACAATAGCCATGCTAGGCCACTCCCTAAGACTAGGCAATGGTAGAGCTGGGATGTCTGCAGCTTGGACCTCAGGCCTCGCCCTGTTGTTATGCCCTAGGTAGCCCCTCACTGATCAGTGATGCAGGAGTAACTGGGGTCCTGTGGTTCTTGCCATACTACACACATGTGGGGAAGGCCCTAGCTAATGTCTAGGTACTTTTCTGAAGGCATTCTAGCCCTGAGAGGAGGGAGGAACATAACAGAGAATGTGCTGCACGTGGAACTGTAAAGAATCTCACAATTACAACTCATCTTAATGTAAGGTTTTGGTCAAACCCCCCCCCCAAGATAATGTAACAGCCACTTAGTCGCTGGCATTTAGTAAGAACTAAGTCTGAGATGCTATTTTTTTTTAATCATTTTATTTTGGAGAGGTTTTTGCTATAGGGTGCTTGGGCTCACCAGAAAGAGAGATAGAGAGATAGAAAGCGAGAAATCATCCCCCAGGAGGCATGGCCACACCACAATCCCTTCTCCTCCATTCTCCTCTCGGGATCTTGGGCACGCACGCACATGTGCCCAGCATGAGTTTACTCCACCGGGTCCAGGACTTGAACCGTGGTCAACTACATGGGAGTCCAGCAACAGCCATTACGCTAACTGCTGGTCCCTGAGCCATTCTTCATAACACACTTGTGTGGCGGCTAGGCTCACTGACATACTGCTTGGATCAGACCAGAAGAGGCAGGATTGGGAAGGTTGTGAGACAAAGTCTGCATTTCAGGACTCTGGGCCGCTCTAGAAATCATCTGGAGCTCTTGCTAAAATGCTGGGTCCACCTTAGCAGGTCTGGGATGGCCATAAGGAACTCCTGGGTGTGGGTGGTTGCTGTGCACCACACATTGAGCAGGAAGGTCCAGAGGTACTTCTTAGCAGGCTGATGCTGGTGGAGCAGAGCTGGGTCAGTATGGAAGTTCATGGGGTTGGTTCTGGGGTCGGCCTGTGTATGCCAGGGGTACATGCCCATGATCCTGGCTCTGGACAGTGGGAGGTATATGCGAGGTCAGCAGATAATGGGGGAGATCACAGGGTAAGATCTGCTGCTGATGCTTGTTTTTATCTGTCTCTCCTGTCTCTCTCTGTTTCTCACTTTCTTAAAAAATAAAAATAAAAGACTTTTAAAAAGCACAGAAATACTTTTTAGATATCCTTAGATAGAGTGAAACTTACCGAGTGGCCACTTACAGGATACAGATGTATTCTACTTTTAGGTAATAAGCTGCATTCCTTAAAAGCACCAAGAGCCCATGGACCATACGGACTGTACTTTCTGTGTTACTCATGCTTCAAGAGCTCTGTGATGTTGTCGGGGCCCTGCATCTTGATCCTTTATCAGAAAATACCAGTCTTATAGTCAGAAACTTGCTATTCACTGGGTTTGCAAACAAACCCTTTCAGGTAAAAAATAAAAATCTTTTTCTATAAGAATCCTTTCCCAGACTTATGTGGCTCATTGGGAAGAGGCTTTGTGCAGACCTCTAAAGTGGGAGCCTCCTGAATCTGTCAGATGACTTCAGGGCAGGGACCAGTTACCATCAGAGGGAAAACCAGACTCAGCTCTGGTCCTCTTGGTCTGAATTAGAAACCAGGTCTGTGTAGGGTAGGGTGATCGGGTATGTGGATCATCAGTCAAGAGGGTAAGGAAAGGGTTACATATCCCCAAATAAAAAATCCCTCCAAGTAACTGAAGATGTCTACATCTAATCATGAAGAGAGATTTGGAAATCAGAGCAATGTTGGCTGTGTTCCCACGTGGCCTGACTGCAGGCAGGTGGAGAAGAGGGGACAGAGCCTGAGGCCCACAGGCAGTGTCCTGCTCCTACTTGGCAATGAGGTGGACCTCGTGACGATGATACTGCACTTGGCCCTACTGCTCACAGCAGCTCTTTTTCTGTAGAGCAGCATCCACCCGCTGCAGTCCAGGACAATTCAGTAGGACTCTCAGGCATCCCGAGCCTACCTAAGGTCACAGAAGAGTAGCTCATCACCTGACAGTGACCTTCACAGACTAAGAGCACCTGCCTTTCATTTCATCTTGGGCAGGAAACACGTTTGACAATAGGGATGTTCCAAAGGAAGAGCTTGATAATGCCCTTCAGCAGGTCTGTTTAGCCATACACCGAGTAGCAGAGTAAGTTAAAACTGAAGCACCTAGGACTGATCAAAACCAGCTAGTCAGTTTATTCACTTACTTGGAAGAGCTGTCCAATGATGTAATGACTTGCTAAAGGCCTTGACTTTCTTCTGTGGATGCATGAATTAATAGGCTCTATTCTCACCTACTCGGGATGATTTGGTATATGTCTGCTTACAGGTCAGGGAGTAGGTTATGCATCATAATGGGCCTGATTGTGTTTCAGAGCTCAGGCTGGTTTAGGAGCCCACCAGGGTTCCAAGGGAAATAGTAGACAGTGGGGTTGAGACTTCGTTCACGGCGGCAGAACTGACTACTTTCTCTTGGACCAAAGGGAATCGCTGAACCTCTCCCTGTCTGGACAGGTGAGTGCCTGTCATCATAAACTCACACATCAGTCCCCAACCATAAAACCTCGAGTTCACAGAGCATATTTGTGCAAGCTATTTTTTTTTAACACGCACAATAGCCATGCTAGGCCACTCCCTAAGACTAGGCAATGGTAGAGCTGGGATGTCTGCAGCTTGGACCTCAGGCCTCGCCCTGTTGTTATGCCCTAGGTAGCCCCTCACTGATCAGTGATGCAGGAGTAACTGGGGTCCTGTGGTTCTTGCCATACTACACACATGTGGGGAAGGCCCTAGCTAATGTCTAGGTACTTTTCTGAAGGCATTCTAGCCCTGAGAGGAGGGAGGAACATAACAGAGAATGTGCTGCACGTGGAACTGTAAAGAATCTCACATGAATCTGGGACCAGCAGTTAGCGTAATGGCTATGTCACTGGACTCCCATGTAGTCGACCGCCGTTCGTGTCCCAGACCCAGTGGCTTAAAACTTATGCCGGGTGCATGGGCGTGCGTGTGTGCCCAAGATCCTGAGAGGAGAATGGAGGAGAAGGGATTGCGGTGGGACCATCCCCCCTCGGGGGGGGGGTGATTTCTCTCTTTCTGTTTCTTTGTCTCTCTCTGTCTGGCAAGCGCACGCACTCCATAGCCAAAACCTCTCCAAACAAAAAAAGAATCCCACATGAATCTGAGGGAGTAGCAACAGCTAGCTACTCAGAGCTAATCCCTTGTTTAATATGAAGTGATCACCATCTGCTCACAAAGGACAGCCCTGCTCCAGGAGCCTCATCTGGCTGCTACAGGAGTGTTGAAACATGAGGGCCATCAGCAGCCGGGGGAAGAAGTGGATCATTGCTTTCCTGTAAGAGCCAATGGGCAACAGGGTGCACAAGGCCTGGGATGCCTGCAGGGAAGGAAGAGAGTGAAGAGTGTACCATCTTCCTCAAAATCCAGACCATATCACTACGGGGAAGGAGGGCCTGTGCAACCCTCCTGCAACTTCCTAAATAGAGGTATGCATGCACATTCATTCCTCAGTAATAGTCGGATCATTGCTTTCCTGTAAGAGCCAATGGGCAACAGGGTGCACAAGGCCTGGGATGCCTGCAGGGAAGGAAGAGAGTGAAGAGTGTACCATCTTCCTCAAAATCCAGACCATATCACTACGGGGAAGGAGGGCCTGTGCAACCCTCCTGCAACTTCCTAAATAGAGGTATGCATGCACATTCATTCCTCAGTAATAGTCACCATGTCATCTCCTAAATAGAGGTATGCATGCATGCACATTCATTCCTCAGTAATAGTCACCATGTCATTGTGAACCAGGAACCCTGGTAAGGGACTCCCAGAGTAATATAACCCCCACTACCAAAACATCAGAAAGCAAGCTGGTTCTCAAAGGTCATACAGTCCAATGGGGTCCCCTTCACACATGGCCACAAAGAATAGTCTACTACCAAGCCAGTTCCTCCTTGTGCTCATGCATTACAGGAAAGTGGGATGGTTAGGAGGGAGCAGGCAGGTCCCCGACAGATCATTCAGCATGCTGACCACTGCAACGCCCACCAACAGAAACACATATTCCAACACCTCACATTTGTGAATCAGAGCCATTTATTTGTTACTACAGCTCTGGAATTTACTCCTAGGAGTGGTGATTTGGGTCCTTGGGAGACATTGCAATGATGAAGAGGAATGAGATTATGCCTGTCAAGTCTGCATGATCTAGCTGGTGGTTACACCACTTGTTACTTTGTTCAGCTCACGACAGCCTGTGGCTTCCCTGAATTCATGGACAGTCAGGTGAATGCCCATCATGCAGGACCTTGACCCTTTTCTCTGTCCAGAACTCTTTTTATGTTTGTTCTTAGAGAGAGATTTTTTCTTTAGGGTATGTGCACTTGACAGTCGAGAGAGACAGAGACAGAAAGTGAAAAATCATCCTCGAGGGAGGATGGTCACACCACAATCCCTTTTCCTCCATTCTCACACATGCACACATGCTGACCTGAATTTTAAGTCACCAGGTCCAGGACTAGAACCATGGTTGACTACACAGGAGTCCAGTGACTTAACCATTATTCCATCTACTGGTCCCTAGAGGTCTCTTTCTTAGATATATGTAAGGATCGTACCTTCACAGAGTCAAGTTTCTGATTAGACATCTCCTCAACAGAGTGGGCTGCCTTGAGCAGCTCATCTAACCTAACTCCTCTCTGTCACTCATTTTCCCCACACTGATCTATATTTCTTATCAATTTTCACCTCTAACATAGGACACACCTGTCTGAGCATTGTCTGTGTCTCTTACAAAACAGAAGCTCTGTGAGCAGAATGTGATACAGAGGCCCCACCACTATGAGCCAGGTCAATGGATGCATGACAGAAGGACCATGCTGGGAAAGTATGGAGGTGTCTGTAGATAGGGTGGCTAGGGCTTTCCATGATTAGGGAATCAATATTGAGAAGAAACACCCATGGTGTTATTTACCGCCATGTGGGGTCATGTTGTCAGCATCCAGAGAGAAGCATCTTCTTTCCATTAGGGCATTCTCCGTCTCTCCAGGCTTTCCTTTCAGTATCAACTGTATGGTCTTCAGCACCTGCGAGGCCATGTGTAACTCCAAACCCACTGCGTGCCGTGTCAGCACCAGCATGCTGCAACACACCCCACCCCGGACAGTTAGTTTCCTACTCAGTACGTGACATACATTGGGCAGAGACAGGCAGACAAACATGAAACAAGCTGAGAGTCAGTTCTAAATGATCTTCTTAGTCTCATTTGCAAAAACAGAGCAAGAAAGTACACAAGATCTTATGGAAAAGATCAGAAGTCTGTGAGTTCATCTTCTACTCCCACCTCAGTATCTGTCCAGCCTAATGTCAATAACAGGTCAGTTTCCTGCATTTCATACTCTCCTTGCTTTTCTCACCAGGAATAACAGAATATTTAGAAATGGGCATGGAAATACATATGAATATATTAATTAATATATAAAAAGGAAATAACCTTAAATAATTTTTTGTAAAACTAGCTAACTACTTAAAATTAAAAGGAAAAATACAAAGCAAGCATAGTGGAGTGAATAATTTTGCCAAATGTCACACACGTAATAAGTGACAGACATGTGACTAGAACCCTGATTTCTTTTTCTCTGACCCCCTAGCTCCTTTCCCTATGCACTCTTCCACTGTGCAAGATTAGCCTTACTATTGTGCATCTAAAAAAGTGCTGTATACCTCTAAGTCCTGTTACCTCTTCAATCCTTGCTGGGCTCTGCAGTCTCCTGCTGTGTCTGCACTAAATTCCTAATTTGGCTAATCTGGTTCCATGGAATGTGGACACACCAACTCTCTAGATCCCACTACCCACTGCTCTTCCCTGCAAAGCTCATTCAGAACCATACCCGGAAACATGTGGACCTCAAATTACATTTGCTGTTTGACTTCTTACCTCCTGTTCACACCTCTAACTGATCAGTTCTTCCATATGATTCTTTGTTTTAGCCTAACTACAAATCCTGTCTTTTTCTACCCTAGACCTCACCTAAAATTGAGTAAGCTGGCAAGTTTAATGATATTCACCCAACTCTAATAGTTCCTGCTCTCCTCAACACAAACTGCTAAATTCCTTGGCAATTTTTACTGCATCCACACGGGTATATTCCTTTTCCTCAAAACAATGTCTGAGGACCGATGACACTTCAGACACTATGCATGTATAGTTTCTGGGTAAGAAAACACTGAGTCATATGAAGATCTTTCTATGCATTTTATGAGTAGTGAAATTTTTTCTATGTTAGCTAAATAAGTGCAATCTTTCAGAAAAAGGAAGTTATATCATTTATTTAAATTTATCATTTATTGTTGATATGTTAACAGATTAACTCAGCCCATAGAACAACTCTAGAGTTAGAAAGAACTGTCCTCATTTCACAGAGGAGAACATTAAGCATCAGGGATATTATCAAACTTGCATGGGCCCAAATTGGAGAGAGATCCAGAGTCATTTGTTTTCAAAGTCTGAGACCTTTCTGTGATAAAACTTCCTGCCTTTATACCATTAATAATAAAGAAATACTACCTTCCTTCCCAATGTACAAAATAGAAATGGATTTTCTAAGCTCTTCCAATGTGCCTGTTAAATTCAGATTGTCTCATAAACTCATATGGCCATTTTTCTTTCTATGAAAAATGAGTAAGTTCAAAGATTAGAAGAAATGTAATATCCTTAGTCTATTTTGGTTGTCTGTGCTTTTGAAGTCTTATCCAAAAACTCCTTGCCCAGACCAATGTCAAGAAACATTTCCCCTATGTTTTCTTCTAGTAGTTTCATAGTTTTAGGTTTTACATTTAATTCGTGAATTCATTTTGAGTTGATTTTTAAAAAGTGATTGAGAGATAGTGGCTTAGTTCTGTTTTTCTGCATATCGAGCCCAGGTCCATCTGACTGTGCTACCTGAGAGGGGGCAGGGGCTAGAGCCTTACTTGTCTGCTAGGACTGAGGAGTCCAAGAGTTTAGAGATGTCCATCTTGGATGAAGTGCGGGTCAGCAAAGTAATGACCCTCATCATAACATGCTTCATGATGTGAGAAGGATTTCACTCAATTGCTTATAAATAGCATACAGAATCCTAGGTACCTAGAAGACAAATTTCACAGGTAAAAAAGGTTAGCAGCTTTTTACTTATTTTTCAACTTTATTTCTTCCATTCTTCTATGAGTGTGTATGTGTGTGTGTGTGTGTGTGTGTGTGTGTGTGTGTGTGTGATAGAGAGAGAGAAAGAAAGAGAGGGAGAGAG
>NW_006159698.1:319153-325667 GCF_000334495.1 Tupaia belangeri chinensis
CCCCAACAAGGCCTTGATCCACAATAATGAGCAGCCTCAAGCCAGTCCCAGATCATGGGTACATGCATGCCTCATGTGATCAGGGAAGTCTTCAGATGTGAACCCAGAACCTTCCTATGTGGGTCAGACTTATAGTCTCCTGATATATAGTCACTTGTAAACAAAGGCATTTTCTGGAAGTAAGAATTCAGAACTCCTCAGAATGACCAAGGCAGCAACTAACACACAAATGAGCACTAGGAAAAACCATGTCTATATGTGTGACTACACGCTGCATGTCATTTATTGATGAGGAATAAACCTGTGCACTTATGGATAGTGGGACAATAACTCACTAAAATTCTTTTTATTAAAGCTTATTTTGGGGGACCAGGATTGGTGTAATGGTTATGTCTCTGAACTCCACGTAGTCAACCATGGTTAGAGACCCAGATCCAGTGGCTTAAAACTCATGCTGGATGTGTGTGTGTGTATGCCCAAGATCCTGAGAGGAGAATGGAGGAAAAGGGATTGTGGCATGGCCATTCTCCTTGGGGTATGATTTCTCACTTTCTATCTCTGTCTCTTCAGTGAGCACACATGCCCTACAGCAAAAATCTCTCTCAAAAAAAAAAAACCCCTTATTTTGGGGTAGATTTCATTATACAAGATATACCAACTCAGTACAGAAAACATAGGAATAATGTATAATTCATGTCTTTAAAAAAGAGAGTCAAAATGGTGGAACAAAATAGCAATGGAGTTTCAAAAATACTTTTTAAAAATTAAGGAGAATTTAAGCTCAGATGTTGAGGTATGAAACTTGTATTGGAGGAGCAACCCAGAATGGTGAACACCAAGCCTTAATCTTGCAGACCCTACCTGTAGGTCTGACATTATTGTTACTACTGTTTCCCTTGTCTACTTATTCTTGAACAAAGAGATTTCTAGCCAGACCTGGAATTGGTTGTGTGTACAACATCAAATTTGATTTACTCAGATCACCTCACTTTTATTTTCAACATACTGTTTAGAGATCACAAACAGAAAAGCTGGCTGATGTAAATTTATATTACTTATTTGTGCACAGTATTCCCCTCTAAGTGGAAGAAAAAATAAATGATTGAATTGTCTTTGCATGGAAAAATATGTCATGAGTTTTCTAATGACCTAATAAACATTAGTGAAAGACATTCCTCCTGCCACATGTGTTCCAAGGTAAGCATTACAAAGAGACAGTAAATCATCATTCTTCTCCATAGACCCTATAGCCATTGTGTTTAGAGCTTCATTTTGTGTTCTCCTTCTACTGTAGAGGCAACATATTTCTCTAAATCAAGCCAGGCACATTAGTGTTGCTTAATTATAGAAATCAAGATTTGTTTTAATCTCTGAAGAAAGATTTGATCTCTTAGGTTCATTTTCTTTATCTATTCTTAATTCTTTTTGTTTGTTTGTTTTTAAGCCAGAGGGTTCATGTGCTCTCCAGAGGGAAACAGAAAGAGAAAGGTAGAAAGCATGAAAACCATTGGGGCCTGGTCACACCATAAATTCTTTTCCTCCTTTTCTCCATCCTATCAGATTTTTTTTTTTTTTTTGAGAGGTTTTTGCTATAGGGCGCGTGCACTTACCAGAAAGACAGAGAAAGACAGGGAGACAGAAAGCGAGAAATCACCCCCCGGGGGGGGATGGCCACACCGCAATCCCTTCTCCTCCTTTCTCTTCTTGGGATCTTGGGCACGCAAGCACATGCTTCTGGCATGAGTTTAAGCCACTGGGTCCGGGACTCGAACCACAGGCAACTACATGGGAGTCCAGTGACATAGCCATTACGCCAACTGTGGGTCCCTCCGTCCTATCAGAATCTGAGGCACACATGCACATGTGCCTGGCATGTTTGTCAAGCTACCGGGGCTGTAATTCAAACTGTGTTATTGATAATGTGAGATCCTTTAACCACAAGGCCACAGGACCAGCTAATGTGTTAGATTTATTTTAAAATTATAGAATTGGAGTAGTGGTTGTCAGAAGCTGCAGTATTGCTCTGCCCTATCAATAAAGGTGCCATGGTCTATGGGGTTAGTCGGGAGGAGGGATGAGGACAGTCTGGTCAGTGGACACACAGTCCCAGTAAGTAGGAGTGAGTCGGGAGGAGGGAAGAGGGCAAACTGGTCAGTGGGCACACAGTCCCAGTAAGTAGGAGTGAGTCGGAAGGAGGGAAGAGGGCAGACTGGTCAGTGGGCACACAGTCCCAGTAAGTAGGAGTGAGTTCTGGTGTTCCATTGCACAGCGGGGTGACGTGTGTTTTGATTGTTTTAACCACAAAGAAATGAAAGGTGTCTAAGGTGATGAATATGCTAGCTACCCTAATTTTATCATTATATATAGTACCCATGTATTAAAATATTACAATGTGCCCACATAAATAGATATGATTATTACATGTCAAAAATAAAATTTTAAGAAGTTAAAAATAAAATAAATTGTGCAGTTTAGGATATTTTTCGAAGATTTTTTTCAGGTTTATTTTCTTTATGTGTGTATGTATGTGTGTGTGTATATATGTATATATATAACATTTAATCATTATATGCCCGTACTGTGTACAAAATGTTTTTTCCTAGCACAAATATAGTGCATCTCAGTCAAGACAAATATATTACCATATACATTATCATTAGCAAATACATTTCTATGACTTGCTTTGACTTACTATATATAACTCTTTGTTGTCTCAACTTCATGGTTGATTTAAGGTTTATTTGATATATCTTTAACTTATAACAATTTACTTTCTTTTTTTTTTCCTCTTAAAATATCATTTTTGGGGGACCAGCAGCTGGCATAATAGTTGTCACTGAACTCCCAAATAGTTGGCCATAGCTCAAGTCCCAGACTTGGCGGCTTAAAACTCATGCTGGGTGTGTGTGCATGCATGCCCAAAATCCTGAGAGAAGAACAGAGGAGAAGGGATTGGCCATCCCCCACAGAAGGGGATTTCTCACTGTCTGTCTGTCTCTCCAACAAGCACATGCATTCTATATTAAAAATCTCTTTCTCTTTAAAAAAAAAATCACTTTTTAGGGCCATCAGGTGGTGTGGGGGTTAAGGCACTAGACTCCCACATGGCTGTGATTCAAGTCCTATACCTGGTGGCTTTCTTTCTCATTTTCCCTCTTTCTCATTCTCTTTCTCTCTGTCTCTCTCGAGTGAGCACTTGTGCCCTGTAGTAAATTAAAAAATGATAGTAATAATGAATAAAATTAAATAATTCTTATAAAAGAGCTTTTTATGAAATGCACACTAGTGTGAGAAAAGCCATTTTCCAAATTTTTAGAAACGTTGCTCTCACGAGAGGTCAAGTATTAGCTCTCACTCTTGTTCATACAGAGAGCTGGTTACATATAACCAGAGCTGTTTCACAGCTGGCTTGATCAATCACGGCCTATCAGGAAATGAAACCAGACCCTTTTAGAAATTCCCTCTTCCCACCCTTCCCAACTGGGTCTTGGCACCAGGAAGAGTACCTTCTTTCTGCTGTCCCAGTTATGCACACAGAAACTCACCTCTGGGATAGGACACAAAGTCAACATCTGGTGGTGCACCCAGAGATGGATGCCAATTCCTTCAAAGAGCACCCTGGGCATGTTTGATGAAATAATTAAATTCCTCACCTAAAAGAGATATGCAAGCACAGGAAAAGCTGGGGAAACCAAACAAAGAAGCCAGGTACTTTGACAGACCTTGCCCTGCTCAATATTCATTATCAACCCCCAGGATTATCAACTTAAACCTCATGCCCAGTGCAGTGGTCCTTCTCTGGCAGCTGCCCACCCACCTGCTTTTTAGGCATGGAAGTATATTTCCTTCCTATTAGAAATCTTTACTTTTCTATTAAATATTTCCTTTTCCTTCTTTAAATATGTCTGTGGTTTTTCATTCTAAGTCTCAGGACAGGTCTCTTAGATATCTGAATCTAAAGAAGTTAGAATTTTATACTGTGTAACCCAACTCCTCCATTCCACAGAGCACACCCGGCAGGCAACTCACTCCCTGCAAGCTCTTTTTGAGCAGCACTAAGCTTGTCAATGAGCTGGCATTTTACCCAGTCCTCCCTCCTACAGGGCACGTTTCTCTTCTCACATAAGATCAGCTTCTCAGAGGCTGAACGAGCCTAAATAAAAACAAGAAGCCCAAAGAAAGCCTCCCTGATATAGATAGATAAAAACCCTCTCCTCACTTTTTCTTGGCAGCACATTTTCCAGGGCCCACTCCCTGCGGGGGAGCTCTGACCTGTCTTGCCTCTCTGAGCAAACTCTCCATTTCACTATTCCTTCTCGGTGTCCATGTCTAATTCTTCATGAGCGTGAGACAGAGAACTGACCTCCCTATGTTCCTGTATTCAGGTGCTGGGTCTAAGCATGTCAACTTCCTGCATCATAATCCTCTTACATGCCCCAAATCCTGCTGGGGTAACGAAAAGGAGGAAATGTTCTTTAAATGATAACCATGTGTTTAAAGCAAAAAATAGTAACTACGTAAAAGCAAAATGTACCAGCAGGCGCGGTGGTGCACACCTGTGATCCCAGCTACTTGGGAGGCTGAGAGGATTGCAACACAGGGAGACCTTGTTTATGTGAATTTTTTTTTTTTAAAGGAAAATGTATGGCAACACTAGTACAAAGACTTGAAGAGCAGAAATGTATAAGCATTGTTTAAAGGTTCTAGTATGTGGAGAGTCATCAAATATCAGTTAAAAATAAGCTGTGAGAAGCTTAGAGTTTCCCTGGTGTGTGCTGGCTTCATGTAGCAAACTGAAATTGTCTCACAGCGCATTGAAGTTCTATTCTTTCTTTCTTTTTTTTTTTAGGTTTTTGGAATCTCTGTTTAATTTCTGATCATTACTATTACTTATTACTATAACTACGCCCGCAAGCTCACTAACCTTTTTCTAATTTACCTAAATAATATGTAATGTTTAAATGTCAATTCCTGGGACCAGCAGTTGGCATAATGGCTATATCGCTGGACTCCCATGTAGTCAACCACGGCTTGAGTGTCAGGCTCCGTGGTTAAACACACGCCAGGCACGTGTGCATGTGTGACCAAGATCCCGAGAGGAGAATGGAGGAGAAGGGATTGCAGCTTGGCCATCCCTCCTGATGGGGTGATTTCTTGCTTTCTGTCTCTCTGTCTCTTTGTGTCTTTCTGGTGAGCGCACTCACCCTATAACAACAAAAACAACAACAAATGTCAATTCCTGACAGTGTTTTTCATATCAGATTCTGCTTTTAATCTCCAGAGGCTTAGTATAATGGTCTTTTAGAAGGTTTTCAATCTCTACTTACAGTATTCTTTTCCACTAATTCTTTAAATAAATGGAATATATTTATAATAATTGTTTTTAAGTCCTCTTCTATTAAGCCAGTTATCTTTGTCATTTCTGACAGTTTTGATTGATCTTTTTCTTTTTTCTTTTTTTTTTTTGGAGAGGTTTTTACCACAGGGCACATGCGCTCGCCAGAAAGACAGAGAGAGACAGAGAAACAGAAAGTGTTCAGCTACATGGGAGTCCAGCGACATGGCCATTACGCTAACTGCTGGTCCTTTGATTGATCTTTTTTTACATCCTCATTATGGGTTTATTTTCCTGCTTTATTTCTTGTCTGATAATTTTTTATTGAAACTCAGCCCTTGTTAATTTTTTTTGGAGAGGTTTTTACTATAGGGTGTGTGCGCTCGCCAGAAAGACAGAGAGAGACAGAGAGACAGAAAGCGAGAAATCATCCCCCTGGGGGAGATAGCCATGTCATAATCCCTTCTCCTCCATTCTCCTCTCAGGATCCTGGGCACGCACACACACGCGTCTGGCGTGAGTTTAAGCCACCAGGTCCAGGACCTGAACTGCGTTCAGCTACATGGGAGTCCAGCGACATAGCCATTATGCTAACTGCTGGTCCCAGACACTGTTAATTTTAACTTGTTGAGTGTAAATGTTTTGTATTCCTAGACATTTCCTTCAGCTTTGTTCTGGTGAGCAATTAAAGAATTTGAAGACAGCGTATTGTTTAGGATCTGTTTGCAAGCCTTGTTAAGTAGCACTAAAACTATTTAATCTAGGGGTAATTTTTTCTTCCAATGAGATAAAACCCCTCCGAGTAAGCTACCTCATTATTTGTGAGTTACGAGATTTAAAATCCTGGCTTACAGACATAGGCACTATTAGCAGCCTCTGTAAGCTCACTAGGTTTTCTCTCTAGTCGTGTTCGTCTCCTCTCTTCTGCAGTATTGAGTGGCCTCCTCATGTGTACCTTTCCATCAGTACTCAGCGGAATGCTCCCAAGGGGCCCTCGGCAGGTCTCGGCAAATCTTCGGAGTTATCTGTGCATGCTTCTCCGGTTCTGCTGTGCTGGACTCTGGCGATCTCCATCTCCCTGGACTCCCAAATCTGTCCTGTCTGGTCTCGGTAAGGTCCTTAGGTTATCCTTTTTGTGTGGAGGTCTAGAAACTTTCCCTAGGTGGTGAGCCCAGACAG
>NW_006159698.1:325698-346252 GCF_000334495.1 Tupaia belangeri chinensis
ATATAATATACATATATATTTTAAACGTTTCTTATGGAAAAGTCAGTCTAGTCTCTGTTAGTACAACCCGGACAGATGCAGAGGTATATCACTTATTTTAAAGTTTTGTTCTGAGATGCAGTTGAGTTCTCGGTTTAATATTTCCAAGTTTGGGCTCTTGCACTTGTACTTTGTTAAAGGAGACATAGCAGTACCTGATTCTTCCTCACTCTTGAAGCAAGAATCTTCTGAGTATTCCACCTGATGCTCCCTAGAGGGAAAAACACTCTTCCTTTTAGAAGTTGCATTTTATTCTCTCTACTTCCTGTTCCTCCCTGCCTCCACCCAGTATTTCTGTCCCTACCATTAATATTGCACGTTCATCAACACAGAGTACTTTATAGAGATTGAAGTCTCAGTGATACCCTCATTAGGATTTGTTGGCAATCCTAAGAAAATAAAAACACACTTTAGAAAGCTACACTATCTATGTTGGGACAGGATTTAGAAATTTACAGAAATTTCCTGGGACTCACAGATATTGCAGAATAATTAAGAACAGATGCTCAGTCACCCTCAGAAAAGACAGCGACTCATCCTTACCATTCTGACCCTGAGCAATGGAAAGTAGGCGATACATTCCCAAGGATGCTTCTCGTGCAATGAAGGGGTAAGTGTGAGAGCACAGAAGACACAGCTCTGCAGCCCGGACTCCCAGACATGGAGCATCAACGCTTAACTAATGGAGAAGCAAAGAGAATATGCATTTGATTCGCACAGTCAACACCAAATGCCTGCATCTCAGGTATTGGACTAGGATTAGAGGATAAATTCAGAGTATGCAAGATCTGTATCAAATCTGACGCTGTTACTGAGTTCTAATGTCTTCCTCTGTGAAATTAAGATAAACATTTGGGGCCTGATTGTGGTGCAGCAGTAAAATGTAATAACTGTGCAAGGATTTCCGTATGGGCAGGGTCCACATTTACATCCAGAGACCTCCCTGAGTCCGCTAGGCCAATGTGCCCTTGATCCAGGATGGCTGAAGCTGGGGGTGGATGGTGGCATCAAGGCTCTGCTGGGGGCGCTCTCTCTTCTTCCCTCTCTCCGTCTCTCTCTCCTTCCCCCCCTATTTCTCACTCATGGAAGAAATGCACAAATACATGTTTTCAAAAAGATAAATACCATTTCATAACAGTGTAGAGACTAAGGGTTAACATGTATGACAAGAAAGAAAGTTCTGGCAAAGTGCTTGAAAATAACAGTGACTCAATTAGTGTGAGTTTCTCCTTCATAAAGCAGGTTGGCGTTTTCAGTTAGCAAATTCCTAGGACATGGGAGAACAGAGTGTGGAATGGATTTCCAAAATCCTTAGTACTTTCTTTTCTTTTTCTTTCTTTCTTTTTAAAAAAAATTTTAAAAAGTTTTTTTCCATAGAGTGCATGCACTCACGGAGGGGCCAGAGAGTGAGAAATCCCAGGGGGGTTGGCCATGCCTCAGTTCCTTCTCCTCCATTCTCCTCTAGGACTTTCCACATGCATGCACACACACCTGGTGTGAGTTTCAAGCCACCAGGTCTGGGACTCGAACTGCAGTTGACTATGTGTGAGGCCAGTGCCTTTAACCACCATGCCGCCTGCTCATCCCAGTGCTTCCTCTTTCACATGTAGAATGCTTCTGGTGACTCTGAGTCGCTGGGGACATGTGACTTTTCCTTTTGGAATCTCTCTGACTCTCTCCATGGAAATTCATTTTCTTAAACTAGAACATTTGCTCTGATAAACTACTCCCACAACATTTAAGTATTCATCCCCACAAGACACAGGCTACCAAATATTTAAATTTTCATCTTGACTGCCTTGTTTGACCAGATCAAATAAAAATAGAGAAGAGAGTAGAGACATAGAGAGAGACAAGAAGAAGAGACATTCGCTTTCATGAAGGTGTGAGTGACGTTTATCAATTGTGTGTGGGGTGTGTGTGTGTGTGTGTGTGTGTGTGAAACAAAAAAGTGCTCTGATCACAGGTAGGTTTGACTAACTGGTAGTATGGCCTGTAGGTGTTCCTGTCTCTAAGATAAGTGATTTCTTTTCTCAGATAGATGCCTCTCCATTAGGGTTAGGATTGGCCAGTGTTGGTGGTAAGAGTTAGACCTCAAGAGAACCCTCGAGGAGAGCCCAAAGTTGCTGCTTTTTCCTAACCCCTCCATGCCCTCCTACCACTGGCCCTGCTATGGCTTGACTTACCTTCTTCTCTTTAACTTTTCCATTTCTGTCTCTTCATATCTCTCTCTCTCTCTCTCACACACACACACACACACACACAGAATAATTCCTAAGAAACACTGAGACATGACTTGGATCATGGAACTCATCACAACTCAGCTGGGAGGCTGGGAGTAACGGTCTCAGTAAGACGAGGGGGATTCCTTCTCCCATGGATTTCTGCTTAGCGTCTGTCTTTGAGAATGCTGACATACTTCCACCTGGTGGCATTTAGCGGCTATTGCAAAGCAGAGTAATGTTTAATACGCTTGGTTTCTCAGGAGAAACAAATTTCAGTTACAGCTGAGAACCCTCAATAAGTTTCTAAGAGTGATCTACTACACACATGAATTTACACGTTGATTCACAGTTGGAGAGTAACCTGTGTGCTAGGGAGAATGAATATTACCACAGTAATGGGAAGACAAAAGTAGGGATGGGGAGACTAAAATGTCTTAGCTCTCTCTGGAGTGAGACTCACTAGAGTATCTGTCTTTGAATACAGAGAGAAGCATGTGAATAGGCCCTACGTAACAGTTGACATCAAAACTTGCTGAGTGGACAACACACATTAGGCAATGTGCAGAAAACAAACCAGAGTGGTGAACCATGCTAACCTCAGGCCTCACTTGCAACACTCTCTTCAATGAACCACCAGGACTTTGAATGGGCCACTCAAGTCATTTCAGAAGTAGAGAGAGCCGGCCTTCCCAGGTCAGAGATTTAAAGAAGCGGCCTGGTCTCTTAGACATTGAACAAGGTATCAGCATGATGCAGAGGACATCACAGACTGTGGTCCCCCGTGTAAGTGAACTGCAGTGTGTTCCAAAGCTGGTCGTAAATGAGGCAGTAAGAACACAGTGTGTCTGTGGATGGTTTGTACAAACAGCAGGAAATAGAAACACACTGTGTGTTTCCCTTTACTCTTAGCTTCTTCTGAAATGACTCAGCAATGGACAGAGTATGTTTAAAAGGCACAGTGAAGTGTGGGTGGGAAACAGGCTCCCTGTGTGGTACCCATGGGAAAGAAATATTCCGAGGTCCAATGAGGCCAGCAATGATGCCATTCAAAGTACAGTATACCTCAGTGGATAATGGCAATTATGAGATGCCCGTGTATTCTCTGTCTGAAAGGCCACAACTGAAAAGTCTGAGAATAGCCCAGTCTTCGGGAAGGTGTGGGAAAATGGGTACTCTGATGACTACCGGATGCAAACTAAAGGACAGTTGTGTGTTACCCAACTTTAACCATCAAATCTGATCATTATACTTCTAAGCATTTCTACGTGCATACTCAGAGGGTTCCACAGAGGTGACCATTGTGTATTGTTTGAAGTAGAAAAGGTGAAAATATATTTCAATGTCCATTAACTGAAAACTAGTTAGGTAGATCACAATACATCGCAACTATGGGACATATATCATGTGTTAAGAAATGAAATAAAGGGACCAGTAGTTAGCATAATGGCTATGTCGCTGGACTCCCACATAGTCGACCGTGGTTCAAGTCTCGGACCTGGTGGCTTAAACTCACGCCGGGCATGTGTGCATGCATGCCCAAGATCCCAAGAGGAGAATGGAGGAGAAGGGATTGTGGCGTGGCCATCCCCCCGGGGGGTGATTTCCTGCTTTCTGTCTCTCTGTCTCTCTCTGTCTGTCTGGAAAGCACACGTACCTCTCTGCTTGTCTGGAAAGCCCACGTACCCAATAACACAAAAAATCCCAAAAAAAAAAAAAAAAAAAAAGAAAAGAAAAGAAAAGGAAAGAAAGAAATGAAATAAAACTGGATACAGCAGATGGCATAATGGTTACGTCACTGGACTCCTACATAATCAACCACTGTTCAAGTCCCAGACCTGGCGGCTTAAATCTCAGGCCAGGCGCATGTGTGTGAGTGCCCAAAGCCCTGAAAGCAGAATGGAGGAGAAGGGATTACGGTGTGGCCATCCTCCCTGGGGGTGATTTCTCTCTTTCTGTCTCTCTGTCTCTCTCTGCCTCTCCAGTAAGAAAAGGAAAGAAAGAAAGAAAGAAATGAAATATAAATCTACATATATTGACATGAAAATATCTGCAGACATATTGTTCAGCAAATGAAGCAAACTGCAGAACCATACGTAAATGTGATTTGACTTCAGTAAGGAAACACTGAGTGTGTGTGCATGTGCTTGTGTGTATGTGTATGTGCATGTGTATATACATGTGAACTAGGACATGGCTTGGCAGGTCACATGTGACACTGTGGGAAAGTGGAGAGGCTAGGAAAGGAAACGTGCTCTATCTCTAGCATGTTTTACAATGAAAATACTTGAAAATTACTTGTCTACATTTAAAATAGGTCAATAATAATTTTAAACTGGGGTGAGGGGATACTCAAGAAAAAAAAAGAAGCAAAACATTCAATGGACAATAACAATCGAAAATAACCTGTTGATGACAATTTGTGTGATAATTTCATTGACTGGACTAACATACAGTGTATTCATGTTGAAAATTCATTTTAACGTGTAAAGATAGTGATTGAATGTAAAAAATAAAAAAAAATTTAAAGTAGAAATAAAATAAAACATATTATAGAGAAACACAAAGAAGAAAAGTGAGGATGGAAAGATTTTATAAGGTAATAAATAACAACAATGTGGCCTACCTAAGGGAATTCAGAGTCAGCTTCATGCTGAAAATTCATTTTAATGTGTAAAGATAGTGATTAAATGTAAAAAATAAAAAAAGTAAAGTAGAAATAAAATAAAACATATTATAGAGAAACACAAAGAAGAAAAGTGAAGATGGAAAGATTTTATAAGGTAATAAATAACAACAATGTGGCCTACATAAGGGAATTCAGAGTCAGCAAAACCTGGTGTTTGCTGTTTGTGTAATACATGATTCATTTTTATTATAGGGCACATGCAGTCTCAGGAGAGACACCGGGGGAGGGAAAGTGAGAAGTCATCCCCCAGGGGAGATGGCCACACTGCAATTACTACTCCACTTTCCCCTCTGGATTTTGGGCATGCACACACATGCTTTAGTCACCGGGTCCAGGACTTGAACTGCAGAGTTGGCCATGCAGGATCCAGCTAAACACCACACTCTGTGCTGATCCCACATAATGCATCTTAAGCAATCGCTGGAGAAATTCTGCTCTGATTGACACAAAGTCCTGCAGGACACTGGCTCCTCTCCTGATTCCCCAGCCTGCGGCATGATAGTACCAGCCAGGTGTCTGGCATCCCCGACCTGAGACATGAAAAGCAATACTGTGGAAATGAAGGAGGAGAATAGAGAAGCAAGACAATTCAGGAACACAAAAATGGAAAATGACCTGATCATGGTAGTGTGTATGATAATATCTTTAACTGGACAAATACACAGTGTATTCGTGCTGGAAAAATTGATTTTGAAAGACATAAGGGTATACGGAGATATGCAGGCGGCGTATTTGCTCCTATGATTAACGCATCCCTGGGCTTTCTCAGACGCAAGCCTCAGCACCCTGCTGGTGAGCACCATTACTCTCTCCTGCAGGTACGAACTGTCTTCATTCATCCACACGATCATTTCCTGCTGGAGACAGGAGAGTCCTCCTAGAACCTGGTCTTTCCATTTCCCAGCGTCCCCACCCGCTTATCCCCAACATCACCAAGTCCTGATTATTCCACACTTAACCTGCTTTTACCTCAGCAATACCGACAACAAACATCTACTACACTGACTACATCTAGGCTCAACTTAAAAAATAATAATAATAAACAAAAATAAATAATTCTTTAACTTTTATTTTTGTAAGGTTAGGGCCAGCAGGTGGCATGGAGGTTAAGGTGGCTGGATCCCATGTGGATGACTGCATGGTCCAAGTCCAGGAAGCTTGAGAAATCACTCTGGGCACATGTGTGCGTGTGTGTCCAAAATCCCAGGAAGAGAATGAAGGAGAAAGGATTGAGTTGTGGCCACTCCTCCTCAGGGGTAATGTTTCACTTTGCTTCTTTCTCTCTTCCTTGTCTCTCTGTGGTGAGCACACATGTCCGATGGCAAAAACAAAGCCAAAATTCAATCATTATGATAAAAAAATTTAAATAGACAAAAATTATATAGGTTTGATATAGTTAATTCCCCCTCACATTTGTTCCTGTCTTCTTAGATGCCAACTCTGATTCTTCGTTTGGATGTGTTTATGATTTGCACAACTCATGGAAGCTCCTGGTAGGGTAAGTCAAGCTGTTTTCCTACTATTTACACACAGCTGGCCTCAGTGCCTTCATTAAACAGTGTAACACATCCAACGCAGTCTTCTGTATCTGGCTAGAACATTAAGAAAGCAGTGAGGTCTTGGCTATGAAAAGTGGGATTCTAGGAAACCAGCAGTTAGCGTAATGGCTATGTCGCTGGACTCCCACGTAGTCGACCGCGGTTCGTGTCCCGGACCCAGTGGCTTAAAACTCACGCCGGGTGTGTGTGCGTGCGTGCCCAAGATCCCGAGAGGAGAATGGAGGAGAAGGCGTGACCATCCCCTCTGGGGGGTGATTTCTCACTTTCTGTCTCTATGTCTCTCTCTGTCTGTCTGGCGAGCGCACGCGCCCTACAGTGAAAATCTCTCAAAAAAAAAAAAAAAAGAAAGTGGGATTCTAGTCCTTGAACTGAGACAGTGGTATCGATGAAGACAGAATGCTCACAGGATCCCCTAGTCCCAGAGCTGGTGAGGAAGAAGTCTGAGCGTAGACACCGTCACAGCATGGTTCATCATGATGTGGACTTGGAGGTAGTTTAAACTGATGCAATGCTCTGCTACTCAGATAGAGTTCACCCAAGTTATTGCCACACAAGTTTCGGCTTCTCAAGTATGCGTTGATGCCATTCCCCACCTCCCTTCTCCCCCACCCCCGAAATAAATTCTTCAAGTATGTCTCTGTAATTAAAATGAAGGAAAGTTATTTCATTCAGGAAGTAATTTTACCTAGAGGATAAAGAAAATTTTTCACCCAGCCAACACTTGCAGGAGATGCAAATATGGCAAATGGGAAAGCAATGCAGATAGTAAACTCTTTATATTTAATGATAAAAAACCCAAATAGCTTCTTTCCTCTTTTACCTTTAATATCTGTATCTTGTACAGGTCCTTAGACACTAATATCAGAAGAGTGTCCTCAAATAGGTTTAAAACATTTGGGCATAAATTCTGAAATATAAAAAATTTTACCATTAGCCAACCAGCCTTGGCTGTGATTTTACCTAATGTCTGTAGTTTTGCACTTGTGTTTGTTAAGTTCTCCCCATATTTGAAAAATAGACAGGCAAAGCATTAATGAGACAAAGAAATGTGGTATTACCTGTTGAAGATAATTTTATAATTTTATCAACTGGACTAGGGAGAAATGTTCACATGTTGAAATACTTACTTCGTAAGCTAAATAATGTGATTGAATGTATAAAAGAAAATGAACTAAAAAAAAAGTTCTCCCCATAAAACGAATGCAAGAAAGGAGAGAAGAAGTGATGCCGAGGAGCCCTCACCCGCGGACACATACAGCGAGGAGCTTCTCCAGCTTCCAGAGCACATGGACTGTGCAGCAGCACTGAGGAGGGGCGGGTCATGGGTGTTACTGACCTCGCCCACTTGTCGTAGGACTTGTCCCACCATCACCTTCATCTGCTCCTGTTTCTTTCTTTGCAACATTGGCCAGTATCTTCTCTGTCCTCGCCAAATGAATTAACCAAAGACAGTTTCACTAATCTGTTCCCTGAAGTTTATGTGCTGGAACCTCAATCCTCAAAGCAATAGTGTTGGGAGGAAGGGCGTAAGCAGAGATGATCATGAGGGCTCGCAGTAAGAGGGCCCTCTCCAGATGCACGCCCCCAGACCTTGGGCTTGTGAGCCTCCAGAACTATAAGAAATAAAGAGTTTTCTTTGGCAATTACCCAGTTGGTGGTATTCTGTTACAGCAACACAAAACACACCGAGACACCCATACATCCTATACAATCCATTAAATTCCATGGGTTGTAGAATTCACAAGGAGATCAGTGGTGTAGACTGGTGCTAGAAAATGCAGTCTATCCACTACTTCTGAGAAGAATGAAGGAGAAACAATACTATGACCTACGGGAATAAAATATACAGTACACACCACTGATGCGGTGTGTACTAATACTTTATTGTAATTTTTAAAAAGAATTATTTTATTTAACTTTATTTATTCATTTATATATTTTAATTTGACCAGAGAGGGGGAGAGAGAGAGAGAGAGAAAGTGAGAAAGCCAGGTCTGGGACTTGAACCGTCGTTGGCCATGTGGGATTTCAATGGCCTTAACCACCATGCCACCTGCCGGCCCTGACTTTATTGTGATTAAAGAAAGAAAAATCTTACCTCCAGGTTCTTGGTGTCCTTGTCGCTATTACTCATATTGCTCACATTGTCAACACATGGTATGGCAATAACCATCTTAAAGGATGGCTCTATTATCTGCAACTGATTTTCAAATTGCAGTAAGGGATCCTCAAGGCTGACAAGAAAAAGGTACAATTACTAAATTTATTAGAGAATAAATATAACTTAACTGGCGTCTTTTTAGTGACAAAAGAGTACACTAGGTCATGAGGTTCAGCTTTAGACTTTATAGGACACACGGGTCCTAAATAGTCACCTAGAAGAATGATAATGCCTTTAATGTAAAGGAGTAGTTTTTTAAGTAAATATTTAAAATCAGTTATTTAGCTATCAGAACATATGTCTCTCCAAACATAAGAATGTAAAGGGTACTAATATTCCCAGCCAAGTCCACACACTCACCCACCCAACTCCAAGCTTTAGGCAGTTGGACTATATGAGTTTTACAATTTCTCTACTAAGTAAAACTGTGTTTTTCACACTTTAATATTCCTGATATTGGAATGCATCTTCAAATTGATGGTGAAAGAAACCTGTCCATCAGCAGATTGAGAGAGAATTTGCTTATCCATCCATTACAGACAGATTGTGAACAAACATGAGAAAGATAATGGCTGGGTTAAATTGGTGGAGTTTGAAGTAATTTTTTGTAAAATTTCCACAGTTTTTTAATGTAAAATTTCAAAGATATTCAATCGGTGAAGTAAGAAGTCATTAGTTTACCATAACTAGTGCTCACGGCCAGAATAAACAACTGAGGAACGGACAGCTCTGAGTGTACACCCACTGGGCTGGTAGCAATTCGTTCCTAAGTGCCACAGGAAAAATAACAATAATAATAATAAATATCAGTGATTAAAAGCTGGCGAGTCTTTGAGCTAGCAGATGGCATCACTGGACTCCTACATGGCTGACTGCAGTACGAGTCCCGGACTCATACCGCTTCAAACTCATGCCAGGTGCATGGGCATGCGTGCCCAAGATTCCAGGAGAATGGAGAAGAAGAGATTGCAGTATGGCCATCCCTACTGAGGGGTGTTTCCCCATTTCTGTCTCTCTGTCTCTCCAGTGAGTGCATGTGCCCTGTAGCCAAAATCTCTTAAAAAAAAAAACAAAACTGATTAGTCTCACAACATCATACATAGTTTTCCCTTATACAGAGTCTGAAGGAACCATGTCCACATAGAAAGTAAGTCTAAGAGTCCATGGAAGTGCTGAGTTCAAACAAATGTAATTTAAACCCACAACAGTATTAGCTACATGGCCTTTTGCAGTCCACCAATGCACTTCTATAATGAACAGAGAGCGTTTTGTTAGGACTGTGCCTTATCAGGTGTGCTTCTATATACCACAGTAATTGTTGAGCACGATCTATTCAGCACGGAGTCTACTTATAAAAAACGCCACGGGGACACTTTAAATCAAACCTTCCTTACTATATAATGACTAAACATGCACCACAGAATGAAAACCACATATCGGTCAATGTACAGTTACCTAATACAACTATTAGACCTGTGAAGGTGAGAATTAAAGCAATTCCATTAGAAATGTATAATTCTTTTATCAGGAAACTGGAGAAATAGACTTTAAAAAGCCAAAGCAATAATGGGGGAAAAAGAGCTGGAAACATCACACTTCTAGATTTCAAACTATACTGCTTAGCTACAGTACTTAGAATAACATGAGCGGGCACAGTAATAAACCCATTGCCAGTGGGATAAAACTGAGAAGTCCAGAAATAAACCCCATGTACAGTCCACTAGTATCTGATAAAAGTGCCAAGAATCCTTAATGAGGAAAGGACAGTCTCTTCAATAAATGCTATCAGGGGACAGTTTGTGGCATGCTGGTTGAGGTGGCTAGATACGGCGTGACCAGCTAAGTGGTTTGAGTCCTGAACCTGGAAGCTCGAAAGGCACACTGAGTGTGTGTGCCAAACTGTGTGCGTGTGTGTCCAAAATCCTGAAAGGATAAATGGATACGAAAATTGCAGGGGAACCAGCAGTTAGCGTAATGGCCTATAAGAAAATTGCACAGCGTGGCTATCCCTCACTTCACTCCCCACCTTTTCTCTTTCTCTGTCCCTCTCTGGCAAGCATATACACCCTTTAGAAAACAAAAGTATTGGAAGCACTGAATATCCACCTGCAAAGAAATGAAATTTAACCCTTTTCTTACATTACACACGAAAATTAAGTCTTAGTGAATTAAAGACTTTAATATAAGACTGAAACTGAAAAACTCCCAAGAAGAAAAAAAGGATGAAAAACTCCTTGCCATCAGTTTTGGAAATGATTTTTAAAAATATGATCTAGAAAGTACAGGCAACAAAAGCAAAATAAACAAATAGGAGGCCAGAAGGTGGCATGGTGGTTAAGAGTGCTGGACTCCTACATGGCTGACTATGGTTTGAGTCCCAGACCTAGCAGCTTGGTTTCACACTTTCTCTCTCTCTATCCCTCGCTGGTCAAATTAAAGTAAATAAAGTTAAATAAAACAATTATTTGAAAAATAACTAATAAACAAGTAGAAGTACATCAAACTAAAAGACTTCTGCACAGCCAAGGAAATGAGCAATAAAATAAAAAGGCAATCTATAAAATGGGAGGAAATATTTAAAACCATATATTTAGTAAATAGTTAGTATTCAGAATATATGTCAATTATATAAATAACTCAATGGCAAAAATATCTGAAAAACTGATAACCCTATTAAAAAATAGGAAAACAACCTGAATGGTTATTTTTCCAAAGAAGACACTGCAATGGCCAATGAGTATTTTAAAATGCTCAACATCACTAATCATCAGGGAAATGCAAGTTAATACCACAATGAAACATTGCCTTACCTCTGTTGGGATGGTCATTGCCAAAAAAGGTAAGAGATACCAAGCACTGGTGAGGACATAGGGAAAAGAGAACCCTTGTGTTGGTGACACAAAAATTACAGAAACCAGTATGGTGGTTTCTTAAAAAATTAAAAATAGAGATACCATATGACCCAGCAATCTTACTTGTATTTAAAATCAAGATCTCAGAGTTCCTGCATTCCAATGTTTATTGTAGCATTATTGACAGTAGCTAACAAATGGAATCGATCTGTCTGCCAATCGATGAACAGATAAAGGAAATATAATACACAGATATTCCTTTACTTACATGGCATTATGTTCCAATAAATCCAGAATAGGTAAAAAATATTGTAATTCAAAAATGGGACTTTTCTGGTATAAAGAGATACTGAAACAGAAAACATAATATCCCTAAAATGTTGGCAGTACAACACTAGATAGAGTATCAGTTATTTGCCTTCGACACCGTGTGTTTGGGAGCTAGGGCTCCTTGCCAATATCATGGAAAAGCATCTCAACATCATGGGAAAGTATCTATCATGTATTTCTCTCCCAGAAAAGATCAAAATTAACTCTGAAGTAGTTTCTACTGAATATATATTGCTTTTGTACCATCGTAAAGTTGAAGCGCTATGAAGTATTATAATTGTAGGTTGGGGACTGTCTGTGTATTTATAGTGAAATATTGTTCAGACAGAGAAAAGAAGGAAATTCTGTCCTGTCATTTGCAGAAATACGAACAAAACTGGAGGACAGTATGCTAAATAAAATAAATCAGACCCCAAATGACAAGTGCTGTATTATTTCACCTATACGTGGAACTCGTGGGATGGTGAAGTACAATGGTGGCTTCCAGAGGTGGAATGGGAGGAAGGAAACGGTGGATGTTGGTCGAAAGGCACGAACTTTCAGCTACAAGATGAATAAGCTCTGGGGATCCAATGGAGAGCATGAGCACTATGCTTATTAATGCTGCATTATTTACTTAGAATTTGCTAGTAGAGTAGAACTTAAGTGTCTTTTCATTTCCCCAAGCACCACACACATATACATAATGGTAACTAAGTGCGATGATAGATATGGTAATGAATTTGCCTACAGTCACCATTCACGAGATATATATATATATGTCAAATCCTCTCATTGTACACCTTGACTAACTGGAGAAAACATGATAGAACAGCAAACAAAACATGAAAGGAGCACAGAAATGGAAAACTATCTGTTGATAATGTATATGGCGATATGCTTGAGTGGACTGATACACAGTGTATTCATGCTAAGAAAATGCATTTTGTATGCTGTAAAGGAATACGGTGATTGAATGTTAAAAAACTAAAATAAGAAAAAAAAAAAAGAACAACATTTCTTTTCTTCAGGCACTGCTTTCCTGTCCATGCAGTCCCTGTCACAGTGTCGGTGGTCAGTTTTAGGGTCATCAGTACCTTTCCTAAGAAGTGTTGGTCTCTGCCTCTGAAGCAGCAAAGTTCTTTCTTAGGTACTGCAGTATTGAAGGAGATTTATTCCCCTAATGCATAGGCAAATGTCTGCTGCCCATTACATAGCACCCTGAGAAAACATTTCTTTTTCTGTGAGCTGGTGCTGCTCTGTCTCCAGAGAAGAGAGCTCTGAGGACTTTGTTCTGCCTCCGTGGTATGAGAGCTGTCCCAGTGGGTGGGGCTGTATGCCCGTCTTTAAGTTAGAGGGACTTCCTGATTGGGATTTGAGCTAGAAATGGCATTTCCCCACGAGGCATCTTGTCTGGGAAACAACACGTTAGACATTCTCTAACACTTCCTCTCCAGGCTACTTTCAGATGAGGGGAGCAGAACATTATTCTCCTTTTATTTATTTATTTTTTTTGGAGAGGTTTTTGCTATAGGGCACGTGCACTCACCAGACAGACAGAGAGACAGACAGACAGACAGAAAGTGAGAAATCACCCTCCAGGGGGATGGTCACGCCACAATCCCTTCTCCTCCATTCTCCTCTCGGGATCTTGGGCACGCATGCACAATGGTCATGCCGCAATCCCTTCTCCTCCATTCTCCTCTCGGGATCTTGGGCACGCACGCACACGCGCCCGGCGTGAGTTTTAAGCCACTGGGTCTGGGACACGAACCGCGGTCGACTACGTGGGAGTCCAGAGACATAGCCATTACGCTAACTGCTGGTTCCCTCTCCTTTCTATAAAATACAACCATAGCTATTGTGAATCCCTTACAATACCAAATATAATTTAAAAAAATTCTTTGCTATGTTGCCTGTTAGCATGTTACATGTTACTATGTGGAGAACATAGAATCTTCCCTGTGGCAGAGAACTCTCACTGTAACATGGACATGCTAATTTATCCCTCTTAGAATATGACATTTTGTGCTCTTCACCATTTTCCTTCGGTGTAGCCCCAAATCCCCTGGTCCCCATTTCTCTGGGTGGCGACTAACTGAAAACACTGTCTCAATGTAAGCAATGATCTTCCAGGACATTTGTCTTAATGGGAACTTTTCTCATAAGCCAGGATCTCATTGGGCCTGAGACCTTTGAAGTAAATCAGTTTGTAACAGAAAACTGATTTTGTAGTGCAGATCACTGGTTCTTGATATTGGTCGAGATAGTATATAGAGATATTCTCGATAATTGGCCAATTAAGGGGATGGAAAATACTGATTTTGATTACAGGTCCACCCTCCAGATACATTATTATTATTATTTTATTCAACTTTATTTATTTATTTATTTATTTGTTTATTTCAGTTTGACCAGAAAGGGACCGAGAGAGAGGGGGAAAGTAAGAAAACAAGCCACCAAGACCAGGACTCGAACCATGATAGGCCATGTGTGAGCCCAGTGCCCTTAACTACCACTCCACCTGCTGGCCCCAAGAAATCCATGTGGGAGTCCAGCACCCTTAACCACCATGCCACCTGCTGGCCCCAACTTTCCAGATATCTTAATTTAATAGTTTTGTATTCAAGCCCAGACATCAGTAAAGATAAATAAATCAAGCTTTCCAGGTTACTCTGAGAATCACGAAGTGGGCTAGCCGTGGCGTTTACCCTAGCACTGTGTGAGGTGGGAGTGAGTTATTCGTGTCGAGCACTTGTGCACACACCATGTTATAAATATATGTAAATTTAGCTATTCTTACTGCAATGGGGAGGGGTTCCCTCTCTCACACCACCCAGTTCCTGCTCTCTCTTTTATCTTCCCTGTCTTTATTTCTCTAGGATTATGGCTGATCAACTGGGAAATGTTTTTCTTATTTTGTCTGAACATGGCAAGATTTCTTGTCTCCTTCCTGCTATGACCACTTCTGACCCAGTAGGAGTGGCCCAGTAACCCAGCTGACAAAGAATTTGATCCCCCAGGGAAGTGTTTCTCGTGTTCTGGAAGCTCCACCGTGCATGTACACGTGCATGCTTGTGTGTGTGTGTGTGTGTGTGTGTGTGTGTGTGTTCTAACTTCCAATACATGAGCTTGCTTGACCTCTGTGCAGAGGTTTCCAGTGGCTGGAGGCTCCTAGTCATGTCCTTCATCTCAGGTACCTGCTGTGATTACGATGCATGTCTGTACCTCGTCGTCTGTAATTCTATAACCCTGTCGGAGCAGCAGTACTTCCTACATTCAGGAAGCCCTCAGTTTTGACTCTGAGCAAAGCTAAGGGAACTCATGATGGGTCTGTGCCCACCTCTGTATCCAGAGCTCCTCCCAATCCTACACAACCTTCATTCCAGACGCACCTGTTGTCATGGGTGGGTGCTGTAGGGCACTGTTTAGACCAGCCTCCTTCACTTCAGGACCAAAACCCCTTCCCCAGCTGTGGGAAGTGTTGGCAGCTGGGAGCTGGAAGATGAGAAGTCTGAGATTTCCCAAACGGCCTTCTCACCTAAGTTCACAGCCCACTCTGGGGCACCCTCATCTGATGACTGGCTGCTTCATGTAGGGGGCAACAAGCCCAGCATCTTTGCTCAGAGTCAATTCTAAAAGGCTGCTCTGGTTCCAGAACTCCGCACAGGAGTAGCTAGTCTGCTGAGCAACACTGTTGTAGTTTAACTCCCCTCCAGTCCTGCTCCTTCATGCACCTTCAGCCCTGTTCTCTGAGAACTGGTCCCAACAGCAAAGCAATAAGCTCCCAGGATGCCAGTTCCCAAGGACCACAAGTGATTTGAGGCTAGCGTTTGAGTTTCATTCTACTTTGTATCTCTAAAGGCACCTAGCAGATGGTCAACACTTATTTGCTGAATAAATGGGTGAATGAGGTGTGAGCGCAGCATCATTCAGATGTTAGATGCCTTACAGAATGTGAAAGTGTTACAACATCTCTGCTAACAGAACGTGGTTTTAATAGCAACAGTTCTCATGTCGTGGATGGCAAAACTCAACTTGCTCACAACGATTACTGATGATGTCATTTAATTACCAGTGACTTTGATCTAGGGCCCAGCCTATAAAACATCAGTCTGTAAAAGTTTTCATGTCCACACTGGCCCCTTCCTCTGTCCAAGAGTGGATGAAGACATTGTTTTATGGTAGTCCTTCTCTGTTTTCTGTGTTAATTTGGACTTGGATATTCAAATAGTGGTAGTGTCTATTAGAGTTCAGGATTTCAATCCAGTTTAAAAAAAACTGCAGGGTAAAGACCCCCTGAGGCAATACTGAGCCATACACTTCAGAGAACACAACAACGAAAAATCGCAATTTTTGCCCTCAAGTGGTAAAAAGCAAGGAATCTGTTGTAGGGCTAGAAAATAATGAGGAATAAGATCAGCGGCACAGGAAAGATGCACAGGATGGCTCTCAAACAGGAGAGGGTGCCATCTAAGGGGGCCTGGCGAGGGAAGCCCCTCCACAGTGAGGCGGAGAGGAGCCTGGAATAGGGAGGGTGCTGTGGAGACACCACAGGAGCTGGGGTGGGTGGGAGACGGAGCAGGGCAGGTACAAGCTCGTCCTTCTGAGTCAGTGTGAAGGTCAATTCCAGGGCACCGGAGAGGAAGCCAAGAAAATGTCCCCGCAGGAAGAACGGGTGAAGCCAGCTTTGAACTAACTGTCCCCTTTTCTCTTGCACTCACACGCATGTACTTTAAACAGTCACTGCGACGTCCCTGTAAAGGAGGCAGTAAAGGAGACCGTGAACAAGGTATTTTTCCCGAGAAATCCCAGTTACGTTGAACGTCCTCGTAGAACATCACTTACACGTGGTGCCGGTCCGCGCTGGCCAGCAGCATGTGGAGACTCCTCGCTAGCCAGGAAGGACACTGATGAGAGGGCATGAGCGTAATCTCTTACCCTTAGCGGGACCTTGTCCCCAACCTGACGTTAGTGCGACTTTGATGGCAAAGCCCAGCAAGGACACACACACCAACTCCAGAAAAGTTCACTGTGGATATGACTGAACGATACCTAGCAACGAAGATTAGCAACAGAACTGAGCACTGGTACAAGAATGCGCCGTGTAACAGAGGGGTGTGCATTCCCACACAGAGGTGGCTCAGGAAGAGCGCCTATGACTTCGGGGCGCTCCTGGCCTGGCGGCTAAGGCAGCTGGAGCCCACAGGGCTGCTGTGCAGGTGCAGTCCTGGCCGGGACTTGAGAAATACGCAGGGTGTCTGTGTGCGCCCAAAATCCCCAAAGGAGAGACGGAGGAGAGAGATTGCGATGGCCGTGTCCCATGGGGGTGCTTTTCCTCCTCCTTCTTTATCTCTGTCTCTCTCTAATAATGTCTCTCTCTAGTATATGCCCTCTAACAAAAACAACTTATCCTTGTCAACATTAACTGTTTAAAAAAATGCACAGGATCCGGGAGCCTGACTTCGGGCGGTGGCGAGCGGGGTGGGGGACGCGCCGCCTCGCCTCCCTGCCTGCGCCTTCACTCGCGGGCCACAGGGGAAGAGGGCGCTGTGGGGCGGCCCCGTGGCGCTGGTGGCGGCGGCAGCTGCCGGGGCCGGGGGCCGGGGAGGCGGGGAGAACGCATTTCCTGGGCAATCCAAGATGTGCACGTGCAGGAGCCCGAACTCTGGAATTACTCCGGAATGCGTCCGCCCGCAGGAAGACCGCTCAGTGCGCCTCGCGGCGTCAGAGCCCCGGGGAACCGTCAGCTGCATCCACAGGAAATGGGCTAGAAAGGGAGCGCGGGCAGCGCAGCACCAAGCCCCGCCGAGTCCGAAGTCCGAGAGAAGGCCCCGGTGCCTCTTCCAGACCTGAGCTCCAAGCAGCAGACCCTCCAAAACTCCCACCTCGCGGTGCCCCTGCCCATGCGCGTGGCCGAGCCTGCGCCGAGGAAGCCCTGAAGGGCGCTGGCCCGGAGGAGCGCTCGGGGAATCCGCAGCAGAGCAGCCCCAGGTCTCTGCCCTGACGGAAGCTCCGGGGAACAGGGCTGAGCTGCGAGCGGAAGATCGGGAGCGAAGACGAGCGGATAGAAGCGGGGAGGAAGGCAGTGATGGCAGAGGCGGGGCGTGGACGCCACCAGGCAGTCCTCCGGGGAGACTGTGGTAGGGTACCAGGGAGACCTCGTCGAGATCTCTGACGCCAAGAAGCGGCGTCCCTGTATGCAGAAGCCCCCCCACGCGCTGCCGCATGCACTATTTTCAGCATCTGAGCGAAACTTACTGGTTGATGCAGCTCGAGAGCTGAACCTGGGGAGGCTGATCCACCGCAGCGTGCGAGAGCTGCAGGGCCGAGCTGCACGCAGACGGCGAGCCGCACCTCATCCTCGTCGCTCCCGGGACCTCGCGGCCGGAGGAGCTGCCCTCGAGGCCCGCGCGAGGCTGAAGCGCCAACTGGCCGCCCCACCCCACCTGCCCTTCTTCAAAGGACAAAGTGCCCTCAAAGGGAATTTCTTTTTTTTTTGTTTTTCCTTAACACAATTAGCGAATTACTTCAGATGTTTTGAAAAAGTGCATTAAACCTCTCAATAAATAAGTAAATAAATAAATAAGTATCTGTTACAGGTTTCCGAGGTGGACTGAGCAGAAGATGTTTTTAAAAAGTGCATTAAACCTCTCAGTAAATAAATAAGTATCTGTTACAGGTTTCCGAGGTGGACTGAGCAGATGGCCTTCTCTTCCCCACACTTGAATGACATTCTGGTTGTTTCTGCACCGTTTTGCATACAAGTCGTCGTCCGTGCTTCCCGGGCATGCAGTCGGAGACTCACAGGTCCTACAGGGGAGTCCAGGCACCAGGGAGCCGAGCCTCCTGCCCGCGGTGAGCCAGGGCTTCCCTGCGCCCCAGTGTCTGAGGCGGCCACTGTGAGGACGGCTCTGCTCTGCCGGCCTGGACGGGATGTCTCCAAGCTCTCCTTCCCCCGGCGTCTTGCCACGGGCTTGCTGAAGTGCATGAATAGTTTTTAAAAAGGTCTGCAGTGAGCTAGTCTTCCTTCCCCTCTGCTTTCCTGTGGCCCGCTTCTCTGGGCACCTGGACGGTCAGCGTGGGACTCAAAGTAGAGCCGGCAGGGAAAAGCATTGTTTCTCTCCCCTTGCTGGGGCAGGGTTTCTCGAAACTGGGTTCTCTATAGAAATATGAGCACTGAATTTATTTTAAAAAATAATAACAATTTTTTTTTTGATAAACAAAAAGTCGCAAAAAGAAAAAAAAGAAAAAACACCCAGAAAACAACTTACATGTATAATCGTCTGGAAGTGAGTGCAGTGGCTGCTCCTTTCCGTTTTTTTGTTTGTTTGTTTGTTTCAACTTTTTGGTTTTGTGGAAAGGTTTGAGATGGTGCTCTATTCCAATCAGAAGTCAAGTTATGTAGCGGGGCCAGAAATTACTTGACTGCTGCCCTTCCCAGCCCACCGGGATTCTTCTGGGCTGGAAGTTCCAGACCTGCTGTCAGGGCCTTGTGTGTCAGACCACCCGGTGTCCTTCCTGTGAATTCACAGCTGTGAATTGGAGTGTGAGCCGACGAGTCCAGGACCCCTGCCACAACCGCCACCGCCAGCCTCAAAGGCACCTGCTGGCCCGTGGGGCAGCTGGCAGGGCCGCACTGCCCAGGGGCCCAGGGTCAGGCTGCTGTTCTCACCGGACTGTGATGGGGAGTAGGGGGGACAGATTCTCTCACAGTTCACCTTCAGTCCAGGGGGCAGGGCTTAAGAGCATGATCTGGGGTCTCCTGCCCAGCCTGGTCCCAGGTAAATATGAATGGCGACAGGTATGAGAGCCCATCCTCATCCTTGACTCTCCCACCCTGGTCCCTCCGAAGGTGCTAAGAAAGTCTTCTCCCACCCCACAGCAACTTGACGGGGGATCTGACAGGTGTGTGTACCATGACGTGAAATGTCTTGGTTGTACCTGTTTGTGCTTTACCTTTGTATTTAAACAAACAAAGGAAATAAACTTGAAATTAAATTGTCATCATAAAAATGAAACAAGAAAAATTAAAATGTTTATTGCCAGCCCCCCCCCCCAAAAAAAGTACATGGCCAATTTTTTCAAGCCAAATTTTCTGATAAAATATAAAATTTAATCTTGATAATTCCTAATAAAATATGTACGTAGCTATTTTCTGACTATGGCAAACAGAAAAGCCAGAGCATCAGGTGTAATGCCGAAATAATTATTGGGACCAGCAGGTGGCATGGCGGTTAGGGCAGTGGACTTGCACTTGGCAGGCTGTGATTCAAGTCCTGGAACTGGTGGCTTAAAAATCATGCTGGGGAACAGCAGAGGGCATAGTGGTTACATCACTGGATTCCCACATGGTCCACCGAGACTCAAGTCTCAGACCCGGTGGCTTGAAAATCATGCTGGGCACGAGTGAGTGTGTGCTCAAGATCCTGGGAGGAGAATGGAGGAGAAGGGATTGTGGCGTGGCCATTCCCCCTGTGGGTGTCTCTCACTGTGTCTGTCACTCTATCCAGCAAGTGCACGTGCCCTAAGGCAAAAACCTCTTTAAAAATATTACACTGGGTATGTGTGCATGCACACCTAAAATCTCGAGAATGGAGGAGAATGGATTGCAGTGTGGCCCTACTCCCTGGAGGATGATTTCTCACCTGCCCTCTTTCTGTTTCTCTGTCTTTCTAAGGTGAGTGCATGCGCCCTATTGCAAATATATACATATATATATA
>NW_006159698.1:347325-367737 GCF_000334495.1 Tupaia belangeri chinensis
GAGGAGAATGGAGGAGAAGGGATTGTGGCGTGGCCATTCCCCCTGTGGGTGTCTCTCACTGTGTCTGTCACTCTATCCAGCAAGTGCACGTGCCCTAAGGCAAAAACCTCTTTAAAAATATTACACTGGGTATGTGTGCATGCACACCTAAAATCTCGAGAATGGAGGAGAATGGATTGCAGTGTGGCCCTACTCCCTGGAGGATGATTTCTCACCTGCCCTCTTTCTGTTTCTCTGTCTTTCTAAGGTGAGTGCATGCGCCCTATTGCAAATATATACATATATATATATATATATAATAATTAGAATCATTGTCATTAAAGAATAAGACAAAGATGAATATTATCACTACTGACATTTACCATTTCTGGAAATAACATATAGTATTAGAAAATAGAAATAATGCATGCTTAATATTGGAAAGAAAAGACGAACATTATTTTTTGAATTATTAACTTTATGGGAATGACTATGATTACCTTTTTAATTTTTTTATGTTACAAAATGGTTTAATTAGATTTGCAATTATTGGTTACTGAAATGTTTGATAAAATTCTCATAAAATCTTTAGGACCTGGATTACAACCACTGAAGACCCTCTGTCCAGACGTCACCCTCCTGCCCTCCAGATCTAACCAGGAACCAGGTTAGAGCACCCTACTTACTCTCTCTGTCTCTCTCCATCTCTCCTCTCTATTTTCAATTTTTTTTAAAATAAATTTTTAAATTTCTTAGCTCTCTGCTTCTCTTTTGTCTTGCTAAGTCCTATCTTTCCTCCATCCCCATTGGACGAGCCAATCAGCAGCCTGATTTTTGAGTGCCCCCATTGGCACAGTGTACCAGTGCGCCATGTGTGTTTCATTTTTTTTCACAAAAATAGTTTTTTTTAATTGTCTTTGTCTTTTTTCTTATTTTTTCTATTCATTTTCCTTTTTTTTTTTTTTTTAACTTTTCCCACTTTTGAGCTCCGCCTCCATACATCTACATACATCTAGGTACTCAGTAGCCAAATATCTGAATACTTTAGGGTCCGATTAGTCCTCAATTTTCATTGAATCAGCTGTGCAAAGGGGAAAAAATGGTGCCGTTTAGAGACTGCAGGTCACCTCCTCCTGCATTCCTCTGAATGCTCAGATATAACTCAAAAACTAGGAAAAAAATGAATAACCCATAAGATAACCAGAAACCACCACAGAGGCACAAGAAATATGAGAAACTGAGAAAATATTTCTCCTCTAAGGGAAAAGAATAACTCCTCTTCCTACTCAAAGAATGCAAGGGAACTCATGGAAATGTCAGATAAAGAATTTTAAATACTCATAATGACAAAGCTGGCAGAAATGAAAGAGAAGAGAGACAATAAATGCCAGAAGATGCAGGAGGAAAGAGACACTGAGTTCCAGGAGGTGAGGAAGTTCTTGCGTGACCTAAAAGAGGAAATACACATCATAGAAAAGAATCAAACAGAATTGTTAGAGTTGAAGGCTGTGATACAGGAAATAAAAATTTCCTTTGAAAATATCAAAAGCATATTAGATTATGCAGAAGACTGAATTTCAGATGTAGAAGATAGACCCTCTGACCTAGAAAAATTCACCAAAAAGACTGAGAAAATAACCCATAAAATGGGAATAACATACAAGTACTACTAGATACCATTAAATGCCTAAACACCTGGATCATCAGTATCCCAGAGGTGAAGAAACTAATAAAAGCATTGATCATCTATTCCATAAAATCCTGGAAGAGAACTTTCTAAACCTAGAGAGACACTCAAATATCCATACCTAAGAAATACAAAGGACCCCACATAGAATCAACCCAAGAAGATCTTCCCTCAAGCACATTGTAGCCAGATTGACGAAAACCGCAGACAGAGACAAGATACTAAATTTGGCAAGAAAGAAACATTCAGTTACTTCCAAAGGATATCCCATAAGGCTAACGTTGGAATTCTCATCAGAAACAATGCGAGCAAGGAAAGAATGGGAAAATATATTCAAAGTGTTAAGTGAAAAACAATTTCAACCAAGAATACTATACTCAGAAAGGTTATCCTTCATAGTGGAAAAAAAAGACTAAAAAATTCTCAGATAAACAAGACCTGAAAGAATTTACCAACACCAGACCAGTTCTCCAAGAAGTACTGAAGGGAGTGCTATACCAGGAAAACAGAAGTCAGACACACAGAAATAATAGTACAAAAAACAATGAAGAGAATGGTTAGATTAACAGTAGGGACAAGTCCAGAGTTGAATGTTAACTTCCAGAGTTTAAATGGGAAGACCAGACCACAGTAACACTGCAAATTCAATAGAAGAGAGTTTAATTACATGGGTCTAAACTAGTGAAATAGAATTTTTTTTTTTTACTTTAGACTAAAAACATTACTGATTTTCTTCGATGCTTTGATTTCCATATTTAAGGATTTTTGTCTTCTCTTGAACTGTTGATCGTTTCATTGACCTACTAGTTGAACTGAGTCCTAACTTTTTTCCTGGCTTTAAGTTTTAAGCAAATTTCTATGAACATTTTGATCTGTTGAAACTAAAGCTATTTTTAAAATAAAGAAATACATTAAAAATACCTATCAATACCTATTTAATGACTGCAGTAAGCTATATAGTCCCAGTGAGGTGCTGCTTTATAGTATGTCCACTTTATTCAGTGAAGTTTATGCTTAATGTCAGACATGCATTCATAGACATGTACATATCAGCCATGCTTGCTATTGAAAGTTTTTATATTAATTAAGATCTTTTTTTAACATTTTTATTCCATTTTATTTTATACATTATATCACATTATTTAGCTTACAAAGTGAATATTTCAACATGTGAACATTTCTCCCTAGTGCAGTTGATAAAACTATAAAATTATCTACAACAGAGAAGACCCCTTCATGGCTACTGAGAACTAGTGATTTCAGGGGACTAGGAGAAGTGAAGAAGATTTTGCACTGATAATTCAGCCTCCAACCCTCAAACTCACATGACTGAACTTCAAGTTTGGGAAGAAACACACTTTTCCATCAGATGAGTAGAAATCATCGCAGGACCACAAGACATATGGGAAAGCAAGAAAATACCTCTCTCACAAGGAAAAAGAATGTCTCCTCTTCATCCACAGACAGTTCAATGGAAATCATGGAAATTTCTGATAAAGAATTTAGAACATTTATAAGGGCAAAGCCAACAAAGATGGAAGAAAAGAGAGACAATGAACTGCAGAAGAGAAAGGAGAAAGGAGCTGACAAGTGCCAGGAGGTGAGGAAATTCTTGCAAGATCTAAAAGAAGAATTATACACTTCACAAAAGAATCAAGTGAAATTGTTAGAGATGAAGACTATAAAACAGGAAGTCAAAATCTCTCTTGAAAGTATTAAAAGCAGACTAGATTATACAGAAAATAGACTCTCAGAAGTAGAAGAAAAAGATTGCTGGCCTAGAAAAATCCACCATGAAGACTGAGAAAATTGTCCAAAAAATTGAGAATAATATATGAGAAATACTAGATACCACCAAATGTCCAAACATCCAGATAATTGGCATCCCAGAAGGTGAAGAGACTCATAAGGGCATTGATAATCTAGTCCATGAAATCCTGCAAGAAAATTTTCCAAACCTAGAGAGGCACTCAAAGATCCAGTCCGAAGAAATACAAAGGACCCCAAATAGAATCAACCCAAGAAGATCTTCTCCAAGACACATTATAGCTAGACTGACCAAAACCACAAACAAAGACAAGATACTAAGATTGGTGAGAAACAGCAAGTTACCTACAAAGGATATCCCATCAGACTAACAGCAGACTTCTCATCGAAAACAATGCAAGCAAGGAAAGAATGGGAAAATATATTCAAAGTGTTAAGGGAACATCAATTACAACCGAGAATACTATACCTGGCAAGATTGTCCTTCATATGGGAAGAAAAGACAAGAACATTCTCAGATAAACAAAACCTGAAAGAATTTACCAGCACCCAGACCAGATCTTCAAGAAGTTCTCAAGGGAATGCTATGTCAGGAAAATTAAATGTAATCACACGAAATAAGAGTTCAAAAACTAAGAAAATGGCCAACTTAATCATAGGGACAAGTCCAGAGTTGAATATTATATCCTAGAATTCAATTGGGAAGATCAAACCACAACAGAAGATAGATTAAGTACATGAGACTGAACTGGTGAAATAGCATTCTGTGACTTTTGACTAAAATATTGCTGCTTTTCTTCTCGGCTTTGTTGTCTGATTTTTTGTCCTGTCTTGAGCTGTCAATAGGTTCATGTACCTACTATTTGAACAGGATACTAACCTGTTTCCAGGCTTTAAGTTTTAAGGAAATTTCCTTATCAATTTAAAACTGCTTTTCTTAAAATTACCAGTTGAACTTGCTATTACCAGTTGAATTGCATGATCAAGAAAATGTGGAGGGAAAAGGAATGGAAGACAGCTGTAGACACCAGAGATAGTGTGAGAAGAGGGTGGGAAAGGGCAGAGGGTCAGACATAGGAGTAAATATATATATAAAAACTAGAAATGGAAAATTATTGATAACATACATGATTAAGCCACTATGCAGTACATTCTGGATGGAAAACCACTTTTTGTATGCTGTGACAATGATTAGGGGAAGAATATAAATTAATTAATTTAAAAAAAGTTTCAGGAGAAAAAAATCACAAAAACTATTTTCATGAAATTAAAAAAATGCATATTTGAGGACTACAGTAAGCTATATAGGCCCAGCTGGGTGCTACTTTGTTGTATGTTCATTCTACTCACCGAGGTTTATGCCTAGGGTCAGACTTGTGTTCATGGATACGTATATATCAGCTGTGCTTGCTATTGGAAGTATTTAGATTAATTAAGTTCTTTAGAGAATAAATAATATGAGGGGAATAGGCATAGAAAACAACCGTGGATACCAGAAACAGTGTGGGAGGAGGGTAGGACACAGCAGAGCATGCAAGATAGGGAATCAAGAATGGCAAAAATAATAAAATATACAGGAAACAGGAAATGGAAAATTGTTGATGATAACATGTATGTTGATGTGCTTGATTGCACTAATATACAGTGTATTCTGGATGGGAAATCTCATTTTGTTTGCTGTGATGTATAGTGAATGAATGTAAATACATTAAATTAAAAAAAACTCAAAAAAATTATCTTCAACAGATAATACCACATTTCTTTGTCCCATTAATGTTTTGCCTCTCTATTTTTCTTCTAAATGTCCTTCCTCAGACTCTCCTCTTTTGCACACCCTATATCTGGTATTTACATCCATTTACTGTGTTTCTATACCCTTTAGGCAATCAGTTTCCGTCATAGAGCGCAGACACTCATTATACATTAAGTGGGGACATTGGGAAGAAAATGTTACTGAATTATGGACAGAAGGTAAATCTAGATAAAATACAGTTCTTTTTTTCCCTCATGGGTTTTTGTTTTGTTTCTAATCATCATAAACTATGTATCATATTACTATTAGTGGATATAAAAGCTTAGCTCTTTTAAAAAAATAAAATTTTTATGTAAACTGAATATTTGAAATAGCTCATTTAACCTTAATGGGTCTTGATTAGTCTTCAAAGGCAACCATTTTCTACCAAAGTAAATCAGTATTTTGAATGTGCTTCCCTTGGTTTGACTTATTAGCTAGTTCCTGTAAGCATTTCCATCAGAACTTGAGGCAAATCATAAGGGAGCTGTTTCTTTTAGAATACAAACCAACACCAAAAATTTCCATGTACATATATACTGTTTAAGCATTTGGGTACTTTTGTTTTTTAAAATGTATAAACACCAAAGTAGGGTTAAGTGAGCTATGTAAATTTTTAACACTTTGTCCACTTTCATTTAAGTTGGAATAAGCCCCAACTAAAACAATAGAAATGTATATAGAGTTATGGGACCAGCAGTTAGCGTAATGGCTATGTCGCTGGACTCCCACATAGTCAACCGTGGTTCGTGTCCCGGACCCAGTGGCTTAAAACTCATGCCGGGTGCATGTGTGTGTGTGCCCAAGATACCCAGAGGAGAATGGAGGAGAAGGGATTGTGGCGTGGTAATCCTCCCTGGGGGCGTGATTTCTCGCTTTCTGTCTCTCTGTCTCTCTCTGTCTTTCTGGTGAGCACATGTGCCCTATGGCAAAAACCTCTCAAAAAAAAAATAAAGAAATAATGTGTGTAGAGTTATTAATTGTTACATGATTTAATTATAGCAAGATATGTGAATTTAACTTTAACTTTTATGTAGGCAAACTCTCTATTTTAGTCCATTTTATAGTGTGTTGAAATAACATCTCTCTCCTACATTCTCTTCTTGACCCAAATGAAATATTAACCTAAGACCAAGGTGGGAGAAAAAACAACTGAGACAAATGTCTTTACTAAAATACCAATAAATCTGTCAAACTCATAAAAAGAAAAAAGAGAAAAACAATTTCAACCAAGATGACTATATCCAGCAAGATTATTGTTCAAGTGGGAAGAAAATATAAAAAATAGTTTTGGATAATCAAAGACTGAAAGAAGTTACCAGCACTAGGCCAGCTCAAGAAGTGCTGAAGGGAAACTGAAGAGAGACAGACAGAAAAAAGAAAACAAAAACCAACCAAGAAAATGGCTAACATAATGGTAGTGAGAAGTCCAGAAATAAAGATCATAACATTGAATGTTAATAAATTAAATTCTCCAATCAAGAGACACAGACTGGCTGAATGGATAAAGAAAACAGAAACCCTGTATCTGTTGCCTACAAGAAATGCACCTCATAGATAAAGACATGGACTAAAATTGGGCTGGAAAAATGTATTTCATGCAAACAGAAACCTAAAAAGGGCTGAAGTCATGGTACTGAGTTCAGATAAAACAGGCTTTAAGACAAAAAATGTAAGAAGAGACAAAGAAAAGCATTATATAGTAGTAAAAGGGCTAATTTATCAAGAAGTTTTAATGCTTATAAATATCTATTGACACAACTGAGGAGCACCTGGATACATGAAGGAAATACTGCTAGATATAAAAGGAGAGATATACTATAGCACACTCATTGTTGGGGATCTCAGTCTATCCTTTGGGCAGATCATCTAGACAAAAAATAAGCAGATACAGGATTTAGATGATACCGTAAATCAAATGGACTTGTGGACTTGACAGATATTTATACTACCCTACACCCAAAAACTATGAAATGTATTTTTTCCTCACCTCTGCATGGAACTTTTTTTTTTTTTTTTTTTTTTTAGGGGTTTTTTCTTAAGGGCGCTGCTGGAAAGACAGAGAGACAGAAAGCGAGAAATCAACCCCCACGGGGGATGGCCATGCTGCAATCCCTTCTCCTCCATTTTCCTCTCAGGATCTCGGGCACACATGCACACATGCCCAGCATGAGTTTAAGTCACCAGGTCTAGGACTTGAACCGTGGTTGACTACTTGCGAGTCCAGTGACATAGCCATTACACTAACTTCTGGTCCCTGCATGGAACCTTTTTAACAGGACCACATGATAGAACACAAAACAAGCCTTTACAGATTCAAAGGCATAGACTATATCCAGCATCTTCTCCAATCATGATGGAATTAAATTTGTTATTTATTTTAGAAAAAATCTTGAAAATACACAAACATATGGAAACTAAATTACTCCTGAGTGACTTCACAACTATTGAATAAATTAAGACTGAAATGACTCCTGAATGACTTCACAACTACCGAAGAAATCAAGACTGAAATAAAAAGATTCATTGAAACCAACGATGAATACACAAGTTTCCACAACCAATGCGACACAGCAAAAGCAGTCTTAAGAGGGACATTCATAGCAAGTGGTGCACATAAGAGAAAAATGGAAAGGTGGCAAACGGACAACCTAACATCATGCCTCAGGGAATTAGAAAAACAACAACAAATATTTGCCAGGAGAAGAGAAATAAAAATTTGAGCAGAAATAAATAAAACAGAAAATAAACAAACTGTACAGAAAATAAATGAAATCAAAAGCTGGTCCTTTGAAAAGAAACAAAATCAACATACCATTAGCTAGACTAGTTAAGAAGAGACAGAAATCAGCTAAATCAAATTCAGAGTGAAACAGGCAACGTTACAATAGACAGAATAGAAATGTAAAAGATCATCAGGGAATCCTGTGAGTGACTGTACGCCAACAAACAAGAAAACCTGGAAGAAATGGACAATATCTGGCCACATGTATTCCATCAAAATTGGAACAGGAGATGAAGAAAGTCTGAATAGACTCATAACAAGCAATGAGATTGAATCAGTAATAAAAAACTCCCAACAAACAAAAGCCCAGGTCCTGATGGCTTCACTTCTGAATTCTATAGAACTTTTAAAGAAGAGTTAATCCCCATTCTACTCAAAACAACTTCTAAAGATCCCAAAGGAAGGAACCCTCCCAAATTTATTTGATGAAGCCTCCATTACCCTCACCCTCAAAACAGATAAGAAACATCACAAAAAAAGGAAAACTACAGATCAATATCTCTGATAAATACAGATGCAAAAATTCTCAACAAGATACTAGCAAATCATATCCAACAATATAAAAAAGATTATATATCATGACCAGGTAGGTTTTGTTACAGAGATGAAAAGGCAGTTAAACATATGCAAAACCATAAATGTAATACACCATATTAACAGAAAGAAAGATGAAAACTGATCTTAGCCTGTGGTGTCCTTTCAGGGTTCAGATTCACTGCTGTGAAGCCTCCTCAGCAAGGGTCCCTTCCCTTCCAGACCCCAGTGCTAGTCAGGACAGAATCCATCCAGGCACCTCCATCTCTGCCTGGGGTGTTCCTTCATGGTTGTGAAGCCCCCTTCCAGACCCTAGAGCTCGTCAGGTAGGCAAAGTCTATTTCTTCCCTTGTTATTCTCTGTCCCTTCCAACTTTTTTTCTATTAAATCAAATCAAAACAAAACAAAACAAAAACAGCCTTCTTTCCCCTTCCTTGTACCTTTGTCTTACTAATCTGTCTCTTTTTCTGTCACCTAGGACAAAATCTATATAGGCATCTCCATCTCTGCCTGTTTTATCCCTTCTAGGTTCAGCTTCACAGCTGTGAAGACGCCCCCCAGCCAAGGCCTACCACTTCCAAATCGGAGTGCTAGTCAGGTAGGCAAAGCCTGTCTCTCCCTCTTGTTCTTCTCTGTCCCTACCAACTATTTTCTCTCTTTAAAAACAGAAAAAAAGCTTTCTGTCTCCATCCTTGTGCCTTTCTCTTACTAATCTGTCTCTTTCCCATCACCTAGGACAGAATCCATCCAGGTACCTCCATCTCTGTGTCTTGTGTCCATTCACAAGGTGCACAAGCACACTGCGTGGTTTTTCATTTTTAACCCAATTTTATTTTTTATGACATGATTTCTGTTTTTTTTCCCTCCTCTTTTGTTCTAGTTCTTTCCTTCTTCTTCCACTGCCTTTTCTTCCTTTTTTTGTTTCCTACTTTCTTTTTTCTTTACCTTACTCACCTATTTTACTGTTCAGTACTTACCCAATGCCTAGAGAAGTCAAGGTGCATAGTAGCTAAATATGTGGACATTGTGAGTTTTAGAGAATTCTTTTCCCCTCACATACTGGTTGTAAAAAAGTGAAACTCTCCTTCATAAATCCTATTTCAAAACTCCTCCTGTGCTTCTAACACTGGAGGATACAGTAGAAGGGAGAAAATAGCAGTGAATTATTTCACAGTAAGGAAACACACTAGCTCACAGTCCGAGAATCCTTCTCCAACAAATTAGTCAAAAGATAAATCCTATTTCAAAACTCCTCCTGTGCTTCTAACACTGGAGGATACAGTAGAAGGGAGAAAATAGCAGTGAATTATTTCACAGTAAGGAAACACACTAGCTCACAGTCCGAGAATCCTTCTCCAACAAATTAGTCAAAAGGGAATACACTACTAAATGATTAAAAATTGGAGAAGAGCCTCAAGGATTAGGCCTCAAGGATTAGAGCCTCAAGAATGTATTACTCTCCTCAAGTAATGTATCTTCTGCCAAGGAACACTGTACCTCATCTCCATGTAGGGAATTCAACTTTGTCAATAGTCTCCACATGTTCAATTAGACTTTCACTTTTAGTCTCTCTCTCTCTGTATATGTCTCTCTCTATATATATACACATTTGATCTTAATCAAGCTGTACTTCAGATGAAGAACTGATTTCCAATTGTGTTTCATTAGACATCATAAAAAAAGAATCAAATGGAACTGATAGATATGACAGTCTATATATATAAAATACAGGAAATCTAAACATCCTTTGAAAGTATTAAAAGTAGCCTAAACCATACAGAAGATCAAATCTTGGAAGTAGTAGACAAAAACACTGACCAAGAAAAAATTAACAAAAATATGGAGAAGACAGTCAAGAAAACTGAGAATAATATATGAGAAATTCTAGATACCATGAAACTCCCAAACATCTGAATAATTGGATCCCAGAAGGTGAAGAAACTAAGAAAGGCATTGATAACCTATTCCATGAAATTCTGGAAGAAAACTTTCCAAGTCCAGAGAGCCACTCAAACATTCAGACCGAAGAAATACAAAGAACCTAAAATAGAATTAATCCAAGATTTCTCCACCACATATCATAGCTAGGTTGGCCAAAACCACAAAGACAAGATGCTAAGATTGGCAAGAGAGAAACATCAAGTCACTTAAAAAGGCTATTTCACAGGCTAACACCAAACCTCTCATCAGATACAATGCAAGAAAGGAAAGAATGGGAAAATATAATCAAAATGTTAAATGGAAAACATTTCAACCAAGAATACTATACTCTGCCAGATTATCCATCATATGGGAAAAGAAGATAACATTCTTAGATAAACAAAACCTGAAAGAATTTACCAACTCCAGACCAGCTTTTCAAGAAATTCTGAAAGAAGTACTATACCAATAAAACTAAAGACAGACATCAATAAAAGAACAACAACAACAACAACAAACAACAACAACCAAGAATATGGCCAACTTAAATGGTAGGAACAAGTCTGGAAATATCAATATTAATGCTGAATGTTAATGGATTAAATTCTCTGATCAAGAGGCACAGACCGGTTGAATGGATTAAAAATCAGAAACCCTCTACCTGCTGTCTACAAGAAACTCATCTCATGGATAAAGACATAAATAGATTAAAAGTGAAGGGCTGGGAAAACGTATCTCATGCGAATGGAAACCAAAAAAGAGCAGGACTTGCTATACTGTTTTCTGACAAAACAAGCTTTAAGACAAAAACAAAGAAGAGACAAAGAAGGAGATTATATAGTAGTAAAAGGGCAAATTCATCAAGAAGATATAACACTTATAAATATCAATGCACCCAACTCAAGAGTACCCGAATACATGAAGGAAAGATAGCTAGATCTAAAAGGGAGATAGACTACAACACAATAATTGTTGAGAGTTCTCAACACCCCATTGTCTCCTTTAGACAGATCAATGAGACAAAAAAGAAGCAGAGGTTCAGGTCCTAAATTATACCACAAATCAAATAGTCTTGAGAAACATCTATAGGACTTTCCACCCCCAAATCACAAAAAATATACATTTTTCTCAGACCCACATGGTGCTTTCTCAGAGACTGACCACATGATAAAGAAATAAACCAGCCTTAACAGATTCAAAGGCATAGAAACTATATCCAGCATCACCTCTGACCATGATGAAATCAACTTGATATTAATCTCAGGAAAAAACCTTCAAAAGTACACAAATACATGGAGATTAAACAACCTACTTCTGAGTGACTTCATGAATACTGAATAGATTAAGAATGAAATAGAAGGATTCATTGAAACAACTGATAAAGAGTATACAAGTTTCTATAATCTTTGGGACACTGCAAAAGTAGTCATAAAAGGGAAATTCATAGCAATTAGTGTGCATAAGAAAAACATGGAAAGATGGCAAAAGGACAACCTAACATTGTGTCTCAGGGAATTTGAAAAACAACAACCAAAAATCTAAAAAAATGCCAGGAGAAAAAAAATAATAAAGATTCAAGTAAAAAATAAATGGAATAGAAAATAAACTATACAGAAAATAAATGAGAGAAAAAGCTCGTTCTTTTAAAAGATAGACAAGATTGATACACCATTAGCTAAACTAATTAAAAAGAAGAAAGGAATCATATACATCAAATTCACAATGAATCAGGCAATGTTACAACAGACATGATAGAAATACAAAACATCACTAGAGGATACTATCAGTGACTATATGTCAACAAAGAAGAACACCTGGATGAGATGGACAAATTCCTGGATACATATAGTCTACCAAGATTGACTCAGAAGGACATAGAAAGACTGAATAGATCTATAACAAGCAATGAGATTGAATCAGTAATAAATAACCTCCCAACAAAGAAAAGTCCAGGTCCCGGTGGCTTCACTGTTGTATTTTACAAAACATTTAAAGAAGAGGTAATCCTCATTCTACTCAAACTGTTTATAGAGATCCAAAAGGAAGGAACTCTTCCAAATACAGTCTATGTAATAAAGCCTACCTGGTCATTTATTACAGGAATGCAAGGGTGGCTCAACATTCACAAAACCATAAATGTAATACACCATATTAACAGAAAGAAAGATAAAAATCATATTAACATCTCAATTGATGTGGGAAAGGCATTTGACAAAGTACAGCATTCCTTTATGATTAAGACTCTCAGGAAAATTGGAATAGAAAGATTGTTTCCCAGCATAACAAAAGCCACCTATGAAAAACCTATAGCTAACGTTATACTGAATGGGGGAAAGCTGAAAGCTTTTCCATTAAAAACTGGTACACGACAAGGCTTCACACTCTCTCCACTCCTATTCTATATAGTACTGGAACTCCTAGCCAATGCAATCAGACAAGAGAATGAAATAAAAGCCTTTCCAATAAAGAAAGAAGAGTTGAAATTATCTCTGTTTGCAGATAGCATGATTGTATACATGGAAGACCCAATCGTATCCACAAAAAAAACTTCTCAAAGTAATAAATGCATAAAGTGGTAGGATAAAAAATAACTTACAAAAATTGATAGCATTTCTATATACAAAGAACAAGCAGACAGAGACAGAACTGAAGAAAGTAACCCGTTTACTGTAGCTATAAAAAACACATAAGATTCATAGGAATAAAACTAACCAAGGCAGTTAAGGACTTCTATAAGGAAAACTGTGAAAACATTTAAAAAGAAATTAAAAAGGAAACAAAAAAGTGGAAGGACATCCCATATTCCTGGATTGTGAAAATTAATGTAATCAAAATGGCAATCCTACCCAAATTAATCTACATACTTAATGCAATCCCTATAAAATTACAAGAGACATTCTTCACAGATCTAGAAAAGACAATCATATAATTTGTCTGGAATCATGAAAGACCAGTTGCCAAAGCCATCCTGTTCAAGAAGGGTGGAGTGGGTGGCATCTCTCTTTCTGAACCCAAAATATATTAGAAAGCTGTGATAACTAAAACAGCATGGTATTGACTCAAAAATAGACTTGAGGACCAATGAAACAGAGTAGAGACCTCAGAAATAAACTCCAAAACATACAACCAACTGATATTTGACAAAGGGTACCAGTTAATCCAGTTGGAAAAGGGAAACCTCTTTAGCAAATGGTACTGAAAAAACTGGGAATCCACTTACAGAAAGATAAAATCTGAACCCCTATCTGTCACCTTTAACAAAAATCAACTAAAAGTAGATCTAAACCTAAGGCTGCAAACTATAACACTACTGGTAGAAAACACTGGGGAAATTCTAGGAGACATTGGGGTAGGCAAAGATTTCTTAAACAAGACCTCCAAAGCACAGGCAATATTCCCCAAACTAGATAAGTGGGATTACATCAGATTAAAAAATTTCTGCACAGCATAGGACACAGTAATTAGTGTGAATCAACAACCCTTGGAATGCAAGATAATTTTGTTAACTGTGCCTCAGATAAGGGACTGATAATTAGAATACACAGGGAACTCAAGCAGCTAACTCAGAAGAAAAAAATTATTAACCCAATTAAAAGATGGGGAAATGACCTGAATAAACAACTCTCTAAGGAAGACATATGAACAGCCAAAAACCGTGAAAAATTGCTTAACAACCCTCATCATAAGAGAGATGAAGATCAAATCCACAATGAGATACCACTTAATACCAGTCAGAATGGTGAAGATTAAAAACAAACAAACAAACAAAAAAAAAACAAAAAAAACCTCCAAAAACAAAAAAAAGATAAGTGCTGGCAGGGATGAGGTGAAATGGGAACTCTCCTACATTGTTGCTGGAAATATAAATTGGTCCAGCCACTATGGAGAACAATATGGAAGTTCCTCCAAGACCTTCAACTAGAACTACCATATGATCCACAAATTCCACTCCTATGTATGTACCCACAGGATAGGAGAATGCTCAGTCAGAAAAGCACTTGCACAGCTATATTTATTGTGGCATTATTCGTGATTGCTAAGCCATAGAACCAACCCAAATGTCCCCAGACAGATGAATGGATTGAAAAAGTGTGGCACATATACTCCATAGAATACTATTCCATTGTAGGAAACAACAAGACCCTGCATTTGATAGAAAGTGGATGAACGTAGAAGATTTATTGCTGAGTCAAACAAGTCAGGCTATGAAAGAGAGATATTGTATGTCTCCACTTAACATATACGGACCGTCTACATTCTATGGTAGAGACTGAAATACTGGAGCTCATGAAAGCACTGAAAATTGTTATGGACACCGGGGACAAAGTGGAAGGGGAGTGGGAGAGGGAAGGAGTGCAGGAAGGGAAATTTGGGGAAAAAAATGTGGAAGTAAGACATTTGTGGGACACAGACATGGTTTGTTGCCTGTTGGTGATGTTGTGTATAGTATTCTCAACTCGCCTGCTGTGTGGCATATATCATGTTGGGTAAACTCTCTTTACCAACTAAATGGTATCTAATGATTGAATGTATACATAATAATAAATAATAAAAAACCAAAGAAACATAATCATGTGCTCTGAAAAATTACCTGCAAACAGTACTATTAAGAGAAAAATACCTGTAATGTAATAACATAATTTAATAAAATATACACCAAAAATTTTAAAAATATAATGGAAATGTGTATTATGAAAAGGTATACATGAATTTCAAAAAATTTTGTACCAAAATATAATTGTACTTTAATTCTATCTTCCCATGAACTTTTCAAAGTACTCTTGTGCCTCACATAAAGAATTTATCAATAATTTACTAAATAAACCTTCATCTTTTAGTTCTCAAAACTAATGCTTTCTCATTTTAGAGTCTTTAAGATTTTTCTCCTTATTTTTACTTTTATTAGCTAATTACTTTATATAGTCCACTGGAACCATGTGTGTTTGTCAGGATGGGCTAGGTTGTGCTGCAGTAACAAACTTCACACAGTTGATGGCTTAACACAGTAAAACCATATATCCAGTGTGGATCAACAGGCAAACTCTGATCATCCTGGCTACCCAGAGACCAGACTAAGAGAAGCTTCATCACAATGTTTGGATCTACAATTGCTGAAGCAGGGAAAAGTTACCTAGCAAATTCTATATTGGCTTTGCAGTTTCTGCCCAGAAGTACACGTACCGTTTTCCCTCACATTCCACCGGTGTAAGTCACACAGAAGGCAAGAAAATGTAACTATACCATATATCTGAGAAGAATGAGAAGTGGGATCATCCTCTTCACTCCCATTCTGATTTTGTTTCTGACTGTGTCCCAGAAGTTCTTTGCCCTCATCTTTCAAGTTTGAGCGTCCTCCTGCCAGTCTTCCCTGCTCATCCCAGTTGGAATCTTGTTGACCTGTAACACCCCAGTATTCATGTCACTCACTTGACACCGCATGTTGCCCGAGCTTGTAGTTTGGGACACGCACATGCCTGGCCTTTGTGCTCTGAGTGCATGTCTATCTTTTTCTTTACCTTGATAAGTGATCCTTGTGGCAAGTTATCAATTCAAAGAAGTTCTAGGAGAATATCTCCCCTGAAACCAAAAAAGTATGCTTCTTTTACTTTTTTTTTCAGGTTTGTGAAATGTCTATTTCCTTTCTTTCTTTCTTTCTTTCCTTTCTTTCTTTCTTTCTTTCTTTCTTTCTTTCTTTCTTTCTTTCTTTCTTTCTTTCTTTTCTTTCTTTCTCCTTCCTTCCTTCCTTCTTTCCTTCCTTCCTTCCTTCCTTCCTTCCTTCCTTCCTTCCTTCCTTTCTTATTCTTTTTTTTTAGAGTGAGGGATTTTTGCCATAGGGCTTGTGCATGAACCGGAAAGACAGAGAGACAGAAAACGGGCAATCACCCCCCCACACCCCCATGGGAGATGGCCATGTCACAATCCCTTCTTCTCCATTCTTCTCTAGGGATCTAGGGCATGCGCACACATGTCTGGAGTGAGTTTAAGGTGCCTGGTCTGGGACTCAAATTGCGGTTGACTACATGGAGAGTCCAGCAACATAACTGTTACACCATCTGCTGGTCCCGGAATGTCTATTTCTTTTAGACTCTACACGTTCATTGATGATACAACTCTTATACCACTGTTGTGCCTATTTGTTTTGCAGTAACTGTGGCAAGGCCAACAAGCAATTTCAGAGTTTCTCTGCTGCCTGAAGCCCAGCCAAAGCTATCTTCATTTGCGTACTAGCAACAGGCAAGCAGGAGTGCCAGTGCAGTGCTTCATCTTTAGACTAGTGCACTACGAGGTGGCAAGGTGATAGAGTTCCGATTCAGGAAGTGCACAGGAGTGTACAGCTGCTAAAGCCCACGGATGGGCCCATCTCTGCTGCCTTGTGGCAGTAATCACCTGAGTACTAAAAGTAGCGCCTCCTCTTAGTTAAATGACAGGTGTTAGAGATCGCTATTTTAGCTTTCATTCTTACATAAAAGGAGAATGAATATAGGCGTGAGGGATTCATAGTGCAAATGCCAAGACAGAGCATGTAATCCATGGAAGGATCTGGGGAAAAGTCAGTTTTATGATGGAGACTTGTCCATGTGTTAAGACTTTATAGTCATGACTGTTCATTTGCTTTTCTGTTAGGATGCTTACAAGCAGAGACTTTTTCATTTTTCTTCCTTATTTTGCATCCCGACTGTATTGCCTAGATGAGGCAAAAATAAACATTTGCCCCATGAACAAATTCTAACAGACTTTGCTTCTTCTGTCCAACAGAGGGCAATGTTGTTTTACAAATGACTATCGATCAACGGCAGCTGACCGGCGACCATGGGTTTTGAGCTTTGATGTTTTCTTTGTTTTGTTTTGTTTTATTTTAATTCCACTATTTTCAAAGAATAGGACAGACATGAAAAGTAGAAATATTCTTTTCAGAAGCACTTTGTTTTTGAGAAGACATATGTGGCTGGCGAATGATTTCAATCCTAAAATATTAGTAGATGATAAGGAGCATCTAACTCTCCCCTTTTCCTCAGGTTGAACTGAGGAAGAATTCTGTTTTCTCTTCATTTCTGCTGACTAATGGCACCACATTCACACCACGTGCATTTGCAGATCAGTTCACTAAATCACTTGTACATTAAGACAGTAGCACTTATGGGCTCTGGCTTTCTTGCCAGAACTGGAGGGACCTACAACATGACAGTGAGATTCTCTCTTTAGTTTCCAAGATTTCACCATCTAAGTGGTAAGGTGAAACACGTATGCCTATTTCCCACTGGCAGTGATCCAGGCAATTTTTGCTAAATATTGGAAGAAATATTACTGCTCTCCTTTATTGTGAATTAGACCTATAATACATTGCTAGAATCCTGTGGTTTATTGGTCTGAAATAAAACTAATGCTTAAATGTTTGATCAGACCTCAAATTAGAGTTCAAATTATGAAAATTTTCTTATGTTTCCTTGCCTGCTTTCAAAGGGTCAAGAGGTAATTCTTACATACTTACTCTTAAAAAAAAAACCCACAATTTTTGACTGATACAGGCAGGAAATATGTGACTCCTCAGATTGCTTGAGATCTATTTGTCACATATTTGTGAAATGTCTCCATAAGTTTCATTAACCATTTCTGACGAGAGGAAATAAAATAGCTGAGTCTGAAACATGTGGAACTTGGTCTTGACAGCTGTCAACTTTGTTTTTTCTTTGGAGAAACCCTAAAGTCAAATCAAATTTTACTTTGGGTCTCTAAAGATATCACCCCCCCAGGGGGGATGGCCACACCGCAATCCCTTCTCCTCCATTCTCCTCTTGGAATCTTGGGCACGCACACACATGCATCCAGTGTGAGTTTAAGCCACTGGGTCTGGGACTCGAACCGTGGTCGACTACATGGAAGCCAAGCAACATAGCCATTATGCTAACTGCTGGTCCCAGCTTCTGGAACTTTCTAGATGCTGCCTAAGACAAAGCCTAACAAGACAATGTGGGATCAGAAATGGGAGATTATGGGTGTACACTTCAAAAACAATTGGAAACAAGGTCAATACTTCAGATCTGTAGCATTCCCACATCATATCAGTGGGGACAGGAACTGTTCATAAACTTTCTAAAAGGTATTTGAATAATTTAGTGAATATGGTAATATCTTGATTATCACACACTGCATACAATCTTCATAAAACCCTATTTTACCCAACAAAGTTGTACAACAATTACATGTAAATCAGAAATTCTATTTTAAAAACTCATGCATGTTTTTGACCCTGAAATTCTACCTTAGAGTTTATTTTAAGGAAACAAAGGGACATTTTTTTTTTTTTGTATTTTTAAATTGTTATAGGACGCCTGTTCTTCAGGGACAGAGAGAAAGAGAAAGTGAGAAGGCACTCTCCCAGGAGACATGGTTATGCCACAATTCTTTCTCCTCTTGGGATCTAGGGTATGTAAGCACAAGTGCTCAGTGTGCGTCTCAATCTGCTAGGCCTGGACTTGGATGGTGCAGTCGGTCATGTGGGATCCAGCTGTCTTAACCACCATGCCACCAGCTGACTGTTTGTACAGAGATGTTTGAATAAGGACATTTATCACGTGTTTTTGATAAGCATTAAAAATTCAAAATAACCTAGCATCCATCCATTAAGATTGACAACACACATATCTGCCCATACAACAAGATACCAAAGGATGGCCGTAGTTCAATGGGCAAGAAACATTGAGAACTAAGCTCTATTTCTTGCTGCAGCTCTGGATGGCTGCAGAGTTCTAGGCAGAAAGCCAGAGGCTGTCATAATTCAGGCTTACCTGGGTTTGCTCCCCTGAGGACCTGCTTCTCATTCACCTTCAGCCCTCATTTTCTGGGTACCCAGTGTTCGTGTTCCCTGAATGCTTCATCCCAGAACTTCTTGGGAGTTCTTCTTTCTCTGGATTTATCCCCTTGCACTAATTTCAATGTCATTTCCTTGGTGTATTGGGAACATAAGGATCTTATGAGCTAACTCATGTTGAAGTAAGATTGCTGAGAGTCTTCTGTGGCAGTTGTAGGGCCTTCACTCATCCCCAGAACAAAGCAGATGAAGGCAGGAGTATTAAGCACTGTGCATGGAGACCCCAATGACACCTTCATGGGGAGCACCTCAGGTGCTCGAGGAGGCTGCTGGGTCCCCCAAGAGCAATGACATCTCTCCCAGAGCTCGTCTGGAAAATGGAATGACTGCAAGATCACATGGATCAAGTCCTTTTGAAGCACATTCTTCCCAACAAGACCAAGCAGGGAGAGAGATTCACAAATTATTGGATTTTAGAAAAGGCATAATTTGAATTGAAATAGGAAATCAAGGATAGAATCTTAAATATAATGGAAACTGGATTTCTTTTAAAGCCCAAAAAACAAAGCACTATAAATTGAATGCAAAATGTTCTTGTGACAAAAACAATTTTAATCAGCTTTCTTGAGTTATAAATTACATGTAGAAAACTCATCCATTTTAAGTATGTTTAATATTCTTTGACAAATATATACAATGTAGTGGCCACCACCGTAATCAAGATGTAGAACATGACACCAACCGCAAGCTTTTATTCATGCCCCCTAGGGATTTGGTTCCCTTTGAATCATCATCTTGAAGATTCTGAGGAAAAGCTAGGTGGTGTAGCAGTTCAGGCCCTGGATTCCCACATGGCCAACCACGATTCAAGTCCCAGATCCAATGTCTTGAAAATCACACTGGGGGGACCAGCAGTTAGCGTAATGGCTATGTTGCTGGACTCCCACGTAGTCGACCGCAGTTCGCGTCCTAGACTCGGTGCCTTAAAACTCACGCTGGGTGCATGTGCGTGCGTGCCCAAGATCCCGAGAGGAGAATGGAGGAGAAGGGATTGCGGCGTGGCCATTCCCCCTGGGGGGTGATTTCTTGCTTTCTGTCTCTCTGTCTCTCTCTGTCTGGCGAGCACAAGCGCCCTATAG
>NW_006159698.1:367768-382739 GCF_000334495.1 Tupaia belangeri chinensis
AGGGAAATCACAAATTAAAAAAAAAAAAAAATCACACTGGGCAAATGTGCAAGTGCGCCCAGAATTGTGAGAGGAAAATGGAGAAGGAATTGTTGTGTGGCCACCCTCACTTTCCCTCTCTGTTCCTCGCCAGTGAGTGCACAAATTGTATGGCAAAAAACAAAAACAACAAAAAGCTAGAGAGTTGCTGTTGGTCAGAGTGTGAAGTGTGTGGGAGAAGAATAATTGAGCTTTTGTCTTGACAGACCGGGTATACAGTGGGACATGGCTGGAGTTTTGTGAAGAAAATTAATAGTTTCATTTTGGAAATTCATTGATGCAAGGTAAAATTTAGTAATTTGGAAGACTAGTGACAAGAAAAAACAAGCAATGCAGCAATGTAGCACAATTTCACAACTACGAAGTCAACAACCACTGAAAGGGATGATGCATCCCAGAGTCAGTTGTGCTGGGAGAACTCGCATGTGTTCCAACTCAGGTGCCAGTTCAGATGAGAGCCCATTCTGGGAAGAGCAATAATCCAGAGCTGTGACTTTTACATGCTTCTTTTAACTCTTTCAAATTCTGGGAATTTATTCTTAGGGAAATATATTTAAAAATTAAACCAAATAGGGACCAGCAGATGACATAATGGTTATTTTGCTGGACTCCCACATGGTCTACGGCAGTTCGAGTCCCGGACTCAGCAGCTTAGAAGTTATGTCGGGTGTGTGTGTGCCCACCCCAAATCCTGAGAGGACAATGGAGGAGAAGGGATTATGGCATGGCCATCCTACCATAGGGTGATTTCTAGCCTTCTATTTCTCTGTATCTCCAGTGAGTGCACACGAAAAAAAAACAAAAACCAAAAAACAAACCAAAAAAAATCTTGTCTTTTAAAAGAAAAATGTTAGGCTGAATAATCTAAAAGATGAAAAACCTTTTATTTGTACCAAATGTTCACTGCAACTTTCAATGGAAGTGTAACTTAAATGTCTAGAAAAGGTGAATGTATAAGTTACGTTCATCAGGACAGAAGGTCACAAACTTTTATTACTGCCACAGGGTAGTAATAGAGAGAAAGGGAGAAAGCATCCCCCTCAATAGGACATGGTTACACTGAGCTTCTTTCTCCTCATTTCTCCATCTTGTCAGGATTTGTGGCACTCATAGACACACCTGGCTTGTTTTTCAAGACTCTAGGCCAGGATTTGAACCATGATCCACTGTGTGAGATCTGGCTTCCAGTGGACAGCTCTTAACCCCTGCACTATGGGGCTGGCCCGACAGTGGCTAACTTTTACTGAATGTTGGTAGGAACTTGGTTTAGCCCACATGATTTCACCTCGTTATCACAACGGCCCATGACACAGAGATGATATTTTAGTTAGCGGAATCTATCTCCAATTCCCTGGAGAGAAAAGTAAGGGACACCTTGTTTGATTTGACATAGCCAGTATTTGGCAAAGATAAGACTTGAACACAAGAACTCCAAAGTCTGGGTTCTAAACCACGTGTGAAACCACTCAGCATCACGCACAGGCTGAAGGTACTGATGACGGATACGGAGTGGAAGTACAGAGAGTGACTTTTATATTAATAAGGAAAAAACCCCACAAAACAAAATTATTTGTTACATGTGTAACTATGTGCAATTATAAATGCATATAGGAAAGATCATAAAAAATACAAAAATCATTTCCCTTTATTTCTTTTTACTTTTGTTAGCATGACTCTAGTGGATTTTTTCAGTGAGGAGTTCATTATTGGTTTCCCAAGATAAATTTCCTTTGAGAAGTAACAGTAAAACCCCACATGGGGGCCAGCAGGTGGCATGGACCCCACATGGCAGCCTGTGTGGTGGAGCCCTGGACCTGCAGCTGGAGAAACATGCCAGGCATGGTGTGTGCATGTTCAAAAGCCCAAGAGGAGAGTGAAGAATTAATAGTTTCATTTTGGAAATTCATTGATGCAAGGTAAAATTTAGTAATTTGGAAGACTAGTGACAAGAAAAAACAAGCAATGCAGCAATGTAGCACAATTTCACAACTACGAAGTCAACAACCACTGAAAGGGATGATGCATCCCAGAGTCAGTTGTGCTGGGAGAACTCGCATGTGTTCCAACTCAGGTGCCAGTTCAGATGAGAGCCCATTCTGGGAAGAGCAATAATCCAGAGCTGTGACTTTTACATGCTTCTTTTAACTCTTTCAAATTCTGGGAATTTATTCTTAGGGAAATATATTTAAAAATTAAACCAAATAGGGACCAGCAGATGACATAACGGGTGTGTGTGTGCCCACCCCAAATCCTGAGAGGACAATGGAGGAGAAGGGATTATGGCATGGCCATCCTACCATAGGGTGATTTCTAGCCTTCTATTTCTCTGTATCTCCAGTGAGTGCACACGAAAAAAAAACAAAAACCAAAAAACAAACCAAAAAAAATCTTGTCTTTTAAAAGAAAAATGTTAGGCTGAATAATCTAAAAGATGAAAAACCTTTTATTTGTACCAAATGTTCACTGCAACTTTCAATGGAAGTGTAACTTAAATGTCTAGAAAAGGTGAATGTATAAGTTACGTTCATCAGGACAGAAGGTCACAAACTTTTATTACTGCCACAGGGTAGTAATAGAGAGAAAGGGAGAAAGCATCCCCCTCAATAGGACATGGTTACACTGAGCTTCTTTCTCCTCATTTCTCCATCTTGTCAGGATTTGTGGCACTCATAGACACACCTGGCTTGTTTTTCAAGACTCTAGGCCAGGATTTGAAACATGATCCACTGTGTGAGATCTGGCTTCCAATGGACAGCTCTTAACCCCTGCACTATGGGGCTGGCCCGACAGTGGCTAACTTTTACTGAATGTTGGTAGGAACTTGGTTTAGCCCACATGATTTCACCTCGTTATCACAACGGCCCATGACACAGAGACTGTATTTTAGTTAGCGGAATCTATCTCCAATTCCCTGGAGAGAAAAGTAAGGGACACCTTGTTTGATTTGACATAGCCAGTATTTGGCAAAGATAAGACTTGAACACAAGAACTCCAAAGTCTGGGTTCTAAACCACGTGTGAAACCACTCAGCATCACGCACAGGCTGAAGGTACTGATGACGGATACGGAGTGGAAGTACAGAGAGTGACTTTTATATTAATAAGGAAAAAACCCCACAAAACAAAATTATTTGTTACATGTGTAACTATGTGCAATTATAAATGCATATAGGAAAGATCATAAAAAATACAAAAATCATTTCCCTTTATTTCTTTTTACTTTTGTTAGCATGACTCTAGTGGATTTTTTCAGTGAGGAGTTCATTATTGGTTTCCCAAGATAAATTTCCTTTGAGAAGTAACAGTAAAACCCCACATGGGGGCCAGCAGGTGGCATGGACCCCACATGGCAGCCTGTGTGGTGGAGCCCTGGACCTGCAGCTGGAGAAACATGCCAGGCATGGTGTGTGCATGTTCAAAAGCCCAAGAGGAGAGTGAAGAAGAGGAGACTGCAGCATGGCCATCCTCACCGGGGACGATGTCTCACTCCCTCTCTCTCTCTCTCTGAGTGTGTATACGTGTGTGTGTGTGTATCTAGTCAGTGCATGCATCCTATATCTAACTAAAAAATAAATAATAAAAAGGAGAAAGAAAGAAAACAAGAAAGAGAAAGAAAGAAAAAGAACCCCACTTAGTAGACTGATCTTTCAGAGGTTGGTGGCGCACAGAAAAAAACAGCGTTTGTTTCTGCTTTACTTTCTTAAACTTAGCTATATATCAGCAAAACCAGTATTAAAATGTGAAATTTGTAATAGCAAAGCCTTTCTCTCTACAACGTCAGGCTACCTCACAGACTATGCACTAAAAGTTTGTATAAATAATAGTGACAGTAATGATAACAGTACAACATCAACCACCACAACTACTATTAATAGCATTTACTGAACACTAATTATGGAGGTAGGATCAGTATACTGGAAGTAAGCCAAGGTGGGGGAGACCAAGCAAAAGAGGGAGGGAAAGGACGAGTGTTGGGAACACATAAAAAGGAGATAAGAGGAAATGAGACGGAAGGAGAAGAGAGAGGAGTGGAGAGGAGAGAGAATGTTGGAGAGATAACGGCACCAAGCAGCACAAGCACCAAGAAGTATCTTGTTTTAAACTCAAGGAGCTCCTTTTGCTTTGTTTTGCAGTGTGTGTGTGTGTGTGTGTGTGTGTGTGTGCGTGTAAAATAAAAAGTGTTATTTTTCTTTTTTAAGTTTTTAAAAATTTATTTATTCTGCATTCTTTCACTGAACATCATCACAACTTAACAAAATGCTATTTTCCATCTAGAATACACTGTATAGTGGCTTAATCATACATGTTATCATCAACAAATAAATTTCCATTTCTAGTTTATATATATTTTCCCCCTATTTCTCACCCTCTGCTATTCCTCACCCTCCTCCCACACTGTCTCTGATATCTGCATTGTTTTCCATTCCTTTTTAAAATTTTTCCCACATTTTATTGATTCACAAAATATCTTAATATAAATACTTTCAGTAGCAAGTTCAGCTGATATACACGTATCTGTGAACACATGTTGATTTTAGACATGAAATTCTGTGAGTAGAATGAATATACTATAAAGTAGCACTCAGCTGAGGCTATATAGCTTGGGGGCTTAGAACTTTGTAACAACTCGTTTCAATTACTTTCTTAAACTTAGCTATTTATCAGCAAAACCAGCATTAAAATGTGAAATTTGTAATACCAAAGCCTTTCTCTCCACAACGTCAGGCTACCTCGCAGACTATGCACTAAAAGTTTGTATAAATAATAGTGACAGTAATGATAACAATACAATAACATCAATCACCACAACTACTACTGATAGCATTTATTGAACACTAATTGTGGGTCAGGGGTTCAGAGGTTGTATAGGCCAGAGACAGAAGTTGTTTACACACACATATGCGCGCACACACACACACACACACACACACACACAACCTTTGAATTTTACTTCTTCAGTATCTCTCAAACTCATTTCTTCTCCCGAGCCTCATTCAGAGCTGCTCCCCTGACTGCTGAGATGCCCCCCTCCCACCCTGATCCTCTCAGCATGCTTGCATTTTATCCAGAAACATCTTACCAAACCATATATTCTATTATACTCCTCCCACATAAGAGATTCTGCTGGAACAAAGACAGGACTCCTTAAAGTGGCTTGGAAGGTGCCTCCTCTTCTCAGGAACAATGTTCTCCACCTTGATCTCTGGTTTGGTCCTCTTAGCTTTCCAGCAGGTGCACGTGCAGGATCCCTCCAACTTCCAGTCTTTGTCCACACTCCGTTCTGACTGAAATGCACTCCTCTAGCACCTGGCTTCTCCCTGCGGCTGGCTCAGCATTGTCGCCTCAAGGACACTACCCTGAGTCCCTGTTTTCTTGTTAACCACACATTTGCCTAAAGCTGTGCTCCTCTTCTGCAGAGCACTCATCTTGGTGTGTAGTCGTACATTTGTTAGGGTGGTTCCTCCTGCCTCCCCTTGTCTGCAACTAAAGCTACACAAGGACAATAACTGTGTGTATGTTTTTCACTCTTCAATTCCCAGATCTTGGTGCATAATATTCATTTATAAACATTTATTAAATACATAGTCCTGAGAGATAGATGCTGTTTTCACTCAATGCAGTTGAAGACAGGTAATGCTGAAGTGCAGGCTGTGCGTTGTAGTGGCATTATGGAACGTGCTGTCTGGGTTGGTGATGTGGGCTGGCTGACAGTGACACAGATTCCTTTCTCTTGACCCCTGTCAGTTAGCAAAAGAGATTTGGGTGAGAAAGGGAAGCAACAGTGATGAAGTACATGAGGTGAGAGAAGGATCAAGCGCTGTTTGCATCCCCAGGAGGTAAAATGCAGGGATGACAAATGAGATCAATACTGATTCCTTCATGACGTACCTGTAGAATGAAACTGTAAGGCAGCAGACATCCGGAAATGCCATCCCAGAAGAAATGGAAATATATGTTCACCAAAAGACTTAAACATAAAAGTTTCTAGCTGGATTATTCATAATAGCTAAAAACTGAAAAGAGCCCACTTGTCTATCAGTAAAAAAATGAAAAACAGCACTGTGGTCTATTCTACCGTGGAGTACTAATCAATAATAAAAAGGAACAAAGTACTAACACATACAATATTGTCATCAATATCATCAACACTGTGGGAAGCCAAAAAAGCCAGACAGAAGAAGAACAAACACTACATAATTCCACTTGTATGGCATGTTCCAAATCACGCAAGGTTATTTTATTGCGAAGTTAAAAATGAAATAATCAATAACAATAACAACAGTTAGAAGTGCTTGCCTATATGGGGTAAGGGGCCAAGAACTGACTGAGAAGGGGCATAAGGGAACTTTCTGGGGTGACGATATTTTATATCTTGAAAGGAATCGGGTTACAAATACTGAGTTATAGATTTGGGTGTATATAAACATTTACAAATATTCACTTAAGATTTATGCGGGACCAGCAGTTAGTGTAATGGCTATGTCGCTGGACTCCCACATAGTCGACCACGGTTCGAGTCTCAGACCCGGTGGCTTAAACTCATGCCGGACGCGTGTGCGTGCGTGCCCAAGATCCCGAGAAGAGAATGGAGGAGAAGGGATTGCAGCGTGGCCATCCCCCCTGGGGGGTGATTTCCTGCTTTCTGTCTCTCTGTTTCTCTCTGTCTGTCTGGCGAGTGCACGCACACTATAGCAAATACCTCTCCAAAAAAAATAAAGGTTTATGTATTTTATTGCATGTAAATCTACCACAAATGAAAATAAAAATATTCTTAAAAATGGAAGGAATGCAGATACATTGGTATGTTGAGGGGAAGTACAATAGTGGCTATAATTTACATAGACTAGCATGAAAAAATAAGATGCATTTATGGAGGAATGACCAGATCAATTGATATGTAATAAAACAAGTACAATTACATATTAATGGTAGAACTTTGGTGATAGCTGTATGTATGGATGTTCAAAACACTTTATAGTTTTCTGTGTATCTGAATATTTTTCATAAGAAAAAATTGAAAAAAGAAAAATCAAATGAAAGCAGCTGGCATGTAGTGTTCTTTCATTGATTAAATTTATTCCAATCTCGGGGCTGGCAGGTGGGATGGTGGTTAAGGGTGCTGGACTCCCACATGTATGACTGCAGGTCAAGTCCCAGTCCTGGTGGCTTGCTTTCTCACTTTCCCTCTCTCTCTTTCTCTCGCAGGCTGTCACTCTCTGGTCAAATTAAAATAAAACTAATAAAATAAATAAAGTTAAAATAATTCTTTAAAAATATCCATATAAAAAAGTTATTGAATCTTAGATCAGTCTTGGTGCACTAGTAAAACACAGCACTCTGTAAGGCAAGACTACATAGATAGGCTCTCAGTTCAAATCCAGAGATCTCCCAGAGAATGCCAGGCGCATGCTTACCCATGCTCTGAGGCTTGCAGGAGGCTGAGGATGAATCGTGGCACCAAGGCCCCAATTGTGGATTCTGTCCCTCTCCATCTTACTCATGGAAGAAAAAAATTAAGTTAAAAAATTGTAATCGTAGTCCTTCTTGTTGCCTCAGTCTAAAGAAAGGTCTCCTGTGAAAGCCATGCGGTTATTGTCACTTGCTTGTGAGTGGAATTGATCCCTGTCATTCTGAACCAGCCTGCACTGTGGGTTCTTACCATCTCAGTCTTCCTAACATGCTCTTCCTTCTTGTTCTGTAACTTCCTCCTTTCGCCTCTGTTACTCCTCTACTCTTCCTCTTCCTTCTCCTTAAATGTCGCTGTGTACTCTTTTCCTCTTAAGCTATCTCCCTTGGCAATCCCATTCAGTCTCATGTCTTCAAAACATCCACACTCCCATAACCACCAAGACTATTAAAGCCCTACCGTCATTCCAGAAGGCCATTCCCAGCTGTTTTCTAAAGATCCTTAATCATCCTGTTCTCCCAGGTTGCGTTTACTGTTGCCACCTTCCCAGACCTCTCTGCCTCCTCCACCTCTCAGCCAGACAATCATCTTTCTAGGCCTAGCAATGTCTGCATGACTGAAATATTTTCAATGGTTTCTTGTTGCTTAAAGAGTAAAGGTCAGGTTTCTTGGCCAGGTTTTCAAGGCCACCATGTAGCCTAAACTTGTCATTTCATCCCATTTCCTAGAATTTCCATCATCTCTCAATTCCACACTCCAAGCAGTTAAAACCAGTCAGTTTCCCAAGACTCCTTCCCACCACTGAGACTCAAGATGCCCCCTAACTTCCCTGTTGGCAGGGTGCTCTCGTTGGGGCTCCCTCGGGGAGCCGAGCTGCTTACAGTTGCTCTTGGATTTACCCTGCTCCTACCTGTCTGCTGGTCCATGAGGTGAGAGTCCCTTCATTTGACTCATCTTTGTATAGCTCATGGTGCTAGCAGAGAGACAGAGCTGAAACTAAATGAACGTTTGTTTCTTTAACTAATGAAAGTCACATGGCGGAGAAGTGTCAGTTATACAGAAATATGGCTGCTTAGACACAAGTCATTCTTTAGCACTTCTAGGATTCGAGTGTGGTTAATTTTGTCATGTGTTAAGTTATTGCTCAACCACTTATTTCCCCTTTTATGCTATTTTCTTTACATCAGTCCCTTTTTAAAACCATGAGTGAAGAATTCTTTTTATGTGTGGATCACAGAGCACAGTGGTATCTTTCAGAAGCCAGATAAAAGCACGACATCAAAAAATGCCATTACCATATTGTTGAATGTTCACTGGCCTTCCCAAACACTCAGGGAGAAAGCTAGGATTTTACCCATAATGGAACTTGTCCATGGAGGCCAGATCAGAAAATAAGCAGAGGGTTGTGTTCCCTTACTATACTCTCTCTCTCTCTCCCTTTATTAAAGAAGAAAATGGAGAGAAAAAGGGCTATTTTTGACAGTTCTAGGTTTCTGAGAAATCTCCATCCTTGAAAGTGGTTGTACTAATTTACATCCCCACCAACAGCGTAGAATTCCCTTTTCACCACAGAACTTATCATTATTTATTTTTTTAATTTTAGCCATTCTGACTGGGGTTAAGGGGTATCTCATTATGGTTTTGATTTGCATCTCCCTTATGCTAAGAGATGTCAAACAGGTTTTCATATGCTTTTGTTCTATTTGTATATCTCCTTCTGAGAATTGTCTAGTCAGCTCATTCTTCCGTCTTTTAATTGGATTCATTTATTTGTGTAGGTAAACTGCTTCATTTCCCTATATGTGTTGGTTATCAGCCCCTTATCTGGGGTGTTGTTTGCAAATATATTCTCCCACTCTGAGCGATGTCTTCTCACTCTATTTATTGTTTCTTTTGCTGTGCAGAAGTTTCTAAGTCAAATATAGTACCATTTGTTTATTTTTGGGACTATTGTCTGTGCTTTGGAGTTCTTTAAGAAGTCTTTGCCTATTCTAAGGTCTCCAAGAGTTTTCCTTGTGTTTTCCACCAGTATTTTTATAGTTTTGATGCTTTCTGTCCAGATTCTCAATCCAGTTTGAGCTGATTTTTGTTGGTGGTTAGAGATAAGGATCCAGTTTCATTCTTTAGCACCATTTGCTGAAGAGATTCTTTTTCCCACTGGATTGTCTGAGTCTGAATTTCTCCCTGTTTCTCTATACTTGGAAAAATTTTCAGATAGTATTTCATGAAAGGGACTTTTCAGGCCTTTGCCAAGGATCAGTTTACTGTATGTTCTTGGTTTATTTGGGAGTTCTCAATTCTGTTCCATTGCTCTACCTGTCTGTTTCTGTGCCAATACCATGCTGTTTTTAATTATCACTGCTTTGTAATATATTTTGAGGTCAGGAAGTGAGATGCCTCCTACTTGATTCCTCTTGTACAGTATTGTTGTGGTTTTACAAGGCCTTTTATGCTTCCAGACAAATATTATGATTGATTTTTCTATTTCTGTGAGGAATATCTCTGGTAGTTTGATTAGGATTGAATTAAATTTGTAGATTAATTTGGGTAAGACTGACAGCTTGATTATATTAATTCTTCCAATCCAGGAACGTGGGATATTTTTCTACTTTTTTGTATCATTTTAAATTTCTTTTTCTAGTGTTTCATAGTTTTCTTTGTAGAGATCTTTGACATCTTTGGTAAGGTTTATTCCTGGATACCTTACTGGTCTTGTGGTTATTGTCAATGGGACTCTTTCTTCAATTCAGTCTCAGTTTGTCTATTATTGGTGTATGAAAATGTTATAGATTTTTGTATGTTGAAAAAACAAAATCAAAAACAAAAACAAAACCAGCTCCTGGGTGCCAGGCTTCCTTCTGCAACAGTCGTGGGTCAGTCTCGCTTGCTCTCTTTCTACCGCCATATTGGTTCTGTGTCCTCTGCACATAATGCCCAGTGAAGCCACAGAAACTGTCCCTGCTACAGAGCAGGAGTTGAGACAGGGTGAGACAGGGTCTGGAACAGAATCTGACAGTGATGAATCAGTACCAGAGCTTGAAGAACAAGGTTCCACACAGGCAACCACACAAGCCCAGCTGGCAGCAGCAGCTGAAATCGAAGAACCAGTCAGTAAAGCAGAGTCAAAGTGGAAAAAAGGCACGGAAGGCTATGTCCAAACTGGGTCTTCGGCAGGGTACAGGGGTTATTAGAGTCACTATCTGGAAATCTAAGAATATCCTTCTTGTCATCACAAAACCAGATGGCTACAATTCAGATACCTACATAATTTTGGGGGAAGCCAAGATCGAGGATTTATCTCAGTAAGCACAGCTAGCAGCTGCTGAGAAATTCAAAGTTCAAGGCGAAGCTGTCTCAAACATTCAGGGAAACACACAGACTCCAACTGTACAAGAGAGTGAAGAGGAAGAGGTTGATGAAACAGGTGTGGAAGTTAAGGACATAGAATTGGTCATGTCACTAGCAAATGTGTCCAGAGCAAAAGCAGTCCGAGCCCTGAAGAACAACAATAATGATATTGTAAAGGCTATTATGGAATTAACAACATAACCATTTGAAAAGGAGGACTTCTTTTCGTGTTCCAAAAGAATACTGCAGCTTGGTTTGAAATATGTACTGTTTCTATCATTAATAAAGTTATGGCTTCTTGTTCAATGAAAAAAAATGGGACCAGCAGTTGGCATAATGGCTATGTTGCTGGACTCCCATGTAGCCGACTGCGGTTTGAGTCCCAGACTTGGTGGCTTAAAACTCACACCGGCATGTGTGCATGCGTGCCCAAGATGCCAAGAGAAGAATGGAGGAGAAGGGATTGCAGCATGGCCATTCCTCCTGGGGCATGATTTCTCGCTTTCTGTCTCTCTGTCTCTCTTTGTCTTTCTGGTGAGCACATGTGCCCTATAACAAAAACCTGTCCAAAAAAAAAAAAAATTGTATGTTGATTTTTTTATCTTACCACTTTACTATATTAATTTATCACTTCTAGGAGTTTTTCTTTTTTTTGAGATTCCCTTAGATTTTCTATATATTGCATCACATCATCCACAAATAGAGATAATTTTACTTCTGCTTTCCCTATTTGGATGCCCTTTATTTGACTCTCTTGTCTAATTTCATTGGCTAGAACTTCCAGTACTATGTCAAATAGGAGTGGAGAGAGTGGGCACCCTTGCCTTGTTCCAGTTTTTAGTGAAAAAACTCCAGCTTTTCCACATTCAGTATGATATTAGCTATGGGTTCTTCATAGATGGTTTTTATTGTATTGAGGAATGGCCCTTCTATGCTGATTTTGCTGAGAGTCTTGGTCGTGAAGGAATGTTGTATTTTATTGAATGCTTTTTTTGCATTGATTGATAGGATCATATGGTTTTTATCTTTCCTGTTGTTAATGTGATGTAGTACATTTATTCCTTTGCATTGAATCAACCTTGCATCCCTGGAATAAATCCTACCTGGTCATGGTATAATAATCTCTTAATAAAGTTATGACTGTTGTTAAATATGATTTGCTCATATCTTTTTGAGAATTTTTGCATCCATATTCATCAGGGATATGGACCTGAAGTTTTCTTTTGATGTCATGTCCTTGTCTAGTTTTGGAATGAAAATGATGGAGAATTCATAAAATGAATTCAGGAAGATTCTTTCCTTTTGAAATTTTAGAAATGATTTAAGGAGAATTGAGGTTAGTTCCTCTTTAGAAGTTTTATAGAAGTCAGAAATAAGTCCACAGGGACCTGGGCTCTTCCTTGTTGGAAGACTGTTTATTACTGATTCAATCTCATGGTTTGTTATGGGTCCATTTAGGTTTTCTATTTCTACCTGGTTAAATCTTGGTAAGTTATATGTGCATTAATTTGTCTATCTCATCTAGGTTTTCTTGTTTGTTGGCATATAGTTGCCCACAGTACTCTCTGAAGAAACTTTGTATTTCTGTTATATACAGTGTAATAATGCCTGTTTCCTTCCTGCTTTGCTCTATATGGCTACTTTCTCTGTTTTTCTTGATTAATCTTGTCAATTTTGTTTTGTTTTGTTTTGTTTTGTTTTGAGAGGCTTTCGCTATAGGGTGCGTGCGCTCGCCAGACAGACAGAGACAGAGAGACAGAAAGTGAGAAATCACCCCCCAGGGGGATGGCCACGCTGCAATCCCTTCTCCTCCATTCTCCTCTCGGGATCTTGGGCGTGCACGCACACGCACCCAGCATGAATTTAAGCCACTGGGTCCGGGATGCGAACCGCGGTTGACTACGTGGGAGTCCAGCGACATAGCCACTACGCTAACTGCTGGTTCCCAATTTTGTTTATCTTCTTAAAGAACCAGCTTTTGGTTTGGTTTGTTTTCTGCATAGCTCTTCTATTCTCTATTTCATTTATTTCTGCTCAAACCTTTATTATTTCTATCCTCCTGGACCTTTTTGAGGTTTGTTGTTTTTCCAGTTCCCTGAGTTGGCGTGAGGCTGTTTATTGGCCACCTTTCTGCTTTTTTCTTGTCAGCACTCATTGCTATGGATTGCCCTCTTACAGCTGCTTTTACTGTGTTATAAACACTCGCTTGTTCAATATCATTGGTTTCTATGAACCTTTTGATTTCAGTCTTAATTTCTATAGTTTCAAAGTCATTTAGGAGTAGGTTGCTTAGTTTACATGTGTTTGTGAATTTTTGAGGGCTTTCTGTAATTGATTGCAAGTTTGATTCCATTGGTTGGAAAAGATGCTCGAAATCATTTCTATACCTTTGAATTTATAAAGGCTTGTTTTTTTCTTTTTCTTTTTTTGAAAGGTTTTTGCTATAGGGTGCGTGTGCCTACATTGTTTCAATTGAGAAGTCTAATGTCAGTGGAATGGGATAAACTTTATGAGTAATTGACATTTCTCCCTTGCCATTTTTAGAATATTGTTTTTATCTTTAATTTTTACTGATCTGGCTATGTCGTGCCAGGAGAGAATCTTTTTGTGTTGATTCTATTTAGGGTTCTTTTTATTTCATGGGTCTGAATGTCTCCATGTTTCTCTATATTTGGAAACATTTTCAGATAGTATTTCATGAAATATTTTTCTCATGCCTTCAGCAGATTCTTCACCTTCTGGAATACCCAGTATATGGATATTTTGTCCTTCCCTGGTGTCTAGAATTTCCTGTATGTTGTCCTTTTTTTTTTTTTAATTTTGGTTGTTCTTTCATTCTTTTTGGTTAGTTGGTCTATGTTGGAGACTGTCTTCAAGGCTGGAAATTCTTTCTTCTGCATGGTCCAATCTGCTGTTAATGCTTTCGTGGGAGATTTTAATTTCTTGTATTGTATCCTTCATTTCCAGCAGTTCTGTTTGATTCTTTTTTAGAGTGTCTATTTATGAATTCCTTTTAAGTCCTGAAATAATTTTCTCATTTCCTGGAACTAATTGTCTGTTCTTGCATCTCATTGAGTTTTGTCACTATGGATATTCAGAATTCATTCTTGGACATTTCTGTGTATTTCTCTGTGCTACTCATTGCTGGTGAGGGGCTACTACACTTACCTGGGGAAGAGTTACCACCTTGTCTTCTCATGTCTCTTCAAGATCTGTGCTGGCTTCTAGTCATCTTATTGTTAGCTCCCAGGTGTGTTCCTGTTGGAGGTCTCTGTCTCTCAGGTCAGAGCAGTTATGGGTAACTTCTAGTGCTTTTTTCCTCTACCAAACGTTCAGCTCTTGATGAGGTAGTAGCAAGCTCAGGAGATATAACTTATGGAGAGGACCAAGTCAAGCTCTGTGCAGAGTGGGTTGGAGTACTAAAAGTTCCAAAGTTGCTCCCAGGCCCTGAGTGTGGACTCACCCAAGGAGGCCTGACCAGACTGTGCTCAAGTCTCCTAGCAGGCAAGGCAAGCTCAGCTTTCCAGACCAGTGGGTGAGAGCAGTAAAATTTCCAGTTTCTCCCAGGTCCCAAGCTCAGAATCCCCTGAGGCGGCCTGCCCAGACCAGGCTCAAGCCAGTGGATGATGGAGTGGCAAAAGTTCCAAAGTTGCCCCCAGGCCCTGGGTGCAGACACACCCAAGGAGGCCTGCCCAGACCAGGCTCGAGTCTCTCAGTGGGCGGGATGTTACAATTCTTTAAATTTCCTATCAGGCTTAGATGTTCTGTGTGGTCCAGTCTGCTGTTGATATTTTCAAGGGAGGTTTAGATTCCCCGCCTCATATTCTTTGTCTTCAGGAATTCTGTGCGATTCTTTTTCAGTGTGTCTATCTCTTTATGAAGTTCTTCTTTAAAGTCATGGAAGGATTTACTTATCTCCTGGAATTTTTTATCTGTTCTTTCTTGCATCTCATTTAATTTTGTTGCAATGGGTATCCTGGATTCTTTTTCTGACATTTCTGCAATCTCTCGTGTTTTATCCATTGTTGGTGAGGAGCTACGACGTTCCATTGTACAGAGGGAACTTCCTAGTTGTCTCCTGTTTCTTGGGGGCTCTGCTTTGATTGTCTGTCATCTGGTAATATACTGACTTCTTCCTGCTTCTCTGGACTATGGTTCTGTAGCCGTGCGCTCACGC
>NW_006159698.1:382987-386128 GCF_000334495.1 Tupaia belangeri chinensis
CCCCGTGGCGTGTGCTAGCTCTGTACCAGTTCTCCTCTGCTGTGAGTGGGAGTGTGGAATTCACAGTAGGAGTTTGGGTCTCAGGATCTCAGAGGGGAATTTTTATTCTTTTACTTCTAAGGGGAGTTGCGGGGAGAGCATTCCTCCAGAATCTCCCGTCTTCAGATGTTGGATTCCTGTGTACCCACACTGTTCTGCTCCCGATGTGAATGGGGACATAGCTGGAGAGGTAGGCTGTCAGGTGGAAGACTACTTTGTACAGTAGGCCAGAGTTGCACCTTCCCACACAGCAGGTCGGGTGGGGAGCCCCTGATGAGCTCAAGCCAAGCTGCTTGGGCCTGTCTTTGGCTCATGGATGGGTGAGGGTCAGAACAGCATCAGCACATGTGCAGAAACAGCTCCTCCCTTTTATCTCTTCTGTTTCTTCTATCTTTTCTGTTTCTAGGATTGCAGGAACTAGATGTTGGCTTTTGGAAGTAAGAGCAAGGCTGGAGTAGTCTTCGTCCCTCACAGCAGGCTTGGGTAGGGGTCCTTACGGGACTGGCCCAATTTTTGTTATGAGTAAAGAGTTGATTAAACAAATACAGAAGTAAATCAGAGAAAAGAGACAGCTCTTCCACATAATAGAATTAGAACTGTAGATTTGAGAGAAAGGTGGAAAATAGAGAAACACCATAGTAATAAATATTCCAGACAAGATCCATCAGTGGGTACTAAATTTGATAGGGGAAAAAACTGAGAAGAGGCCCAACCATGGCAGTGCAAGTGGGAGGGCCCAGACTGTACGAAGCCCAGGTTCCTTTCCGGGCCCGGCACAGGTACTTCACACCTGTGAGCCTGGATGATGGGGAGACTGGGGCAGGAGGACCATGCCACAGGGTGAAATCTTATTTAAAAAGAAAATAAAGGCCTTCCTCTCTTCTATCCCTTCTCCCCTTACTTTCTCATTAAAAAATAAATAAATAAAACTTTGAAGAGAAAGAGAGTTTGCCTGTTTTCAGGTTACTTTCTTGAAGATACTATCCACTTCAGAGAGAAATAGAGTAACTTCACGGTGGAGAAACTCAGTAGACACCAACTTAATCAAGTTATGAAGGTAAACATGAAATCAAGGTATACCATTAAAAAGACATATTGATGCCATGACCCCATTCATATGATACACTGACAGGAATCATATCAGTGAAAGTAATACCAAAATATTATTTTCAAAACGCATAACCTAGTTCCAGCCATGAGAAAGCATCAAACCCAAGTTAAAGTCATTCTACAAAGTACTGGTCAATACTCTTCAGAGGTGTCAATAACATGAGAGGAAGGTCGGAGAAACTGTGATGTTGTAGAGGAGACTGAGGTTAAATAAACAGTACCTGCAAAGAAAGATTTGGGGTGGGACCCTGGAAGAGAAAAATGACATCAAAGAATTAGCGAAATTCATATAAGATAGGGAACTAGTGACATTGCACAAATGTTAAATTCATGTTCTTGATGCTCAGACTTGAGGTTATGTAAGATATTATCATCGGAAGTGTCATGAGTATGAGGAACACTACAGTGCTTTTGCAACTTTTCTGTAAGTCTAAAGAAAACATTTTAATGGATGAAGAAAGTAAATCCAACTATGCAGTGTTTACCAGAAACACGCCTAAAATGTAATGACACCCAAAGTGTAAATATAAAAGGGCAGAAACTATATATAACTCAAATAATAATAAAAAATAAAATCAGGATAGTATAGCAATATATTTTTAAGGTTCAAAGTATTATTAAAAGTATGCAGATGGGGACCAGCAGTTAGCATAATGACTATGTCGCTGGACTCCCACGTAGTCGACTGCAGTTTGCTTCCCGGACCCGGTGGCTTAAAACTCACGCCGGCCGTGTGTGTGTGCGTGCCCAAGATCCCGAGAGGAGAATGGAGGAGAAGGGATTGTGGCGTGACCATGATTTCTCGCTTTCTGTCTCTATGTCTCTCTCTGTCTGTCTGGCGAGTGCATGCGCCCTATAGCGAAAACCTCTCCAAAAAAATAAAAAATAAGAAAATAAAGTATTCAGACTTACTTCATGAGGCTGAAACACAGATTTCACCAGGGAGATAAAACCATTTTAAATGTGTGCACTTTCTAAATATATGAGGAGAACATGAAAACTATAAGAAAGAATAACTGCACGAGCAGGTGGCATGAAGGTTAAGGCTGCTGGATCTCACATGGCCAACTCCATGGTTCCAGTTCCAGACCTGGCAGCTTGAAAATCACACTGGCACATGTCATGTGTGCCCAAAATGCCAAGAGGAGAATGGAGGAGAAGGGGTTGTGTCATGGCCATCCTCTTGGGGTGGGGGGTTGGTGTGGTTTCTCACTCCCCCATCTCGGTCTCTCTCTGGTAAGTGCACATCCTATAGAAAACACTAAAAATAAATAAGAAGGAATCTTGACTGATATGGATGGTAATCATGTTGGAAAAAGAAATGTAATACACTGTAAAGATATATGTGATTCAATGTAATATAAAAAGATTATGATAATAAAGTTAAAAAATAAGAAGAAATAGCTAAATTTGAAATCGCAAAAGGATATTTTTGTTTGGAGAGATTTTTGCTATAGGATGCATGCACTCGCCAGAAAGAAGAGACAGACAGAAAGCAAGAAATCACCCCCTAGGAAGGATGGCCATGCCACAATTCCTTCTCCTCAATTCTCCTCTTGGGATCTTGGGCATGCACACACACCCGCCCAGTGTGAGTTTAAGCTTCTGGCTCAGGACTCCAACTGCGGACTACTACATGGGAGCCCAGCGACATAGCCATTATGCCAATTGCTGGTCTCCGCAATAGAATATTTTAACTCACCTCTCTCAGTAACTAATTGCTAATTAACTAATTAATTGGTAGAATATTTTTAAAAAACAAAGCAGAATGAGTAGGGATATAGAAAAACTATTTGAACTACATGATAAGTAAACACAGTATACTTTACCAACAACTGCAGAGTGTATATATACATATGCTAAACATACTACATAGCACAACATTTGTCACTAAATCAATACTTAGAGCTTTCCTTAGAGGATCAAAAGAATGAACAAAACATTCATATTAAGAAATTAGCAAAAAAAAAAAAGAGGAAGAGAAAAAAAACA
>NW_006159698.1:387317-392386 GCF_000334495.1 Tupaia belangeri chinensis
TCAATGTAATATAAAGAAGATTATGATGATAATATAAATAAAAAAAAAGAAATTAGCAAAAAAAATCATAGAAATGTAGAAATAAGGAAATAATGCAGATAAAAGCAGAAATTAATGACACACAAAAAACCAAATATAATACAAAACACATGGACAAAGCTGGTAATTAGTTATTAGAAAGGATAAATAAAACCAGTAAATTCCTGACAATACTGATAAATCAGAGAAAAGGAATCAACAGATTCTGCAAATATTGAAAAAAATTAGAGGTTATTATGAATAACTTTGTACATACAAGTTCAAAATTTTAAGTGAAATGGTCACATTCTATGAAAAATTTTATTTACCAAAATTTTAGGGAGAAGGAACAGAAAACAGTCTTATAACTACCTTGAAAACATAATTTGTATTAAGTAGGTGCCCACTAACACAGCTCCAGACTGAGAAGATTTCAACAGTGAGTGTTAAGAAATGCACTACGGGGACCAGCAGTTAGCGTAATGGCTATGTCACTGGACTTCCACGTGGTCGACCGTGGTTTGAGTCCCAGATCTGGCAGCTTGAACTCAGGCTGGGTGCGTGTGTGTGCGTGCCCAAGATCCCGAGAGGAGAATGGAGGAGAAGGGATTGCAGCGTGGCCATCCCCACATGGGGGGTTATTTCTCGCTTTCTGTCTCTCTGTCTCTCTCTGTCATTCTGGTGAGTGCATGCGCCCTATGGCAAAATCCTCTAAAAAAAAAAAAAAAAAAATGCACTATGTAAGAAATCATTTTAGTCTTATATACACTCTTCTAGAGATTAAAAGATGTTATACATTTGAATATTATGCTCTACAACTCAGGAGAATGCCTCAACTTTGATGTCAAAGTATCATCAGACCAGTATGAAAAAGTAGAATTTTATGTCAATCTCATTTTATATATATACAAAATTAAAAAGAATTAAGAAACTAAATCAATATATATTTATGTATAAAAATAATAATTCACCATAGCAAATTTGAGTTACTTCTAGAAATGCAAAATTGGTTTAACATTAAAGCAATTCTTTTAATCACATAAACAGGATAAAGGAGAAAAATAATCAACACAGTAGATGACAAAAAGTCTGATAAATTCAATGTCTGCTTGTAATTTTTTTTTAAAAAGAACTCTGAAGAAACTCAATTTTTTTCTTAATTTGATAAAGGATATCTCAAAAAATAAACTAAATCAACAATTACACTTAATTATAAAATGCTATAAAATATTCAAATGAAATTCAGGAATAGAAAAGAAGAATGTCCATTATCACGATGTATATTGGAGAACTTTACATAGGCCATTCTACTGGAGGTTCTGGCTCACTAAGGAATGAAAAAGAAATACAAGTTATAAAGAGCAGAAAGGTAGAAAACTGTCTGTCACTATCTGCCAACAATATGATAATATATTTAGAAAAAGTGCAAATTATTAGAACTAGTGATTACTATAAAAATCATTGCTAGAAAAATTACTAGAATGAATTAATGAATAAGTCATTTAACAACTTGCAAAAATTAACTTTTTTTTTTTTGAGAGATTTTCACTGTAGGGCGCGTGCGCTCGCCAGACAGACAGAGAGAGACATAGATACAGAAAGCGAGAAATCACCCCCCAGGGGGGATGGTCACGCTGCAATCCCTTCTCCTCCATTCTCCTCTCGGGATCTTGGGCACGCACGCACACGCGCCTGGCGTGAGTTTTAAGCCACTGGGTCCGGGATACGAACCGCGGTCGACTATGTGGGAGTCCAGCAACATAGCCATTACGCTAACTGCTGGTTCCCAAAATTAGGTATATTTTAATATACCATCTACAATGAATAAGAACATACAAAGAAAAAAGTTACTATTTGTAACAGGTAAAAATATACCAAATGCCTAATATAAAATGAATAATGTATGTGTTAACCCTCATTATAGAAAGCCATAAAACTAAATTAAGAAACATTAAAAAGGGGTAATTAAATAGAGAGATACACTAGGTACATGGATTGGAAAATACTATTGTAAATATAGGAATCTTTTCCAAATGGATCTATACATTCTATGAAATCTCGATCAAAAACTGATTAGGATAACTTTAACTGGAAGTGCAAAGAGCAAAGTTTAACTAAGACTCCCTTGGAAGAGAACAGGGTGGGTGGTCTTACTTAAAACTTAACTTGCTTAAAACTTGCTTAAAGCTACCATAATAAGAGAGCATGGTGTTGGTACTGGTGCAGTCGTGTGGATTAATGGAGGAAAGCAGAGCTCATGAAAACTGATCACCTATATGTAGCACTTTATTTAGAATTGTGGTTGTACTGCATAGTACTGAGCGGAGGGGAGCCTTATGGTTAAACTGCATATCAAAGAAGAAAATGGAATCAGACTCCCTATCTCACACCAAACACTAAAACGAATTTCAGGTGGATTATAGACCTATATATGAAAGGCAAAAATTAATATTAATCATAACATTGAAAAGTTTAGTGAATATTGGGTTCTCATAAAAGTCATGACTTTTTTTCATGTTTTTCTATGCAAAAAATGCACTACGATTTTTCTGACAACCCAACATTGCAAAAATTATCTTCATGACTTTGGAAGTTCTTAAACAAATTACGCAGAACAAGTCATAAAGGAAAGAGAGGTAAATTGGACTACAAGAAAGAGTGGTAAATTGGACTACAATAACATGAAGATTTTTTATTCATCAAGCTAGCTTAGGAAGACAGTAAAAATACAAATAACAAAGTGGACGAAAACATTTACATCACTAGTAAATGACAAAGTTCATATTCATACTTTATAAAGAATTCCTAAAAGTAATATGAAAAAGATACCCTATTGAAAAACACCTGAAAACTTGAAGGGGGATTGGACAATGGTGCAATGATAAACTGAGATGCTCTACATAGCTGAGATGCATGGGAAGGCTCTAGCTCTGTGTCAGGAGACCTTCCTGAGTGTACCAGCTCTATGTGTACCCATGATTTGGGGCAAGGGGTGGATCGTGGTGTCAAGACTCTGTTGGGGGTGTTGTCTCTCTGTTTCTTTCATTCACGGAAGGAAGAAAAATAACTTACAAAACACATATGCACAAAGACTTCTTTGAGCCTCACATCTCAAAAAGAAGTCAAAAGGCTATTAAAAATATGAAAATAAGGGACCAGCAGTTAGCATAATGGCTATGTCGCTGGACTCCCACGTAGTCAACCGTGGTTTGTGTCCCAGACCCGGTGGCTTAAACTCACGCCGGACGTGTGTGTGTGCGTGCCCAAGATCCCAAGAGGAGACTGGAGGAGAAAGGATTGGAGCGTGGCCATCCCCCCTGGGGGATGATTTCTCGCTTTCTGTCTGTCTGTCTGGCGAGCACACGCGCCCTATAGCAAAAAAATCTCCCCGCCCCCCCAAAAATATGAAAATAAGGGCCAGCAGATGGCATAGTGGTTATGTAGTTGGACTCCCACTCCTTGACTAAGTGCTTGAAAATCACACTAGGGATCAGGATGTCTGTTCCAGGGAAGGGCCTTGCCATATGGTGAGCTGCTCATGGCTGGAAGGCTTTGTGGCAGAGACCCATGGCTCAGACCCTCACCCACTCGCCTTTGAACACTCAGGTGTGTTGATTGGGAATTTGAGAAGACCTCCCCACTCCATTGGGACATCCATTCCAGCAAAGACCCTCGCCATACAGCAAACTGCTTGCAACTGGAAGGCTGTGCAGTAGGGACTCATGGCTCATCTCCTCACTCACTTTAAACTCTCAGGTGTGTTGATCAAGGCTTTGAGAGGACCTTTTGCTCTCTCCCCCCCCCCCCCACTGATATCTGTTCCAATGCAAGGAGACTGAGCTGAAAAGAGATTGTAGCTTATCCCTTACCACACACTTCTGAATTCTAAGTTTTCAGTGTTTTCTGAAACTCCTGGCATGCAATGCATGACACGTGGTCCCTTTTACCTTCCTCAATTAAAGCTCAGCAGTTCAGTCCCAGGCACACCTGTTCTCTAGAATTTGGGAGGACTCTGAATCATCCAAGACCAGCGACGACAGTGCAGGTTGCTGGCGAGCATCAGTAAGGTAGAGCAGCAGAGAGATTGCCAATCACTTACTCCCGCATGTCTTTCAATGCTCGGAATTAACTCAAAAAAACGAGGAAGAAATGTATAAATCACTAGATGACTAGAAACCATCACAGAGGCACAAGTAACATGAGCAACCAAGGAAATATCTCTTCCTCGAGGGAAAACATCAATTCCTCATTATCCACAGACAACACAATGGAACTCATGGAAATGTCAGATAAACAATTCAGACTATTTATAGCGACAAAACTAAATGAGATGCAAGAGAAAAGACAGCAAGCTCTGGGAGATGATAAGTCCTTTCACAATTCGAAAGAAGAAATAAACACCATAAAATAGAATCAAACAGAATTGCTAGAGATGAAGACTGTGATACAGAAAATTTAACCTCCCTTGGAAGTATTAAAAGCAGATTAGATCATGCAGAAGATCCAATCTCAAATGTAGAAGACAAAACCTCTAACTTATAAAAAAAATCAGAAAGATAAAAATAACCAAGAAAAATCAGTGCAACATATGAGAAATACTAGATGCCATGAAGTGCCCAACATCCTGATAATTGGTATCCCAGAGGGTGAGAGACTAGAAAGGTGACCAGGGCTGAGGAAGGTAGGGGAAGCAGAGACATAGGTAGATAGGTAAAACGTTAGACAGGAGGAATAAGTTCCAGTTTTCTATTACACAGCATGGTGACCAGAGTTAATATTAAAAGACTGCATATTTCAAAGTAGTTAAAAGAAAGGATTTTAACCACATTCTCACCACAAAGAAATGATAGACATTTGAGGTTATGGGCATTCTAATCAGCCAGACTTGATCATTCCACAATGTAGACAGGTATTGAAACATCACATTTTACTATATACACACACACACACACATATAATTACTTGTTAATTAAAAAATAAAATAAAACTTGGGAACCAGCAGTTAGCGTAATGGCTATGTCGCTGGACTTCCACGTAGTCGACCGCACCGC
>NW_006159698.1:392561-404100 GCF_000334495.1 Tupaia belangeri chinensis
CGCGCCCTACAGTGAAAATCTCTCCAAAAAAATAAATAAATAAAATAAAATAAAATAAAATAAAATAAAACTTAAAGGAAGAACAACATCCAAAAGGACCATTCAGCTTTGGGCCATTGCAATCCAGTATGGGAGGAGAGTATGGGGCAGCTTTCCCAGGGCAGTTTGGGTGGAGGTAGAGCTGGAGGGGAATTTCACAGGGCTGGGGATACCTGAGAGGTATGGGGGGGGGGGGGGGGGGAAGGCATCCTTCAGGAATCTCAGCAGCTGTGCAGAGGAGCTGAGAGTAGACAGGAGCAAGTGGAAAGGATTCTTTAGGTGTAAAGGACTTAGCAAAGTTAGGCTAAATGGCAAAATCAGTGAACAGTATCCTTGCTCTCTTTTTAGAGAGTTTTAAAAGTTTTTGTTTCCTCTTTAAATTAGAAAAATACCTGTAGTAATAACATAAAATAGCTCATTTACCCTATTCCATTACCCAGAGGTATCAGTTTTATTTCTTTTTTCAGGTTTTTATGTCTCTTCACATACATATATTATTTTTTAAAAATCAGTTATGAGGAGGACCAGCAGACAGCATAATGGTTATGTTGCTGGACTCCCACAGGGCCGATCACAGTTTGAGTCTCAGACCTGGTGGCTTGAAACTCAGGCATGTGTGTGCATGTCAAAATCCCAAGAGGAGAATGGGGGAGAAGCGCTGTGGTGTGGCCATCCACCTGGGAGGTGATGTCTCACGTTCTGTCTCTCTGGTGAGTACATACTCCCTATAGCAAAAATCTCTCTTAAAAATAATTAGTTATGGGATAAATCCATATATATTGCTCTGGGGCTTCTTTATTCCTTCTCATATATGCACATACATGTCTTCTTTTTGTGTTTTCTTGGTATTTGCTTGGCCATATATTTTAATTCCATGATTGATGCAACCTGGTTTCCAATGCTTTGCTATTGCAAACATCACCACAGGACCCTCAGATGTTGACCTGTGGGCACTTGGGTGGGTCCTTCTGGAGGGCAAGTTCTGATCTGTCAGCCATGGGGTCTACACGTAACTATGCTGTTTCCTTGAAGGGCCTCCTGGATTTGTCTGGTCTTTTCCAATGGCCTGGAAGTGAAAAATATATGGAAGAAGATATCTTTCCAATGAAGCTTCTAGATTTAAAACAAGGCTTTGAGGGGACCAGCAGGTGGTATGGTGGTTAAGGTGCTGGACACTCCCACATGGCCGACCAGGGTTTGAGTCCTGAACCTGGTGGCTTGCTTTCTCACTTCCTCTCTCTCTCTCACTCTCACCCTCTGTCTCTCTCTGGTCAAATTGAAAAAATAAGTGAATACATAAATAAAAATACAATAAATAATTATTAAAAAAATAAATAAAACAAGACTTTGAAATATGCAAACCTGGTGGATATACAGCTTTCTTTTTAATCTAGATGTTGTCTGTGATTGTATTTATGCACAAGTAACTCTCACTACTTTGATAAATACGGAGCAAATATAAATAATTCTCAAAGGGTCAAAATAATAGCCTACCTTTGTTGGTTTGGCCATTTATTTTCTATACCTACAATTAATATTTGAAGAACATATTGATTCCCAAGGGCACATTTAGACACAGTAAAAGAATCATAGTGGGGAAATTTGTTCACAGATTTCAGAGAGACCAAAGTTGAAGTCCATTTAAAACAAAAATTTTAAAAACATTATTATATTTCTGAGATTTGGTATTTAATTTGTGAATTCATCAATTTAATTATATTTTCAAATCATTCTTTGGCACAGAGTAAGGAAAAAATTCTTTCTGAAACAACAAAGTTGAAGTGTGAAGTCTCTTCGTGGGGCTCTTCTGACACAATGCAGTGGCTGGAACATTTAGATGACAGCACCCTCTTCTAGCTCTCCACATCTTTGAGTTTCTTCTGTCAAAGTCACTGAAACCCCAAGATGTTCTTTTTTAATATTTGTGCTGTATGTTCAGGCTCTGCCTCCTCTTTAAGGATGATTTCTTGGTGGGGTCCAGTCGCGGTGGCATAAGCCATAAGGCCTTGATGCCAATGCTGGAGCCACGTGGGGTGGTTCTGGGTTGTGTCCAGGACCTACCTGACCATGCCCGGGCCTTGGCTGCCTGGAGGGCTGGAGCGAGAATTGCAGGACATAAAGGTTCTGTTAAGGATCTCTCTCTCTCTCTCTGGAAATAAGTAAACTTTTTTAAAAAGGGAGGGGTGATTTCTTGGTGAATATTTTAAAAACATACCATTCTTAGATCTGGTTAAGCCACTGCAATTCCACTTATGTTTGTTAAAATTCTCAATTTTGGTTAAGTGGGAACTGGTTCTAGTAGCCCAAGAGAAAAGGCAAACAGTCCTGTATGTCATTCTCCAATGCATTCGAGCAAAGTACGGTTGAGACTGAGGTTTTTTTTTTGTCAATTCTGGCGGTCAAAAGCTTAAGTTGGCCTAATGTTTCCCGTATTCACCTGACAAATATTTGCTGAGTACCTGCTATGTGCCAGTGAGGGTGCTAGGAGCAGGTCTTAAAGGTGGACAGATAAGGAAGTTTCCTTTTCATCATCATGTGTGACACCTGGACAGTGTTTTTATTATAAACTGCTTGAAATCTAATGCTTGGAAATCGATCACAATGGCTTACTAAAGCCTCAAAAATGTTCTTTCAAATTAATTGTTCATAGGGGCTAGCAGGTTAAGGTGCTGGACTCCCACATGGTCAACTGCAGTTTGCATCCCAGACCTAGTGACTTGCAAATCATGCCTGGCGCATATGTATGCATGCCCAAAATCCCAGGCGGAGAATGCAGAAGGGATTGCAAAATGGCCATCCCCCATTGGGGATGATTTCTCACTGTCCCTCTCTGTTTCTCTGGTAAGCACACTTTTGCCCTATGGAAAAACTTTTAAAAAAATTATCTGTTCATGTATCCTTACTACTACTACTAAATTCAACCAGGTTAATCCTCTCAACTCAGAAATGGCTTCAAAGTTCTTAAAAGGGACTATTCAGTCCTCTGAGACTGGGATATGCTCAAAATCTGTGAGGATAGGAAAGAGGCAGTATGAAAGAAAACGACTTTTCGAAATAACTGACTGTCTTCCTTGGAGCCAGGGTGGGCAGAGCTGAGGACAGGTCCTGCTTGGATGTGGGAGCCTGCAGTTCCCTGGAACAGTCTTCAAAAACCTGCCAGGTGAGGGGGCCACAGGAGCAGGGCTGCATCCCACCGCTCCTGTGTAGGCTCTTGTGGGTGCGGGAGCTGGGCTAGGACACCGAGCAGTGACCCACCACTGCTCCTGGGAGCCATGCCTACCTAGAAGAGTGACAGCAGCTGGACTGGATGCTTCCCTTCTGAACCAATTTCTAAGGTATCCTGGCTCTGGAGATTGCTATGGGAGATTGGATGACTCACAGAACCAGGTCTGTTCTCAGAAAGCAAAAATCTCTCTCCATATACCTCAGAAACAAAGATGTCTACATCAAGTTTATACTCACAAGCAAGTGCTATGCTCTTCAATACCTTTATCAAAAAATCTGCACAGTTTTTTCAGTGCCTTCTGCACAGAAGAGAATATTGAACAGAGTATTTCGTATCTTGATCATTATATGAAGAATCCAAAGATAAAGACCCAAAGAGGGAATTAAATGTAGTTGCTGTTTTAAATTGATGAGTGAGCTACTTATACTTCAGCAGAAGAACCTTCTAGCTCGGGAAAGTGTGGAGATGCAGCATTTGAAACTGGGAAGTGATACGGAACATCTACAGAACTGCTACACAAAACTTAAGGAACAACTAGAAACCTCCCGGAGGGAAATGATCGGGCTTCAGGAAAAAGACAGTTACAATGCAAGAACAGGAATTTGCAACAGCTACTGAAAAATGAGAAAGGGGAGGTACAAAAATGACAGAATATCATTTCAAGTTGAGATATTCAGTATAATCATGATATGAAGAGGAAAGAACGTGAATATAATAAACTAAAGGAACATCTACATCAGCTTGTCATGAACATGAAGGTAAAAAATAGCTATAGATGTTTTAAATTATGTGGGAAGAGCTGATGGAGAGAGAGGCTCTATCTTCCTGGTAAAATTGAAGCCAGGGATGAAGATGAAATGTATAAAATTCTCTTGAATGATTAAACAGAAACAAGTACTAATGGAGAATGCCAAACTTAAGAAGGCGCCTCAGCAAGTGAAAAGGGAAATCATTTCTCTTCTTTCTCCGCAAAAGAAGAAACCTAGAGAAAGAACAGATGATAGTAGAGGAATTGTTACCTCTGACGTGGACGATGCCGGGGAACGGAGCAGAGAGCCTGTGGGAACTCTGCTGTGATGCCATGGGGAGCAGGGCAGCACAGCATCAGGAAACAGTGGCGGATTTTGAAAAGTCACATAGAAAAACTTGATAACCAGGTTTCAAAGGTACACCTAGAAGGTTTTCATGACAAAGACGTGATCTCACGGCAAGATCATGAGCAAGAAACTGAACAACTCGAGTTAGACATTGAGCACTGGAAAAAAATGATTGAGACTCAGCAGCAGCTTTTACAGTAGCAGCTCGCCACTGCATGTGATGGTGACACCGCATCACTCTTACGAGACTGTCACTAATTAGAAGAAAAGGAACGTCTTAAAGAAGAATAGTCTCTCTCTTTTTTTTAGAGGGTTTTGCTATAGGGCACGTGCGCTTGCCAGACAGAGAGAGAGACAGAGAGACAGAAAGTGAGAAGTCACCCCCCCCAGGGGTGATGGCCATGTCACAATCCCTCCGGGGTCGTGGCCACGCAAGCACACGGGCCCGACGTGAGTTTTAGGCCACTAGGTCCCGGACGCGAACCGCGGGCGACTACGTGGGAGTCCAGCGACATAGCCATTATGCTAACTGCTGGTCCCACTAAGTGGTGTATGTGTGCGTGCGTGCCCTAGATCCCAGGAGGAGAATGGAGGAGAAGGGATTGTGGCGTGGCCATCCCCCCTGAGGGGTGATTTTTCACTTTCTGTCTCTCTGTCTCTGTCTGTCTGGCGAGTGCATGCACCCTATAGTGAAAACCTCTCTAAAAAAAAGAGAGAGAGAGAGAGAGAGAGAGACATACACCACTTAGTAAACTAATGAAAGCCTATTGTGAACAACAGGGTTTGTCAATGAGGCAGATCAGATTCCGATTTGCTGGGCAGCCGATCAAGGAAACAGACACACCTGTACAGTTGGAAATGGAGGCTGAAGATACAATGGATGTGTTCCAACAGCAGACAGGAGGTGTCTACGAAAAAGGGAACCTGCTACTTTACTGCAGAGCTCTGTTCTTACAGACCAACAATACATTCTCAGTTAGAGAACCACAGTTTGGTTTCCCCACATCCTGATTACCACAGTGGAGTTTTCTCTATTCTCTCATTTCCCGGCCCCATTCCTTTACTGGACATAAAGTAACTGGTGTATGTGCACAAGCATATCACTTTTTTTTTTTAACTAAATGGCCAGTGGTATGTTTTATTTGACATCAAATGGAGGCGGGATGGGGAAAAATACTGGTTCTGCGAAAATACCCCCTCTCTCCATTAGTGGCCTGCTCACTCAGCTCTTATCTTTATATTCCAGTCTCTCTCCATTAGTGGCAGCTCACTCAGCTCTTATCTTTATATTCCAGTGAGTTCTTTTGCTCTGTTTTAACAACAACAACAACAACAACAACAACAAAAACATAAAAATCCTTGCATACCTTGTTGGATTGGAGAATTTTAATGTTTTGCATTTATCATTGTAAAACCAGAGACAATTTTATAACTTGTTTGTACGTAGCTGTTACATGTAGAGCAATCTGTCTTTAAGTAGGGATAAATTACTCTTAAAGAAAAAGAAGGAATCCTAGATACTTTTCCCTTCAAGTCAAGCGTCTTGTTGTTTAAATAAACTTCTTGTTTAAAATGAAAAAAAAAAATTAGCACTTTTAGGAAACTGATTATTGTAAATGTTTAATTTTTTTGTCTCAAATATAGTTGACATTGGAAGTGTAGCCTCTACTTGAATGTATACTGTAGATTTTTAACAAAGCAAGTTCTGTATTTTTATTGTGTTTAGTGTGGTTTGAAATGACCTCTTTCACATGTTTTAAATAAAGTGAAATTTATGTATGTTTTGTACATATATACATGATTATGTTAAGAGGCTTTAAGATTTTAAAATTTCCCACACCCCATACATATAATATCTCATGCCATTAAAAAAATTTTAGTGATATTCTGTTTACAGATGTATTAGAACCATTGCCATGTTACGTTCAGTAATTTTTTAAATCCATCTGAGCAATAAATATTTAAAGCTATTCCATGAAGCTGAATTCTTTAATCAGCAGTACTAACATTACCTTTCTGAAATTTTTATAGCATTAGATTTTTATTTTATATATGTAGGATATTACAATTTTTAAAGGGTTGATTATAGAGTAATAGAAGCAAAATAACTAAAGTACTTTTGAATAAAGCAATTTAAAAAGATTGGTCTAAGACTTTTGGATAATAGAAGCTATTTAAGCGATCCGGGTGGTGATACTTCCCTTATCAGATGGGTACCAGCTTAGTGGCATCTATGCCACCCAGGGGCTTGCCAGTGATTTTTTTTTTTTTTTGGAGAGGTTTTTGCTAGAGGGCGCATGCACTTGCCAGAAAGACAGAGAGAGACAGAGAGATAGAAAGCGAGAAATCACCCCCAGGGGGGATGGCAAAGCCGCAATCCCTTTTCCTCCATTCTCTTCTCGGGATCTTGGGCATGCACGCACATGTGCCCGGTGTGAGTTTAAGCCACCAGGTCCTGGACTCAAACTGCAGTGGACTACGTGGGAGTTCAGCGACACAGCCATTATGCTAACTGCTGGACCCTTGCCAGTGATTTTTAATAATTTTTTCAATGAGATATTTACCACTATTAAGAAATATGACATTGTAAAAGCATCAAATTTCACAATCCAGATATTACGATACTCTGGACAAACCTGTGTCATTTCACTTCAGAACGATCTTGGTCTCTCCTCTGATTCTGTAATGTTTCTGTTTGCACGTTCTTCATGAAAAGTATGTTGCTATCGATAGGAATGATGATAAATGTAGACTCAGGCCCTTTCCCAGGACTCTCATCAGAAAGCTTTAAGTGCCTACCCCTGCTTGTCTGTACATAGACGCCTACACAGTCAGGCCTTGCTAGGTGTTACAGACTAGGCCCATCTGCTTTCCCTTGTTCTATCCCTTCAACCACTGTCATACACTCACCCTATCTGTTGCTCTTCCATTTAAATTCCTCATATCATAAAAAATAAATAGAAAAAAAAATACCTGCCAGGTGACTAACAGGCCTCCAGGCCTCTGCTAACCCCTTGTACTGGTCTTCGAAGCTGAATAGAAGCTGGCTTTCCCCTCCCTCCCTCTCTATTTAGGTGTGAAAACACTGGGGCCCACTTGCCAGAAAGATGGGGATCAGCCCCTGAAAAGGGCCAGACCCAACGCGGGATGTTTCCTTCTCACCAGGCCACATTTATGGAGTCATGACAGCTCTAGCAATGAGCCAGCTGATGTCATCCAAGAGAGACAAAGAGATGATGCAGCAAAGCCAAATGTTTGGAACTAAATCCCAGTGCAACAGCCCATGAGGTTCTACTAATTATTTAAGCCTTGACTTACTCAACTTTAGACCCTCAGAGTGGCAGACATCCTACCTTCTTCATTTCTCTTGGATATTTATAAACACAATATGATACTTCTTTGGGAGACATGGATCCTTCTAGTCTATGCTCCAAAGTTTATTTACTACCTATTAGTTTATTTATTTATTGGAGAGGTTATTTGTTGCTATAGGGTGCATGCACTCGCCAGAGAGACAGAAAGCGAGAAATCACCCCTTGGGCCATGCTACAATCCCTTCTCCTCCATTTTCCTCTCAGGATCTTGGGCATGCATGCACACGCACCTGGCATGAGTCTAAGCCACTGGGTCCAGGACTCGAACCACAGTCAACTACATGGGACTCCAGTGACATAGCCATTATGCCAACTGCTGGCCCCGCTAGTTCATTTTTTGTAAACTTGGCTTTTAATAAAAAGTAACATTTTTCTCTGAAATCACTCAGATTTCTGAGAAGGTGTTTGTAAAGGACTGTCTTGTGGGTTTTCTCCACTAAAACTTCTGAAATTTCAGGTGCCTTTTCCCGAGTGATACTGTTTAATGAAGTCTCATTGATTCAGTTCAATTTATCAAATGTTTATTGAACTGAGCACAGTGTTAGAAAATACTGTGTATTTTTCTCCCCTCTGGAATTCACAGACTCAAGATAGGACAAGATGTGTAAACAGACCATGCCAGTCCAGCATGGTAACTACAATGAGAGGGTCACGTACAACAGCACTCGAAGCCTCTGCTCTCATGAAGGTAGGCCTGCAGAGACTGCCAGACTTTCACTGGAAAATTGCATAAACGAAAGTAGAATTCAGGGCCAGCCCCAGATCCTAGCCGTGAAGGGAGCCAGATCCAACATGACTGACTACGATTTGAATCCTGTTCCCAGCGGGCACATGTAAGTATGCGTGGCCCAAATCCCAACAGAAAGGAGAAATGCAGATGAGGGATTGGGGTATGATCATGCCCCATTAGGGGATGCTTTCTCCCTCTCTTATCTCTGTGTCTCTCTTTGGCTACTGTAAGCACCCTCTGGCATTTAAAAAAGAAAGTAGGATTTAAGGTCTGACTAGTCTGTTGTAGGAGAGGCAGGTACCACTGTGAGAGCTTCAATGGGGCATCTGAAAGGAGCTCTGAAAGATGGGTCAGGGTGAACCAGCTGTGGAGTGGCAGGACGAGTAGTCCAAGCAGGAGGAAAAGAGTGTGCAAAGGAGCTGTGGCAGGAGGGCGCACAGGACATCCCAGCAACCGAAACAATGCTGGAGTGGCTAGGGCACAGGGCGAGAGGGGGAATGTCGGCATCCAGGCAGAGGTCAGTAGGGCTGAACCCCATGTAGGGTCTGGTTGGCCAGGGTCTTCATCTTTATTCACTTTTTTAAACTAAAATTAAAAGTTAATTTTAGTTAATGATACAGGGAACAAAACTACCAAAGCCTATGCAATGGGAGGTCAATTCCTACTGGGTGAGCGAGCCTCATGAAGAATGGCTGTATCAACCTACCTAGCTGGTTTTCTTTCAGTTCGCACTCAAAGTACTGATAATCTGGGACCAGCAGTTAGCGTAATGGCTATGTCGCTGGACTTTCATGTAGTCAACCGCAGTTTGAGTCCCGGACTCGGTGGCTTAAAACTCATGCCGGGCATGTGTGCGTGCGTGCCCAAGATCCCAAGAGGAGAATGGAGGAGAAGGGATTGCTGCGTGGCCATCCCCGCTGGGAGGTGATTTCTGAACCCACTGATAATCTTACATGACCAAGCTTGCAGTTAGTCCTATTTCACAAGTAAGAATAAAACAGTTGTAATAAAGAAGAATTTCTTGCGAGTTTTTGGAATGGGGCTAAAAAATTGGTTTACAATAGCTAAAAACTGGAAACAACCTAAATGCCCATCAACTACTAAATGGATAAACAAATTGTGGTATAGCTTTCTAATAGAGTACCTCCAATACCAGCCATATAAAGGGACATTCTACTATTACATATGATACCTGGCTGCATCTCAAAATAGTATGCTTAAAGAAGCCAAACCCTAAAGACATAGTTTATAATTTCATTTACATGACATTCTATAAAAATACATATTAGTGAGAAAACATCCTCCCCATGAAGGAAGGCCATGCCACAATCCCTTCTTCTCCATTCTCCACTTGGGATTTTGGGCACACACACACATACATCCCCGGTGTGCGTTTCAACCCTCCAGATCTGGGACTTGAACCAGGGTTGGCCATGGGGAAGTCCAGCAATGTAACCATTGTGCCATATGCTAGTCCCCCTTTAGCACATGTTAAAAAGAAAGAAATAGCAGGAAACCTTCCCCTTACCTGACTTGAGTGGGATCAGAGTCAAGCCTCTGGTCTTCCATCCTTCTCTGAGGGCAGTTTTCCGTGTCCCCTTCTCTGCCATGAAGGTATTTCCTGCATTCCTTTTCTATAATGGTGGTTTCTTGTGACTACCTTCTTGTTCCTCCCCTCTTCCACTACAGCAATGTCAAGACTTGCCTTGGTGCAGGGGTGTGGTGCCCCACTTCACTCATCTCTCTCCTTTTCCCTCTGCATATATCTGCTTTGGCCATGCAGGGAGCACAGCACCACCAGGGAGGCGGCAGTGGTGGTGGCAATGCTGGCATGGTGGCCTCTGTGGCTCTGATGTGGGCTTCCCAGGACAAGAAGGTGAAAGGAGAAAGAGTGCACCCCCCACACACACACAAACCATGCCTCCTGCCAGGTGTCTGCAGCTGGTACTAGCTCTGGTCAGGTCTTCCAGCAAGAGACCTGGGAGATATCCTTCTCTAATTTCTGGATTGGGAAACTGAGGCAAATTCTAGGTGCTAGAGTCTGAGCCAAGTCAAGGCTGAATGTGGGTAGTCCAGGGTCCTGAGAGGCCCAGATGTGGGCAGAACCTGAGACCGTCTAGGTAGTGTGGGGACTGGATGCCTGTGGATTCAGGGCAGTAACTTCTGTCTGTGCCTCTGTTCCAGGGACCCTAGAAGGTCCTGAGAGCCCGGGACACTGGGAGCCACCTTGTGCTCTCTGTTCCCCTTGCAGGCCAGCAAGACTGAGGAGAACGGCTCAGACAACTTCGTGCACTCCATGGATCCACAGCTGGAGTGGCAGGTGCAGACCATCTGGAGCCTGGTAGACTCATATGTGGCCACTGTCAACTAGACTGTGCAGGGTCTCATGCCTAAGACTGGCATGCACCTCGTGATCAATGTGAGTTCAGGGCTGGGGTGGCGGGGCTCTCATGGCAGCCAACATGATAATGTGGGCTCAGTCGATAACTTTACATTGCCCAGTAGCTAAGTTGAAAGAAGTAAAATAAACGGAAATAATCTTAATAACACATGTCTTAAATCTCAACATCCAAAATACTATCTTTTCAACATTTAATCAATCAACTGAAAAATACTTGCAAGATTTTTAAAAAAATTTTTCTTCAGGGCATTGCTGGAGAGAAACAGAGACAGAGAGAAAGAAAGGGAGAAATCACCCCCGCCCATGGGGGGGAATGGTCAGACCACAACTCCTTCTCTTCCATTCTCCTCTCAGGATTTTGGGCATGCACACACAAACTCTGCATGTTCATCAAGCCACCAGGTCAGGACTTGAATGTCACAGTTGGTCATGTGGGTCCAATGCCCTAACCAGCTCATCACCTGCTGGCCCTTAACAAGATGTTTTATGTACTTTATTTTATACTAAATTATCCAGATCTAATTCGGACATTAAAATTTCATTGGAAATACTTAATCTGAACTGAGATTTTATGAAATTTACAGTTACAAAATTAGATTTGCATATCCAAATTGTTCTGAATATGATTAAATGTTTTCCAGGAGGGGCCAGGAATCTGTATCTTTTTTTTGG
>NW_006159698.1:404274-423522 GCF_000334495.1 Tupaia belangeri chinensis
CGTGCCCGAGCCCTGGCGGCTGGAAGACTGGGGAGCTGGGGCCACGGTATGACCAGCCCTCCAGACGGTGGTCCTCTGTCCTCCTTTCTCTCTTCCTCTCACATGCCTGCATGCATGTTCTGTCATGAACAAAGAAAACAATTAATAGCCATCCTAATGGGTGTGAGGTAGTATCTTATTGTAGTTTTGATGTGCAGTTCTCTACTGATTAGTGATGTTGACGATCTTTTCATGTGTATGTTGGCCATTTGGATATTTTGATATTTCTCCTTCTTTTCTTCTTTCTTTCTTTCTGTGTGTTTTTTTGGTTTTTGTTTTGTTTTGTTTTGTTTTTTAAGTTCTTGCCATAGGGCATATGTGCTTGCTGGAGAAAGACAGAGACAGAGAGAATGAAAGTGAGAAATCACCCTCCCCACGGGAGTTGGCCACACCACAATCCCTTCCCGTCCATTTTCTTTGGGCACACATACACACATGCCCAGTGTGATTCTCAGGCCATCAGGTCTGGGACCTGGAATGTAGTCGTCCATGTGGCAGTCCAGCACCCTCACCAGCTTGCCACCTGCTGACCCACACCATTTGGGTGTCTTCTTTGGAGAAACACTTGTTCAAGTCCTTGGTCCATATTTTAATTGGGTTAGTAGGGGTTTTTTTGTTATTGTTGTTGAGTTTTTTACTTTTTTTTTTTTGAGAGGTTTTTGCTATAGGACACATGTGCTTGCCAGACAGAGAGAGACAGAGAGACAGAAAGAGAGAAATCACCCCCCCAGGGGGGATGGCCATGTCGCAATCCCTTCTCCTCCATTGTCCTCTCAGGACCTTGGGCACACACGCACACCCACATGTGCCCAGTGTGAGTTTTAAGCCACCGAGTCCGGGACACGAACCACGGTCAACTACATGGGAATCCAGCAACATAGCCATTACTCTAACTGCTGGTCCCGGAATCTGTATCTTTTGAAATACACATTACGGCTTAAGTGGAAGAGAATGGCGCCTCTCCACACCCCGCAAGTACAACAGAATAGGTTTGAACCCTGACTTTGCCATGAATTCCCTTTGGTGGACAGCCTGTTTCCCGATACGTGAAGTAGAACCACAGCTGAGGATTCAAGGCGTACAGTACAGCAACACGATGGCCCGCACGGAGCACACGTTTGCCACAGCGGGAACAATGAACGAGACCTGGGAGGCAGCTCGTGGCCTGCTGCTCAAGGAAGCCGGGTCCCACACATCAACCATGCAGATGGGGTCCTGGACCCAGCAGCTTGAAAACACACTGGGTGCGTGCGCACATGCCCCACATCCAGAAAGGATGGAGAACTGGAGCGAAGGGGCTGTGGCGTGAGCACCTGCCACAGGGTTTCCGCCCCCCTGCCACGGGGTTTCCTTTCTCCCTCCCTCTCTCTGGCAAGCACAAATGCCCTCTGAGGGAGAAAAAGGTTTAATATTAAAAAAAAAAAATGAGACTCGGGCAAGCTGGTAACATGGTGAGCAAGGTGACTGGGTCCCACATGGCCAAGTGTGAGGTTCAAGTCCCTAGCACAGTAGCTTGAAAAACACACCAGATATATGTGCACACATGCCCCAAACCCCAAAAAGACCATGGAGGAGGAGGGATTGCAGCATCACCACCTCCTCGGGGACGGGTGGGCAGAATGCTCTCTCAGGGTCTCACTGTCTCTCTCTCTCTGGCAAGTACCCATGTCCTATAGCAATATATATATATATATATATTTATATATATGTATATATATTTTTTGAGAGGTTTTTGCTATAGGGCGCATGCGCTCACCAGACAGAGAGAGAAAGCAAGAAATCACTCCCCAGGGGCGATGGTCACCCAGCATGGACACAGACAGGCAAAGGGGTCAGGGTGGCGGGCTGGAAGCTGGCACTCGGGGGCTGGCACTCTTCCTCCCCTGCCCACCCTTAGTTCCGGCTTCTGAGTGTGCTGGCCGTTCAGGCACAACCGCGTCCCGTGGTCCAGTAGGCCCAGAGACTGCACGAGGGCACGCAGGTGACAGGCCGGGAAGATCCCTACAGCCCTGCTGGGCGAGCTCAGACTCGGGCTCCTCGCAGTCCAGAAACCTGGTCTCTGCTGGCAGCACCTGGCCCCTGGTCAGTGGTTCAGACCCCAAATCCAGCACGGAGAAAGAACACAGGCCAGACAGTACGTTAAATGCATTTGCTCTGCAATAAAAAGCAAAACAAACAGGATGTCACGCCCCCAACCCTGCCTCCTCCTCTGCCCAGTGCTACCAATACATAGGTTTCCAACCCCAAATAATGACCAGCTGCTCCTCAGATGCCAGCTCCCATTCTGCTATGACACAGGGGACAGCCTTAGCCCGGAATGTACAAAATGTTACAATGTGGGGGGGGAGGGGCAGCTCCGCGCCGCACGTCCCAGCAGCCTGTGCGCGCCTGGCTGACGGTTAAGTCCCAACTGTCACAAGGCCCGACAGAATGCTGCCACCGTCCTGCCTCACCTGCCTCGCAGGAAGACCGAAGCCGCCAAAAAACCCCACCCCCTGCCACCCCTGCCCTATGGCAGGGTCTGAGAGCTGTTGCCCGGCTGCCCTGCCTTGACGTGGCGTCGCCTAGACTACAGGAACCGCCTCCTGCCGCAGCCCACTAAGACGCTGCCCAGCTCACAGGGCCTCGAGGAAGGGGCTGGACACCGGTAGGAGACCACCTGCCGGACCCGGCCTCTCCTGGACTGGAGGAAGGCCCTCCTGCCCTGCAACCAGTGAAAATGCTGCCCAGCTGTCCTCCCCAAAGTGCCTCCGCTAAGGGACGGGAGTCTCGGTGAAGCTGCCGGGTGGGGTGGGCACTGCTGCCCCAGAGACGCAGCCTTCTCTAATTTTTGAGCCTTTGACATTTTTTTCTGCAAGGAAACTCAGAAATTAAGACAGCCCCGAATGGGTCTGTGTCCCCTTATTAGACAGGGTTCCTATGTTGTCACTTATTGGGAAGGGGTGGCAAGGACGGTGACGGCAGGGATGGGGTGGGCAGGACGAGCTTTCCCTGGTGGTATGAGGCTCAGCCCGCGAGACCGGAGTCTTCATCTCGTCGTTCTCAGTCCAGTAGGAGAAGGGGAGGCGGGGTTGCCGCCCAAGCCAGCACGCTCCTGGGGTTCTGCAGCTCCCGCAGCAGCGCTGTGGGCTTCTCCGCAGCAGTTAGGACATCCCGCCCTGGCTTCTCCTTGTGCAAGCTGAACAGGATCCTCAAGGCTGACTTGGCCAAGGTCTGTGGACACAGAAGGGCAGGCTCAGTGCCAGGAGCCCTCCCAAGCCCACGCCGGCCCAGGGTGCTCCTCGCCTCCAGCTGCTCAGCAGCTCCGAACTCCTGTGATGCGGGCAGCTCTGGGCAGACGCCAGAAACTCGCCCTGACACTCGTTGCTCTTGTTCACAAACTGAACCCTAACACCATATCCTGCAGTTCCAGCCGCTTCACCTGGAGCTAACGGTGTTCACCACACTGGCCCAGCTCCTACCCCAGCTCCGCCCACCTGCAGAGGTGCTCAGCGCCCCGCCCCTACTCCGGACCAGGCCGCGCCTGCAGAGAAGGTGCTCGGCACCCCGAGACTGTCCCGGCCCCACCTGCAGAGAGGGTGCTCAGCGCTCCGCCCCAACCCTGGATCGCCTGCAGAGAGGCTCAGCGCCTCACCCCTACTCCGGACCAGGCCCTGTCTGCAGAGAAGGTGCTCAGCGCCCCGCCCCTACTCCGGACCAGGCCATACCTGCAGAGGTGATCAGCAGCGCCCCGCCCCAAGCCTGGACCGCCCGCAGAGGGGCTCCCCGCCCCGCCCCCACTCCGGACCAAAAACCCCGCGACTGTCCCGGCTCCACCTGCAGAGAGGGTGCTCAGCGCCCCGCCCCAACCCTGGACCGCCCACAAAGGTGCTCAGCGCCCCGCCCCTACTCCGGACCAGGACCTGCCTGCAGAGAGGGTGCTCAGCGCCCCGCCCCAAGCCTGGACCGCCCGCAGAGGGGCTCCACGCCCCGCCCCTACTCCGGACCAGGGCCCACCCTTACCGCAGAGTTCATTTCTCCACCTTCATCATCTTGTCCTGCGCCAGCTGGTTGATGTACTCCTCCTCCTCTGTGACACGCCTTCAGCATTGCACTCTGGTTCTGTAGAGACAATGTACTCTCCTGCCCAGACGGAGGGCGGGAGGGCCCGCGGACAAGTATAATAAGGTCAGGGCGCAGGTGCTTCCCCACTGTGCGGCTCACTAGCCATGGTCGCTGGCGTGCCAGCTCACCAGTGGTGTTCATTTCTCCACAGAACAGGATGCAACGGTGTTCTAGTTCTTTCACTTGCTCCTGCAGGTCCACGTTCTCCTCATACACTGCAGAAAGTGGTTCTGGTGCTACAGGAACAGGGTCAGGTCTCAGCAGTGACCCAGCCCATACCAGGAGAGACTCGCTCACCTGCAGCTTCTCCACGGCCCCCCGAAGGGCCTGGTGGCTCTCTCCACACACACACAGTCGCCCCTGAGTGTCCCGTAGGCCAAGGACTCCTTCTCTGGCTCCTCCTGGGATGGAGCTCCTAGATGAGCCAGTTGCTGGCAGTAGAGCCTGTGTTCCTTCGGCTGCAGGCAACAGGTGCATGTGCTTATGTGGAGGCAAGACTCAGGACACAAGGGCCCAGAGATGCATAGGGGAACCCTCCCCCTTGTGAAACTTTGGTGGGCCTACCTGTTGTGTTCTTCATCCCCTGGAAGGTGCGGGGGTCCAGAGATGCCAGAAGGCAGGGAACCAGGTAGGAGGAGGGTGCTCAGAGGGATCACAGCGGAGAAGCAGGAGAGGATACCGAGAAGGGCAGGGAGGCGGGAGGCTCGCCACAGCCTCTGGACGCTCCAATTCTTTTGGGAGGCCCTGCTTGAACTGAGAAGCCTCCTTGACAAATCCTTCTCCTATGGGGAGAGCCAGAGGGTTCTCGGACAACCCACCAAGGGAGGTAGAGTGGGCCTGGGAAGAAGCTCAGGGCCACCTCTGTGCCCCCCCCTTGCCCTGAACCTGGGGAGAATGACCAGTTGTTCTAAAGGGCATGTCTAACCCCGCTATTCTGTGTTGAAGTCCCTCTCCTCCTCCTCCTCAGGCACTGTCCTGTCCCTCAGGGCGGGCTCACTTACCTTCCCCAGGGGGACCTATGAGGCTCAGCTGGGCCCGAAACTGCTGGTTCTGCTGGGTAACAGCTTCCAGGTGCTCCTAAGGGGTTAGGAAAGAGAGAAGGCACAGTGGTTGCCAGGCCCTCCCACTTGGGCCCAGCACTCAGAGACTCCCTCACCTGGGTCGCGTGTAGCTCCTGGCAGACCGCATCAGCTGCCACCTTGCCCTGAATTTCCTCCTGCTGCAGCCAGTTTATGAGCTGGTTCTGCAGCAGCAGCTGCTTTTGCAGCAGCTCCTTCTCAGAGGCCAGGGCTATTGCTAGTTCTTGGTACCGGCTGAGGTGCATGCAGAGAGGAGGAATTGGAAGAGGGTTAAGGGGAGAGAGAGTGGGCAATCATTAGGGTGGGGAGGTGGGCTGGCAGCTGGCAGGAGGACACCCAGCCCCCACTGTGGAGGTCAGGGCTGAAGGGTCACTGGGTCATGGTCCAGGACCTTACTTCCAAGTCTTTCATGCTAGTAGAAAAGATGAAGCCTTCTCCATTGACACCGGATGAAGACTAGGAGAGACGACAGCCCATGGAGACGCTCTGTCCTGTGTCTAAGCTCTCTGACTTCCTTCCAGCCCCAGCAACTGGCCAATTGTTCTTGTTGGCCTATCCTGGACACCTGCTCCTGTACCCTTTGTGCCTACTTCTCAGGGTTCTTATCTCCCTGTCAATCCTCTCCTCCTAAGCAGCTCTCAGTCTGCGCTTTCCACAGTCAAAGCGCTGTAAGCAACCTCGTGGTCTGACCTCTTCCCTGTGCTGCTTCCAGGGAGATGACTCAAAGATGCCACTCGCTCAACAGAAGCCCGCAGGTCTGCTGGCCCCAGGACCTTCCCTTCTCAGGAGAATCCCTCCCTTGGTTTCTAATAGACCTTGCTCACCCTCTCCCTTTCCCTTCTTGAGGACCCTGATTTCTGGGGTACCTTAGACACAAGACTATTGAACTGCAGAAGAAGTTATCACAGGCTCTCGGTTGATGACAAAGTCCTAAGAATGGAGACACAGAGGTCAGAGGAGTGGGCAGCTTGATGGGAACAAGGGTTATGGGTCAGCCCTGATTCTTGCAGCCAAGCAAAGAACCCCCCAGGAGACGCTCACTCGGTTTTCTCCATGAGATCAGATCGTTGTCAGTATCATAGTTCTGCTGGGAAGACTCACAAGAGTGACCATTCCACGTCTAGTAAGAATTACCCAGAGCTTGGGTGAGTCAAGCTCTTCACAACAGCCTTCGGTCATCTCCCCAGACCTCAAGGAAAGATTGACCTCCCCAACCTTAATTCCAGAAAAGGGACTTGGTGCAAGGAACCAACTACCTGAAGAAAAACAGGGTCCACAGTAGGTCTCCGGGGGAAGGAGGATGGGTGAGTACACAGGGTAGCGGGCAGAGGAGTGAGAGGCACAAGCCTGAGGTGACTCCATGCTAGAAAGGCTAGCCCAGGGCCTGATACCACCGGGTAACACAGATGGTGCAGGGTGCCTGTCACAGAGCAGAACAAGTGGTTAGGGCCATGAGAGAAGGCGCCTCACTGCCACGGACTAGAGGGTGCAGAGAGAGCTGGGAAGTGGAGTTTTATTTGGTTTGTGGGGGCCTTTCACCAAGCAGAAATAGGAAGTGCTATAGGACATGTGGATTTGCCAAAGACAGAGACAGGTCGGGGTGGGGCCACTACCAAGGGGTGATGGCCACATCGCAGCCCCTTCTTCTCCAGTCTCCTCTTAGAAATTTGGTCATACCATTTTCTGTCTCCACTTAATATAGACTGACAGTCTACACTCTATGGTAGAGAGAGAAAAATTGGTCATAAAAGCAGTAAAAATAAGGACACTGGAAACAGTGTGGGAGGAGGTTGAGAGGGGAGGAGTACAGGGAAGGAAATCGGGGGAAAAAATAGGCAAGACATCTGTGGGACGCAGAAATGGGTTATTACCTGTGGATAACATGGTATTCTCAATGTGGTCTGCAGTATAGTTCATGCTGGCTAAATGCCATGTCTGTGGTGTAAATGTCATGCAAGCCAAATGATGTATAGTAATGGAATGTTTTAAAAAATGACAAGAATTAAAGAGCCATGAAAACAAACAAAAATGTGATCACACATGCACATGTACCTTCAGGTCTGAGACTAACCGTGCAGTTGGCCATGTGGGATTCAGCCACCGTAACCTCCACACCACTGGCCCCAAGTCCCCAGTCTTCTGGGACTTAGAGCGACTGATATGCCATCCTGGCCTCCAGTGGCTGACTTGCTAGGGAGGCAGAAAATGTGAGGGTGACCCTTTGTGGCTTAAAAGGGCTGGTGTGTTCCTCCTTGAGCAAATTCCTGCTATTCGGTGTGCTCAGCAAAGGCAGGTGCCTGTGGCTTGGGGGTACAGAAATGTGCAGGTGGCCCCCGACCAATCTTCAGCCCCATCTCTTGGCTTGGAGGGTGGCCCGCTGATGCTCAGCCTCCAGTGACCACTCAGGGTAGCACCTCCCCCGACATGGCATGGATTTTAGCACGCATTGTAGAAATGAGCAGCCCCTGGGTGCCTGCAGCAGGGAGGGCATCTCTGCGTTTCTCTGGAGAATGGGTTTCAGAGGAGAGGGAGAAGGTGGGAAGGAAATACAAATGGACAGAGAGAGCCGAGAAGAAAGGCCTGCGTGGGGAGTGTAGCCCCATGGCTGAGAGCAGAAGCTCTGTTAGAACCCACGGGGAGACCTGTCCCTTCTAGAGCACATGACCTGCAGTGGGTGGCCTCTCCCTTTTCACTTATTCAGAGAATATTTACTGGGCGCCTGCTCTGTGCCAGGCATTGTACAAAGAACTGAGGACTCTGTGAACACACACCTGAAGGTCTCTGTCCTCACGTGGCTTACGCTGTGGTGGGTGGGAGGAGTGGTCAGGTGGCAAGGGAACACAGCAAGCTAATCCTTAAACGTAAGCTCTGTGAGAGAAACAACGGCTAGAACCTTGAGGAATGAACCCAGGGTGGGAGGGGATGAGATAAGGTGGTCAGAGGAGGCCTCTGAAGAGACGCCCCCTCCTGGGGTATGAGGAAAAGTCTTGGAGGACAGCTAAGGATCAGCGTCACAGCAGCTGCAGATGGGCAGGGGCCTGGACGGCCGGCCGAGTGCTGCAGGGTTTCGGCAGGGCAGGCGCGGGAGGCTGTCAGTTTCCTATGCAGCTGCTCGCTGTGATTCAGGGAGTCCTTGGAGGTTAGGTGTTGAATATGGTGTTGGGCACATGGGGGAAGTTCAGGCATGAGCTGTCGGGATGGGTGGTCGGCAGGGCACCTGGGTGGTCCCCGGAGGGCCAGCAGGGAGGTCACTGGGGCTAACAAGGGAAGGTGTGGCCCCAGGGTGTGAGCCTGCTCCCTCCCACTCCCCACTGGACAGGAATCCTCCCCTCCTTCCTTCTTTCCTTCCAGCTGTGATCCAAGGTGTCCCCACCAAAGAGCTGTATCCAGAACTTGGTCTGGACATAAATGGCTGGGCAGAGGCCCGCAGCCCTGTCCGTGGCCCACAGAAACAGGTAGGTGTAGACAGGGGAGGACGAGATAGCCCAGCCAGCACACCCTTAGGGTTTCCTGCAAGAAAATACCAGAAGAACTTTTCTAAAGAGCCCACACTGAGTCGGGGGGCTAAGGGAAAAGGTGGGTTGGGAGGAAGGGGTGTTCCCAGCACTGTCCCAGTGATCCTGTGTGGGGTTATTTGAGCCTTTTCGTCAATAAACAGGGGACAACCTCAGGGTGAATCTGCACCCTGATTCTCTCCTCTGATAGCCGCCTGGTCGCACCTACAGCAGAGCCTCCATGGCTTCTAGTAGGCTTAGTGCCAGGTGCCCGGGCATCACATCTACTCTCAGCATCTGTGGGGAACTGGGGTCACGTGTCCCCATCCTCCACATGAACACACGGAGGATCAGAGGGCAGAGTGACTTGCCCAGGGTCACACAGCCAGTGGATGTCAGGCAGGGACTGGAGCTCAGTCTGACCACAGCAGGTGCCTGCAGCACTGCCCATCTGGGCTGCGGGGAGGCAGGTCAGACCCCCATGACCCGAGCCTGTGCTCTGGTCCTGTTCTGGGCAGCGGAGACCTGTCTGCATCGGCATCTCTCCGCCCTTTTGAGCTCTCTGCAAATGCCCCTGTCACCCTGGCCCCAGACAGCAGGCATTCTAGCTTCTGGGCGTCCTTGCCATGCCTTTGCTTGATGCTTTCACAGCATGTCAACGCATTTTCACAAGCACTTTATGAGAGAGGTTCCTTTACTGTCTGCACGTCGCATATGATAAAATGAGCTCAGAGAAGGGAGGCTACCTGCCCACGTCACACAGTGAGTCAGTGGCACCTTGCGACCAGAGTCCTGATCTGTCTGACCCCAGTTTCCTAACCTGGATACCATACCCGGAGTCTTGGCACTAGACTCTTGCCGTAGAGCACGCCCTCCAAGAATCAGACTTGGCCGTATCTGTGTTGAACAGTGCCCTTGCCCCCATACCTCATGCAGGCTCAGTACAGTCCACACTGAACAATGCAGGTTTCAACCCTGCGAGTCCACTATACACAGATCGGAGTTTTTCAATAAATACTATAAATTTATTTTCCTTATGAGTTTCTTAATATTTTTTCTAGCTTTTCCTTTTTTTTTTTTTTAATTTGCAGAGAGAGGGGGAGAGGGAAAGGAAGAAAGCACCCCACAATTGGGAGTAGTCGTCCTGTCAGGACCTTGGCCTGAGAGTAGATGGCACCCAGCACATTGCTCAAGCCATCAGGCCAACTGCAGTCGGCCATGAAGGGCCCAGTTCTCTTAACTGTGGACTATGGGGCTGGCCCGTCAGCTTCCTTTACAGTAAGAATGCGATATATAATACATATACAAAATATGTTAATCAACTTTGTGTGTTATAAGTCAAGTTTCTGGTCAACAGTCGCTACGTTTGGGGGAGTTACACATGGATTTTTGGCTGAACAGGTTGGTGCTCCTAACCCCTGCATTGTTCGAAGGTCACCTGTATGAGGGGACTTCAGAAAGTCTGGAAAATTAAATTAAAGCATGAGTTTATTAGGCTGACTAGGTGGTGCGGAGGTTAAGGAAGGTGGCTGGATCCCATTTGGTTGACTATGAGGTACACGTCTTGGACCCAGTGGCCCAAACAACATGCCAGGATCAATGTAAAGGCCCAGAACAGATGAATGGATTGAAAAAGTTTGGCATATACAAACTATAGAATACTACTCAGCCAAAAAAAAAAAAAAAATGAGACCCATGTCCTCACTTGATATATACTGAATGTCTATGTGACAAAACTGAAAGGCAGGGAGAGAGATTGTAGGGGCAGAGACAGTGGGAGGGAGGGAGGGAAGCAAGGGGAAAAGAAAGGAAGCAGCAAAATCATTTAACAAACATAAAAATGGAAAACTATCTGGGATGATAAGGTGTGAGGCAACATCTCTGCGTGGATTAATAGACAACGTGTTCACAATGGGAAAACCCACTCTGTGTGTTGTAAAAGATGCACAGTGAATATTAAAGAAATAAGAAAAGGAAGTTAAATAAAATTCTTAATCTCAAAAAAAACAAAAACAAAAACAAAAACAAAGCCAGGTGCATGTGTCCAAAATCTTGAGAGGAAGACAGAGAAGGGATGTGGCATTGTTACCCGCCTGGGAGTGTTTTCTCGCTTTCTCTCTTTCACTCTGTCTCTCTACAGTGAAACCACATGCCCTATCATAATTTTTTAAAAAGTATATATTTAATGTGATGCAAGTTTTTAATCCTTGCATATTTTATTCATAATACACATTTTCCATGAACATTTTTAAGAACCTTAAAATTTGCCCAATTGAATGTGGCCCTGGTTCTGTTCCCTTAGGTCTGGGGCAAGCTGGTGACCCTATTGCACAGGGAACTAGAACTGGGACGAGCTTCTGAAACTCACCCAGCTGTCCCCTCGCCTGAGGCAGGGAGTGCCTTGACCCACTACCCTCCACCTCCTGGGCCACATTGGTTTGCAACAGAAGAGGAGGACAGTTAGTGGCCAGGGCAGGTGTGAGTGGGAGCCTCAGAAGTGACCCCTTCCTTGAGGTCTCCTCTGTCTGGCCCCGTTTTTCTCCACAAAGAAAACTGCTTTGTCATGTCTCTGCCCATGCAATTTTTTTGGAGAGGTTTTTGCTATAGGGCGCGTGCGCTCGCCCGGCAGAGAGAGACAGAGAGACAGAAAGCGAGAAATCACCCCCCAGGGAGGATGGCCACACCACAATCCCTTCTCTTTTCTCCTCTTGGGATCCTGGGCACACATGCACACGTGCCTGGTGTGAGTTTAAGCCAGTGGTTCTGGGACTCGAGCCAGGTTCGACTACATGGGAGTTCAGCCATTACGCTAACTGCTGATCCCAGAGCTGGCTTCTCTTGAGCAGTGTTACCACTGTGCCACTGAGCTGTCCCCACAGCACATCAGAGCAGCACTCGGGACACTGGGGGAACCTCCCCGCTGCCTGTCCAGGAGCCGGCCAGACAAGATCACAGGAGAGAATTCCAGGTGAGGAGATGGCATTTGCAGAGGCCAATTGGCACTTGAATTCTTGGTGTGAGATGAGCCTCTCCCAAACTCAATCATAACCCAACTCTGCATTTCGGGCCAATCTTAACTCCCAGGGGGTACACTTAGAAGGAATCCATAGTCTCCAGTTTTCTCAAGTCAGATGGGTGGAGGTGTACTGGTGGGTACTGACCTCAGGAGGACAGTGTCTGCACACAGATGTGCTCAGCACCCTGGGCAGTAACCCCTGGGAGGGCCCAGTTAGGAAAGCCCCCACCTGCCTGGTCAGTGACTGCAAGGCTGGACCCTCTGTCCTCACACAGAAAAGCAGGTTTCGTCTGGCAGCACCCTTCCCAGGAGTCTGAAGCAACCAGGAACAGCAGGAGTCTTAGGGTGTGCCCCCAAAGTGCCGGAAAAAGGTGACAGAGGTTAACTCGGCATGGCGTGTACACCTACATTGTCAGATCATATCTGGTGTAAACCTACTCGAGAATATCTATCATCCGGCTCCTGGAATTCAAAACGCTAACACGATACCGCCTGCACGTATCCCTGGGGACCCAGAGAGGGCATTTCTGGGTAACCTGATGTCACATAGGCAAATATCCCACTCCAGCTTTGCTTGAAGGGACAGGACGGCGGCACACCAGTGCAATGTGATGTTCTATGAGGCAATCCCACATGGGAAGGTTCTGGGTTCCGGTCCAGAAATCTCCCTGAGTACCTGGGCCTGCACATTCCCTTGACCTGAGGTGCCTGAGGGCTGAGGGTGGGTCGCCCCATTAAAATGTTGTTGAGGTACTGCCTTCCTGGAAAAAGCAAACTTCTCTTCATGGAAGAATTAAACGTAAAAGAAAACATGTCAAAGGGGCCATTTCCATACAGAGAGTGGAAGCTCCTGCCAGGGGCCCAGTGCCCCTCCATGGTGGGGAAGGGGTGGTGGGGCCCCAACTCTGATGCCCTGGAACCTCTGCAGAAAGCACTAGGGTTCACGTCAGGCGGGCGGGGACTGAGAATGAGGTGGAAAGTGACACCCCCCCAAAGCAGTCACCAGCCCAGGTAACTCTGGAGGTGGGCTGATGGCCCAATAACCATCATTTATGATATAAGCACTTCACCAGCTCTATGAGGGGGCCTTCAAAGCATTCATGGCAGTGCATATTATGAAAACAAACTGCAAAGATTTCAAAAAGTCCTGCACCACAAGAAACCTATACGTCAATTCCATTTCTCCACGCTTTTTAAAGTCCCCTGTGTCGGACTGACTCCCCTTCAGTAGAGTGTGGTTAGGCAGAAGAGCCCCATTTCCACACTGAGCTGAGGCTCAGGGGGTGCAGCGTTTGCTCAGGGTCACAGCCCAAGAGCAGCTGAGCTGCCTGACTGCAGAGCTGGCGGGGTGACCATGGCACGCTGCTGCATCCTGCCTCCCCTGAGCTCGGCTCTGAGTCTCTCATCCAAGGCCATGCATAATGAAAGGAGGAGGCAGGACTTGAACCCAGAACTCTCTAAGCCCTTAAGCCCAAGGTTTTTTATTTATTTTTTTTCTGAGAGTTTTTGCTATAGGATGCAAGCATTCCCTGGAGAGACAGAGACAAAAAAGCGAGACATCAGCCTTCAGGGGATGATCATGCCACAAACCATTCTCCTCTTGGGATCTTGGGCATGCATGCACACGTGCTCAGCACGAGTTTTAACAGATGGCCAGGTGGAAGTTGAGTGATGTAACTTCTACGCCCTCTGCTGGTCATAAGCCCAAGGTCTGAAGCACAAATCTTTGCTGTGATTTTTATAAGTTCTCCTGCGGAAGGCTGACCTAGCAGCCAGGCCAGTGGCCAGAAACAAACAGCTCCTACCTGGGCTCAGCACCCCTCCCATGTCCTCTGAGCAGGCAGAAGACTCCCTTCTTGAGCCTCTGTTCCCATCATGAGGAGCTCTGGATAGGAGCGAATCCCCTCCTGACCTTGAACTCCCTCAGCTTCTTGTCTTCATCCCAGCATCCTGACGGGTTTTAGCTAGAATAATAAACACTGCAAGTGCCGCCCGGAGCCCTCTCCTTGCCAGCCCCTGACCCGGACACCCTGTCTGCTGCTCTTCCTAAGAGCAGCCCTGAGAGGAAGGAGAGCTGTCCCTGTTTTCCAAATGAGGCAAATGAAGCCCACACAGTTTAAGTCACTTTCCTGAGGAAAGAGAGCTTGAAGGGTTTCCAAAGACGTGCTCTTTAAAGACCAGGTAATCATTTCCAAACTTCTGAATAGTGCAATGAACTGAGAGGACTCTGGAAAATTAAGAGCTCTGGACCAGTCAATAATGTGGTGGTTAAAGATGCCGGGTCCCACATGACTGACAGTGTGGTTCGAGTCCTGGACCCGGGGGCTTGAGAAACACACGGAGCACACGTGTGTGCCCCAGATCAGGACAGGAGGATGGAGAAGGGACTGTGGCATGACCGTGCCCCGTGGGGGTGCTTTCTCACTTTCCCTTTCTCTCCTGCAAGTGCATGTGCCTACTAAGAAACTTTTTAAAAGAGATCTGGGAGCCAGCCCAGGGTGTGTTGGCACGCTGCTGCCCAGATCACGCCGGAGCCTTGAGACTGAGGCTCTGGAGGTGCTGAGGGGGTGTGACAGAAGGCTGCGGGTTAGGTCCCGGTTGGCCTGCACACGCCCGTGCACAGGCACCCTGATCCTGGCCGACTGGGGCCTGGGAGGAGACTGTGATATGAGGCCCTGTCTTGGTGCTTGTCTTTCCCTCTCTGTCTCTCACCCATGAAAGAAATAAACCTTAACAAAATGTCAAGATTTAGGTTCCCGCCCTCTAGGAATTCTGATTTTGCAGACCCACCATGTATTCTTTTTAATAAGGTCCCAGGACATCCTTGGTATCTTGCCTCTCTGGTGCCTGTCCCGATGGCTGATGAAATCGCTTCTAACCACCAGTAACGACACCTCATCCAGCTGGCCTCAGAGCCAGTCCGTCTTCAAGTGCATCTCCAAAGCCACCCGACATTAAGAACCGGTGTGGTCAGGCCCCCTGGGCTCTTGGCAGAGGCACCTCACAGGCCTGGCCTTTCCAGGCTCCAACTCTCCCTGAAGCTGACTTGCTCCTCCAGCCTCCCACCCAGCACCAGAAAACCTCCCCGGCTGTTTTGGCAGGGTGGAGGCTGGCCAGTTTTGCCAACTTAGGGCTCTCTTCACTCTTGGTTTATCACTCAGGAAGTCCTCGAAGGGGCTGGAGGTGGGGCCGCATGCGCCAGCTGGAAGTGGCTCTGACTGTGGCCTACCTTGCAGACCCCAGCTTGCCCTGCCCACCCTGTCAGCCCCTGCCCACCCGATGCTTGTCCCCCTGTCAGTGTCCCCCACCCAGCAGCATCCTGAGCCACGATTGCACTGGGGCAGGAACTCCTCTGCTGTACCTCACAGTGGTCTGCCTTGTGAGCCAGCCCATCTCTGGGTTAAGCCCCAAACCTCCCGTGGGAGAGCTCCAAGGACGAGGTTAGCCAGGGGTGAAAGGATACTGCAGAGAAAGTCATGACGTTCATGCCACTGCGGGGGACACAGGTTTCTAATCTGTGGCCATGCAGCGCTCAGCCCGCCATGCCAAGTACAGAGAGACCCAGGAGGCTGGGCTAGTGACCTCACGCCCCCAGACCTCAGCTTCTTCACCTCCTGAGTGGGTGCAATAATGCCCACTGCGGCCACTTCACAAGCTATCTCCTGTCTGAAGGCGGCCTTAGTGACCGGCCAGCAGTAGGCAGCCGTCAGCTCACTCACTGATGAGGACACTCTGTTCTAAGCATGTTCGTGGCCCTGGGGGAATGAACGTCTCTGTGGCTTCAGGTGGGCCCTTGGTGAGCCAGCAGTCCAGGTCCCTGGGAGCGCTGCTGCAGGGGTGCTGAGATGGCTAGAAGCAGGGAGAGAGGGGGCCCTCGGGAGAGCCCCAAGCCCAGTGGGCTGAGGAGAATCTCACTGGGGAGCTGGACTAAGCAGGCATTCCCATTCATTTTTTACTCATTTATTCATTCAACAAGTGCTTTCTCAGGCACTGCCCTGAACTCTCAGGGAGCAACTGTGAGTAAACCAGACAAACGCTGGCCTCGGAGAGCTTACATTCTAGGGATGGACATGGACAATGCAGCAGATACAGGGGCCAGCAGATGGCGTAGTGGTTATGTCGCTGGACTCCCATGTGGCAGACAACAGTTTGAGTCCTGGGCCTGATAGCTTAAAAAATCAACCTGGCACATGTGCATGCGTGCCCAAGACCCCTGGAGGAGAATGGAGGAGAAGGCACTGTCACGTGGCCATCATGCCTGGGGATGATCTCACCTCCCCTCTCACTGTCTCTCTCCAGTAAGCACACATGCTCTAAGGCGTAGAGAAAGCCAATACAGAACAAAGTTTTGTTCAGATGGTGATGAGTCCTATGGAGAAAAAGAAATCAAGGACGAGGGATGGGCCTGAAGCTTCCAGAATTTGGGCCTCTCCACCTTCCCCAGGTATTTACACAGGGACTCCAGAAAGTTTGCGGAAAAAATGGAATTAAAGCACAAGTTTATTTTGATACAAAAAAGATTTTGAAATTCATGCATAGCTTTTTTCATGCCGCTGCTGCTGCTGGGGCAGGGGACATAGGGACATACAGCAGGAAGACAGGGACCCTGCTAGAACTTAGCCTGAGCAGGTAGAGGGCTGCAGATGGGAGTCCCAGGAAGGGAGAAGTCGTGGGAAGAGCAGTTCAGGCCAAGATGAGGAACTCGGTCTCGGACATGTTAAGATGGAGATGCCAACTCAATACGGACCTGGATACGTGAGCGGGCAGGTGTGAGCGGGCTGTGAGCGAAGGCTGCAGGTGCAAATGTGGATGGCACCAGGGCAATGAGCTGACGCTCTCGGGAACCAGGCACAAGCTGATGCCCCCAGGAGTGGGTGTGGGCCGAGAGGGGCCGGGGCCAGAGCTCGCGGGCCCCTGAGAGCTGGGCTTGGGAGAGGAGGGGCCCAGCCAAGGAGGAGGAGCAGGGCATGAGGAGGGGATCCGGGAGAAGCCTCCTGAGGACATGTGGGAGGAGGCAGTGATCAGCTTGTCCGACGCCTCTGAGAAGGGGTGCTGGATTTGAGGAGGAGGTCCTTGCTTACCTCGACAAGAGCGGCTTTGGGACAGCAATGGCACGTGGCACCTGACAGGGAAGAGGGGACTTGGGGACAGCAATAGAGACAGCCTTTCCACAAACCTTGTTCTAAAGGAGGCAGAGGACTAACAAGAGAGACGTGAGGTCACGGAAGAGTGAGTGGTGTGTGTGTGTGTGTGTGTGTGTGTGTGTGTGGCAAAATATACATAACATAAATTTTGCCATGTTGGCCTTTTTAAAAAAGATGTATTTAGTTTTATTTATTATTGTTATTTTTAAAATTTGCTGTATGGTATATTCATGCACACAAGAGAGAGAGAAAGAGAAAGTGAGAAAGCAAACTGCCAAGTCCAGTATTCGAACTGTGGTTAGCCATGTGGGAGTCTAGCACCTTAGGTGCCACACCATCTACTGGTCCTAATTTCGGCCATTTTTTGTTTAAAAAGAGATTTTTGCAATATGGCAAGTGTGCTTGCCAGAGAGACAGAAACAGACAGAAAGCAAAGATCACCCCCAAGAGGGAATGGCCACACTGCAATCTCTTCTCCATTCGCCTCTCAGGATTCTGGGCATGCTCACACATGTTCCCAGTGTGAGTTTTAACCCACCGGGCTCAGGACTCAAACCACAGTTGACTACGTGGGAGTCCAGCGATGTAACCATTACACCATCTGCTGGTCCCAATTTTGGTCATTTTTTTTTCTATTTGAGGGGTCTTTTTCTTTTAGAATTACTTATTTTATTTATTTATGTATTTATTATTATTCTTCAATTTGATTAGAGAGAAACACACACACACACACATACACACACACAGAGAGACAGAGACAGAGAGAGAAAGAAAGAGGGAGAGAAAGGAAGCTGCCAGGTCCAGAACTTGAACTGTGGTTAGCCAGGTGGGAGTCCAACACCTTAACTACCACGCCACCTGCCAGCTCTGAATTTTGGCTATTTTTAAATGTACAGTTAAGGGCCAACAGGTGGCATAGTTGTTCAGGAGGCTGATCCCACATGCCCAACTATGCACCTGAGTCCCAGACACATGGCTTGAAAACCACACTGGGAAAAAAAAAAAAAAAAAAAAAGGAAAAAGGAAAAAAAAAAAAATAACACCAGGCATCTGTGTGTGCCCCAAATCCTGAGGAGAATGGAGAAGAGACTGAAGCATAGCAATTCACCTGGGGGGGACTTCTTGCTTTTTCTCTCTCTCAGGTGAGCGCATGCACCCTATAGCAAAAACATAGAAACAAAAACATAACAGACCAGTGCACATATATTTTGCATGTCATTCGCCCGTTCATCTATTGATGGGCTGTCCCCGCTGTGAGGGCGAGGTGCAAATATCTGTTTGAGCCTCCGCTTTCAGTCCCTTTGGGTGGACACCCAGAGGTAGAACTGCTGGGTCATAAGGCAGCTCTAAGTTTTTTTTGTTTTGTTTTTAATGAATTATTTAATTTTTGTTTATCATTATTATTTAAAAATTTGCTGCAGGGCATGCACACTCACCAGAGAGAGACAGAGAGAGAGAGAGAAGAGGGGGAAAGTGAGAAAGCAAAATGCCAGGTCTGGGACTCGAACCGTGGTCAGCCATGTGGGAGTCCAGTGCCTTCACCAGCACAGCACCTGCTGGCCCTGCAATTCTGTTTAACTTTCGAGGGACCACAGACTGTGCTCTCTTTGTTTGCTCTTAAGCTAGGTGATAGAATGGTATGAAGGGTATCCCCCTTTCTGGGGGAAACTGATGAAGTGAAAGAAGGCAGGGTTGCTGGGGTGATGAACTTGAGTTGAGGTAAGGTGGGTCTCATGCATAAGAGGGCTGGCCAAGGGCAGTACCCCAGGAATTTACCTTTATTGACGGAAGAAAGAAAGATGTGGACGGACCTGGCCGCAGGGAGGAGAGGACAGGGTAAAGCTTGTCCACGCCTCGTACAAGTTCTTGTGCTTTCTCTGTGAAATAGGAGGCCATAACATGTATCAGAGAAAGAGGGACTTCTGGCTCGCTCATGGCCAGGCGGTTAAGGGAGCTGGCTCCAAAGGACCAACCACGTAGTTCAAATCCCAGGTCTGGAGGTTTGAAAAACATGCTGGGTGCGTGTACATGTGTGCCCCTATCCTGACAGGATGCAGAAGTGGAGAAGGGATCATTGGGGTGCTTCCCCTCCCTCTCTGTGCCTCTCTGGCTCTCTGACATGCATACACACACTCCATCAAGGGAAGGAAAAGAGCTTTTCAGCTTCATTCATCATCGCTAAAACCTGCTGCTGAGGCAATGTGTGCAGCCGAGTCCCACGGCACAGTAGATAGGAACCAGCGAAGACGCATCTGGATGCAAAGCTGGGACAGGCCAGTCCTGCTTATGTCCTGTGTGTTTCCCTTTCTGTGACAGTCCTTTAAATATATATTATATATATATATAAATATAAATATATATTATATTATTTT
>NW_006159698.1:423859-426652 GCF_000334495.1 Tupaia belangeri chinensis
ACTCTAAAAAAAAAAAAAAAAAAAGAAAGAAAGAAAAGGCACCATTTACTTGCTTTGCTTCTGTAATACCTACTCCCACTCACAGGGCGCAGGCAGGTTTAACATGAAGCTAACCACATTGAAGCTCTGTTCTTGTACCCTGAGGACTCCTGAATTGTTTAAGCTTCAAGTCCCAACAAATCTGAGTCCAGCCAAGGACTGGGCCCCCAGAGTTCTCACTGGGACCCTCTGGGTCTCATGGGAGTGTCTGGTCCTGTCCCCTTCTCCATCCTCAGCCTCCCCCTGTTGCTGGCTCTGGGCTGCCACATGCCTCAGGGCTTGTTGTCTGGACCCCTCTGTCTAGAAGGCCCTGCCCCAACAAGTCTACATCAGCCACTCTGGCAGCTTCCAGATGTCTGCCTCAGAGAGGCCCTCCTCACTGGGACCCTCTGGGTCTCATGGGAGTGTCTGGTCCTGTCCCCTTCTCCATCCTCAGCCTCCCCCTGTTGCTGGCTCTGGGCTGCCACATGCCTCAGGGCTTGTTGTCTGGACCCCTCTGTCTAGAAGGCCCTGCCCCAACAAGTCTACATCAGCCACTCTGGCAGCTTCCAGATGTCTGCCTCAGAGAGGCCCTCCCGATGCCCAGCAGCCCCCCCCCCAAACAACCCCCCCCCAGCCACTCTGGCAGCTTCCAGATGTCTGCCTCAGAGAGGCCCTCCCGATGCCCAGCCAGATCTCTGCCTCAGAGAGGCCCTCCCGATCCCCAGTCTAACGCAGCACCTCGGCTCTGCTTCACCCCCAAGCTTTATTTCCTCCCCAACACTCATCAGTCTGCTATTCCCTACGACAAGTTCCATGAGACTGAGGACTTCATCTTTCCTTTGGCCCAAGTCCCCAGGACTCGGAGCAGCGCCTGGCCCCCAGGAATGCACCACTGATACAGGGGGGAGGGAGGGAGGGAAGGAGTAAGTGGGTGTCGTTTTACTCCCCATTTATATGGAGTTGACCAACCTCACCCAGTCAGAAAATGGGGCAAGTTGGGGTTCATACCCAGGCTGCCCTGCTGCCGAAGCCCTGGAGCTCCAACCCTCCTATTCATGCCCATGACCCCAAATCGGCTGTGAGAAAATTTGGGGGCCTGCAGGCTTGTGAATGAGGTGGGAGTGGGTTTTGTTCACAGAAAGGACTGTTTGCAGTTTCTTCAGCTTTAAAAATAATCTCTATCTTGGGAACAGCAGATGGTATGGCAGACTCCCATGTGGCCGACTATGGTTTGGGTACCAGACCTGGAGGCTTGAAACTCACGCTGGGCACATGTGCGTGCATGCCCAAAATCCCGAGAGGAGAATGGAGGAAAAGGGATTGTAGCTTGGCCATCCCTCAGGGGGTTGATTTCTCACTTTCTGTCTCTCTGTCTCTTTCTGGCAAGCATGTACCCTCTAGCAAAAATTCTCTCTCAAAAAACAAAACAAAACAAAAAATCTCTATCTTGAGAATAGTAATCTAAATAGCTTAAATTTATTTTTTTTAAAGTTTATTTCTTTCTCCCTGAGGGAGAGAGACAGAGTGAGAGAGAGCCAGACCCAGCAGTGACCTGACACTACGATCCACCCCCACCCCAGCCAGCCCTAGCTCATGGGGACATGAATGCCTGGTGTTTTCAGGGCCGTCTCTGGATGTGAACCAGGAACCTTACTGTGTGGGTCAACCTTCAAAAGTGCCACATTTTACCCCTCTGCCACTGCCTGACCACTTAATTTATTTTTCCTTTTTGAGAGCTTTTCTTGCTATAGGACACATGCACTTGTCAGAAAGACAGAGAGACAGAAAGTGAGAAATCAACCCCCTGAGGGATGGCCAAGCTACAGTCCCTTCTCCTCCATTCTCTCAGGATTTTGGGCACATATGCACACACATGCACCCAGCGTGAGTTTCAAGTCTCCAGGTCTGGTACCCAAACTCTGGGGGCCCAGTCCTTGGCTGGACTCAGATTTGTTGGGACTTGACGCTTAAACAATTCAGGAGTCCTCAGGGTACAAGAACAGAGCTTCAACGTGGTTAGCTTCATGTTAAACCTGCCTGCGCCCTGTGAGTGGGAGTAGGTATTACAGAAGCAAAGCAAGTAAATGGTGCCTTTTCTTTCTTTCTTTTTTTTTTTTTTTTGAGAGTTTTTTGCTATAGGGTGCTTGCACTCACCAGACAGACAGAAAGACAGAAAGAGGCAGAGAGACAGAAAGCGAGAAATCACCCGCGAGGGGGATGGCCACACCACAATCCCTTCTCCTCCATTCTCCTCTCAGGATCTTGGGCACGCACGCACACACGCCTGGCATAAATTTAAGCCACCAGGTCTGGGACTCGAACTGTGGTCAGCTACATGGGAGTCCAGTGACATAGCCATTATGCCAACAGGGTATGTGTGCTTGCTGGAGACAGAGAGAGACAAAGACAGAGGGAAAGCATGAAAGTGTCCACAGGGAGATGGCCATGCTGCAGTCCCTCTACCCACCTCTCAGGGTTTTTGGCACGTGTACACACATGCAGGCTTATTATTCAAGCCACCAGGTCTGGGACTCGAACTGTACAGTCGGGCACGGGATCGTTAGCCTTAACTACCACAGCACCTGGCTAGCCCCTTTCTCTGAATCACCTGTATTCAGCAACACGTATTTCCACGTGCTTCCTATTCAGCAGGCCCAGTGTAGATGGGATTGGATTATGCATACCTACCCTGGCTCCCAGGACTCGATAGCAAAGTCTCACTGAAGACACACCCTGGGCAGAGCTAGGTTGAGCCAGGGTCGACAGGAATGC
>NW_006159698.1:426683-477225 GCF_000334495.1 Tupaia belangeri chinensis
AGAGATAAAGAGCAGAGTGCCTGCAGTTCAAATCTCCTGCCTGGGAGAGTCATGAGAGTTCTACCTCTTTGGTGCCTCAGTTTCCTCCTCTGTAGAATGAGGATTACATTCCCCAGGGTTTTGGTGTCAGAGAGAGGTGATGAGGGAAACCTGGATCTGCTGCGGAGGGAGTGGCAGTGGATGTGTCTCATCGTCCAGCCCAGCCCCAGGCCTGGGTGACTCCATGGTGGGGAGCCATGGCCGGGGGCACCGGCATAGGAGGCACGTGTGGTAATTAAGGCGGGAGGAGCTGAGACGGTGAGTGGGAAACGCTGCAGAGCCCTGCGCTCAGGAGTGCTGGGTAAAGGGTAGCTCCATATCAGTATCACCATCATCCCCTTTTCTGGCTGCCTGGCCCTGCCGACTGTCTAACCTGCTCAGGCCTCGAGCTGGGCACCGATCCTGGAACCAAGACAGCAAGAGCCCAGCCTTCCAGAAACAGTGCTGGCAGCCCGGTCCTACCTCCTGTGGAGTCATCAGTACAACTGACAGAGACGGGGCCAGAGGCCGGCCCTCCTGAAGGAGCAAACACCGTCACCTGGTTAGTCCTGTGCTGTCACGTCAAATCACAGATAGAGGAATGGAGGTCGGGGAGGCTCCTGGATTCCCAGTCAGATGGTCCAGAGGAGGTGCCCTTGATGAATGCATTGTAAGCAGGTTCCACAGGCCCGAGGCACGGGGTCTTAGGCCCCACTTTCTGACAACACAGGGCGCTTGCCTGTCAGGTGCAGGGTGCTCATTCATTCACAGGCAGTCAAGCCAGTCAGTGGGCCCTGGGCTCCACCTGCAATGCTATTTCCCTGATAAGCCAGGCGCCCTGGGGATTGCATTGGCTGTCTCACAGGCTAAGAATGGTTCTTCCTCCTGACAGCTTCCTGGCTAGGTTGACTTCCACCTCCTTTGGATCTTCCCCCTCCTTTATTCTTTTTTTTAATTACTTTTTTTTTTTGAGAGGTTTTTGCTATAGGGCACAATACGCTCGCCAGACAGAGAGAGACAGAGAGACAGAAAGTGAGAAATCATCCCCCGGGGGGATGGCCATGCCACAATCCCTTCTCCTCCATTCTCCTCTGGGGATCTTGGGCACGCACGCACACAGGCCTGGTGTGAGTTTTAAGCCACTGGGTCCGGGACGCGAACTGCGGTCGACTACGTGGGAGTCCAGCGACACAGCCATTACGCTAACTGCTGGTCCCTCCTCCTTTATTCTTGATAGAGCATGTGTGCACATGAGAGAGGGGAGCACTCTCCAAAGGTCTGCAGGCCTCCGTCCCTCCCCCAGATCTCCAGCCCAGCAGCTCTTGAACACCTGTGTGTGTGTGTGTGTGTGTGTGTGTGCCCAGTGCGTTTCAGGCTGACCGTACTGGGGATTTGAGCAGTGATCAGCCTGTGGCATCCAGCTCCTCTTGGGCAGCACATTCCTAGCCAGCAGCCCTCCTTCAGGTCTCTATTCACATGAGCCCTTCCTAGTCTTACCATCTTACCGACACCTTCCCTCCAGCCACTTTGTGTTTGGGCTGTCTCCATTATTACTACTATTATTGCCAGAGGGTGCATGTGCTCACTAGAGAGGGGGAAATGGGGTGTGGTCTCAGTGCAATTCTCTTCTCCATTTCTCCATCCCGTTGGAGATACTTCCTATGCTCCAGGACTGGAGGTCTGCCATGTGGGAGTCCAACACCTTAACCATTGCGCCACCTGCTGGCCCCAAAGACCTTTATTTAACCAATAATGGGGAAGAAGTAGAAGTTTGTATACATGGTTAAATAAAGATGTGGACAATGCATACCTAAATTGCTTTTCGGGGAGTGGAAAAAGGGAATGTAGATAAGTATATTTAAATCAAATTAGCAACTAATCATTGTTTATTAACACCAATTGTATTTAATCTTTGAAATTTCTAATATTTACTGGGAAAGATCTTTCTCTTTTGTAGCTGCATTTCTCTTGTATCAGTAGCTTGCATCTGATAGCTGCATTCAAATCACTTTCTATGGTCTTTTTACCCAGTTTCTTAAAAGAAACCAAACATTACTCTCTGTACTTAGTGAAGTTTAATTTAATCTTAATATATAGAAACATTTCCACGTATCAAAAAAATAAAAAAAAGAAGCTGATAATGAAAAATTCTGATGAGTGGTTTCCTACGAATATCATGTATTTGCGTTTTCAACCGGATTCTGTACTCCCCAAAGGAAAGGCTTCGTATTGACCACTTTGCATAATTTACCCTTCACTCCCTGCCTCCTATTCTCAACCTATACAGTGTGAGTTTAGTGTTATCCATCCAGCAGGCGCCGAATAAATGTTCGTCGTATGAATAAATCCCCTTTCAATGTTGAAGCTACTTTTGGAATTTGGGAATTATTTTGTAAAACAATAATGGGGCTCAGAAAAAATGTGGTAGACAAGGTTGGAAAGGGGGCTTGAGTGCAAATCAAGCATCTGCCTCCAGGCCTCTGATTTTGACCATAAAGCAAGCAGGCGTGTCAGTGCACCTTCTCCTGCTGGAGGGGCTCAGAGGGTGATGAATAAGAAGAGGTGAAGCTGCAATCACTTCCTGACTACATGCTTTGCCTTTTGAGTACTGAGTGAGCTGCAGCATAAGGTGTGAACTTAGGACAAAGGTTCCAAATCCTAGAAAATGAGTATTTAACTCCATCCTGCTTAAGAGATCTATTTCAGGGTTACAGATTTTTAGGAGAAACTGGTGACTAAGGGATGGTCAAGTTGATAAACAGGAATAAGGGAACTAGGGTCTTTGACAAAGCTAAAATATGCTGACACAAAAGTAGCTTTGATAATTTTGCTCGTAACAGTAATCGAGAGTTTAGTTTCAGACACAGGTGGAAGGACCCTTTTCTAAGATAAGTATAGACTTGGGATTTGATTTTATTGCCCCAAACTTTATTATTCCCAATGTTAAACACGGAGAATCTTGTGTTAATCCAGTTTTCTAGATTTCTTGAGTGAATTCAGATTTTTAAGGACTGCAGAAGAGGCAGCCTAGTCAAAAGGGGTAAGGAAGGCGCAAGAGAGAAAATAGTAGAAATGCTAGATATTATTTCAGTGGTATAAATAATCTTCAATTGCAAGATTTTTTTGTTGTTTCATCAAAAAAAGACATCTTAGAAAAATGGAATGGTGAGGCGATTCGCTCCTGTGCGGCCGTTCTCAGAGCTGGAGTCGTTTATTTCCGACTGTCTTCCCTCCTAGCTAAGCGTGTGCTGCCACCCCATGGTAGATTCAGTAACATGACATGAGCTCCCTGAGGCCCCAGAACTATCTTTTCAGTTGTGAACTAAAGGCTGACCAAGATGATCCCTTTAAGGTGGATAATGATGAAAATGAACACAAGTTATCTGTAAGAACGGTCAGTTTAGGGGCTGGTGCAAAGGATGAATTGCGCTTTGCTGAAGCAGAGGCAATGATGTTGAAGCAGAGGCAATGATTATGAAGGCAGGCCAGTCATGTAACACTGCAACACTGAAAATGTCTCTGTATCGTCGAAGCTCCCTTGGGGACATTGAAATAATACCACCTGTGGTCATAAGGTTGAAGTGTGGTTCAGGGCCTGTGCTGCTCAGTGGATAGCACTTAGTAGCTTTTTTTTTTTTTTTTGGAGAGATTTTCACTGTAGGGCGCGTGCGCTCACCAGACAGACAGAGACATAGAGACAGAAAGCGAGAAATCACCCCCCAGGGGGGATGGTCACGCCGCAATCCCTTCTCCTCCATTCTCCTCTCGGGATCTTGGGCACGCACGCACACGTGCCCGGCATGAGTTTTAAGCCACTGAGTCCGGGACACGAACCGTGGTCGACTACGTGGGAGTCCAGCGACATAACCATTACGCTAACTGCTGGTTCCCAGGATGTGGAACGCTTAAGTATATCTGGAAAGTGATCTGCCCCTGGAGGTGATAGCAAGATGGACAGAAAAAAGAAAAACAAAGAGGAGGAGGATGATGATTTTGAAGATGAGAAGACACAAGGAAAAGCTCTAGTGAAGAACTCTGTATAAGATGCTCCTGGCAAAAATTCACAAAATGAATTGCTTGTGGATCTAATATATAATCAAATGAATGAAAGTTTCAGGAACTCACCAGAAGTTGGTTTGTGGTTTTGGAGTCTGAACAGTTCTGCTCCTGTCCTCGCTTCCCTGTTTTCACCTGTAGCCTACAATAACCAAGAGGGAAAACTGTCACAATGTAAAGAAGGCATCTTAGCCCTCCCCAGTTAAAGGGTAGCTTTATACCAGCCTAAAAGTAGCAGGTGGTTGGAGACAGGCTGGTCTGACTTTGATTGCATTTGAATGGCCCCGTCAAGTTCAGGTGATCTCCATAGACAACTTCAGTCCTGTCTTTGCTATGGACTTGAGTGATTATTTCCAGGGGCATGCAGTGACAGCTCGGCATTGGAGCAGTATTTTGTATCCACGTATTACAGGCTTCATGAACAGAATTTGTTGAACTCACAAATCTATATACAGAAATTGACAACAATCCAAAACTCTTGAGGCAGTGTGACAAGAGGCAACAGGACCAGAGTTGGTGTCTGAAGGCCCCCATTCAAATTCAAGGGCAGCTTCCTCACCCCGAAGCCACTTCCCTATTTTGTATGTGTCACTTGGCCATTTGTGGCCTTAGTCCCATCATCCATTTAAATGAGTAGATTGACACCTATCCTTCCTGAGTCATTAGAATAAATGAAAAGTCAGACACCAACTCTGGGCCTGTTGTCTCTTGTCATACTGCCTCAAGTGTTCGGGAATTTTTTCAATTTCTGTTTATAGATGTGTGAGTTCAACAAGCTCTGTTCATGAAGCCACTAATACTTAAATACATACTGGATGTAAAAACACTTTAAGTGTCAAGTGCCATAAAAATATAAGTTATTTTGTATGAGAAATAAAGGATGGGAACCAATTTGCGGAACTTTTGAAAAGGTTGCCATAGGGTCCATGTGCTCACTGGAAAGAGACAGAGGTGGAGACGGGAATGAGAAAGCACACCCCATAGGGAATGGCCGTACTGTGGTCCTTTCTCCTTCATTCTCCTCTGGAGATTTTGGGCACACACTCATATCTGGTGTGTTTTTCAAGCTGCCGGATCCAGGACTTGAACCACTCAGTTGGCCATGTGAGATCTAGATGCCTTAACCACACCACCAGCTAGCTCCAATTTGTGAAGTTTTTTGAGTTACAAAATGCTAATAGGTTGGCTAGCCCTGTGGCCTGGTGGTTGGGGGAGTGGGATCCTACAATAGCCAATGACAGTTTAAATCCTAGTATCAGCAGCTTGAGAAACGCACCGGGCATGTGCTTGTGTGCACCCAGGGCCCTGACAGGACAGCATGGCCGTGTCTCATGGGAGGTGCTCTCTCTCTCTCTCTCCGACAAGTTCCTGTGACCCTGGCAAGTTAAAAAAAAATGCTAATAGGTTCGAATATGAGTCTTTTTATTTCATCAAAATTACCCAAAAAATTCAAGTCAAAATAAAACAACTCACATGCGCATTATTTAGAAGCTCTAGACTGCCGCTCTCTGGTCCAACGGGCATCCCTAGAGGAGAGCACCTCCACCTCCAGCTGGAGAAGGACACCAGGGGCGTGGGGTGCAGGGAACGGCTGCTGGCCCGCTGACCTGCAACCCAGACTAGTGCTACTGGCAGTTTCTTCCAGGGCAGCCGCGCTCTGCAGCCTGTCCTTCTCCCTGCTCTCGCTCTGTGGTCTCTCTCTCTGAATTTCAGCCATTGGGTGGTGTGTGGGCTTTTGGCCAATTGCAGAGAAGGTGTCTGCCCCTGTAAGACCGTGTGCTTCCCTTTACTGTGAGGTGCTTCTGACCGTTCCTCTCCTCTACTGTGTTTTGCCACGTCAGAAAGAGATTTTGAGATCAGATTCATAAAGAGGAGTTTCTTCCTTTGAGCAGCAGGTTCAGTAAGGGTTGAGGATTTCTATGACCCTGAAAGTACTCAGATTCGTGGCTCCTGCATACCGAGGCCTGTCTAGACACTCGGTGTGTGGAAGCTGTCTGGTCTTTTTTGGCTCCTCTCAGGCCAATTTCAAATGGAGATATTGTGTCAGTGAATGCATCCAAAACTTCCAGGATGCAAGTTAAAGGATTTGTCAGAACAGACAGCCCTGTTTCTTCAATAGACATCGAGGCAGCAGTGTCACCCTTTCATTGTGACATATTCCCCCACTAGAGAGAAACAAATCAACAAACAGAAGATATTACATCTTTGTTCGTGATTCCAGACGTGGCACTCGGGGACTCCTTGTTAACTAAGGAAGCGCACATAGACACATACAGAAACCATCCACATTTCCTGAAGTGGAGCAGGAACCAGTGCAAGACGGCCCTAAGACAGCGTCAGTGTGTCAGCTTTACCGAGGGGACTATTTTGGGAATTGACAGCAAAACAGAAATAGCACTGAATATTCAGACCGACTCAACACAGCACTGCTCTAAGATATGACAGTACTAACCTTGTGAAGTAAATTTTAGCCAGGTACATGATTGGAGGAATGACAGTAATTTATTTTTCTTTTATATGTTTATGTTCCAAAAGAAGAAAGCACACAGCAGTTAACCATTTATCAGGAGTTAAGGGCTCAGCGTGGGGTCTACAAGGGTGTTGGAAAAGTTTAGATTTGACAATTTGACAGAGTGGACACTGGCAAGTGGACTTACCTTTAATAGGAGTTAATGTAATAATTGACCTGGGAATTTTAACCAAAAAAGGTAGAGGCTTTGAAGTGCTGGAGAAAATCTAATGGCAGGTTCATTGACTCATAGGATCAGTGGCAGACGACAAATGACAAATGAATCTTAGGGCCTTCTGCTCTTGGGCTGAGGCCTGAATTTTTCAAACCACTGAAAGTTCAGCAATGTAAATTGTCAAGTCATAGATCATTCTGATGAAATAAGAGGCTGAAGTCGCTTCGGATCTGAGACTGCTAGGCCTGGAAGGGATCTTCAGAGCCCACTAGCTCCGTTAGTTTCGGACGTGGGGATACAAAATCCAGACTTCAGAGGAAGCCTGGGCCCAGATCTGCTGCTTGCTGCCTGATACCCTTCGTTGTATCTCTCCTTCTTCTCAAGGCCTCTTGCCAACACTCACCTTCCCATTAGGAGGCTCTTCTGCTTTGCTAGGGACATGAGAGGAATTTGCTCATTATGAGTGTTCCCTTAAAGCCCTCTGTGAGTTTGGGCTGTGATGTGCTTTGTGCAGAGTTCAGCTCTCTAAAAATTTGAGGAGGGAAACTGAATTTTCCCTGAGGTCAGGAAGGGTTTTTATTATTTTTGGAAAGGTTTTTGCTTCAGGATGCATGCACTTACCGAAGAGACAGAAAGTGAGAAGTTAGTCCCCGGGGGGATGGCCATTCCACAATCCCTTCCCTTCCAACTTCTTCTCGGGATCTGGGGTATACATGCACATACACCCGGCATGAATTTCAAGCTGCTAGGTCCAGGACTTGAACTACATTCTACTATGTGGGAGTTCAGAACCTTAACCACTATGCCACCTGCTGGCTCCCATCCTGTGATTTATTATTTCTGTGGGCTCTGAGAGGTCACAGATGCATCGACTAAAAAATGTCAGTAATCCCGAATCAAGAGCCCATTAGCACTGGCAGAGGACAAGGAGCCACAGCCCCAGGTGATGCACTGGTTTCTGATTATAGTGCTGTTTGAGACTGATCAGCTATGGCTACTGAGGAACCCCTGTGTTTAGGTTGTTCCCACAGTACTTTGTGAAATAGCATTTAAAATACTGTTCTATGATTATTCACTAATGTTTCTGGGTCTCTCTCTCACCAGCCTAAAGAGCTCATTTTAGCAACTCTAGCACCAGACACTCCAGAGGGCATTTGTACTAGGCTAGTCTGCGTGGGATAGAGAGTTGGATCTTGCCCTCAAGGATGCAGGGACAAGGGTGACTCAATCTCTGCTCTAAACCCCACCTTCCAGACCCCAGAAGAGCTCAGACAACCTCCACACACTGAGTTTCTAAATAGGCCTCAGTATGTAGGAGCCAAGCATCGGAGTACTTTTAGTGTCATAGAATCCTCAGCCCTTACTGAACCTGCTGCCTCAGGAAAGAAACTCCTCTTTATAAATCTGAATTCATGATGTCTTTCTATGATACCATGTTGCAAAACACAGTAGAGGAGAGAAATTGTCTCGGAAGTGCCTTACAGTAAAGGGAAGCACATGATCCTGCAGTTACAGAAACCTTCGCTAAGCAATTCGCCAAAAGTGAATACACCGCCAAATGACTAAAATTAGAGAGGAGAAAGCACAGAGTGAGCAGCAGGGAGAAGGGTGGCGCTGCAGAGAACGCACTCATTTCCTCCCGCACGCCTCTGAACTCTCAGGTGAAACCCCGCAGCTCAGCCTGGGTGCAGCTATTCCCTAGAAACTGTGAGGCCTTTGTAATATCCAGTTCCAAGGTCAAAAGTGCAGGTTTCTTGGTGAGCATTAGGGAAATGGAACTACAGAGAGATTGCAGATCACCTCCCCCATACATCACTGAAGGCTCAGAATTAACTCCCAAGAAATTAGGAAGAAATGTATAATTTATCAGATGACCAGAAACCACTGAAGAGACCCAAGAATTTGAGAAACCAAGAAAATATCTCTCCTCCAAGGGAAAAGAGCAACCCTTCATCATCCACAGACAGTATAAAGGAACTTGTGGAAATGTCTGATAAAGAATTCAGAGAATTCATAGTGACAAAACTAAATGAGATGCAAGAGATGAGAGACAATTAATTCCAGAAGGTGCAAGAGAAAAGAGACAATGAGTTTTAGGAGGTGAGGAAGCTCTTTCATGATTTGAAAGAAGAAATACACACCATAAAAAAGAATCAGACGGAGCTGTTAGAAATGAAAGTTGTAATACGGGAAATCAAAACTTCCCTCAAAAGTATTAAAAGCAAAATAGACTATGCAGAAGATCAAATCTTAGGTGCTGAAGACAAAACCGCTGAGAATATCAAAACCTAGAGAAAATCACCAAAAGGACTGAGATAATAACCCCCCCAAAATGAGTATAATATGTGAGAAATACTAGACACCATTAAGTGCCCAAACATCCAGATAATTGGTGTCCCAGAAGGTGAAGAAAATAATAAGGGCATTGATAATTTATTCCATGAAATACTGGAAGAAAACTTTCCAAACATAGAAAGGCATTCAAATATCCAGACTCAAGAAACACAAAGGACCCCTAATAGAATCAACCCAAGAAGATCTTCTCAAAGGCACATCATAGCCGAAGTGGCCAAATCCACTGTGGAAGGCCACATATTAGATCTTGCACATGAACAACTGTTTGTCCATTTTGTTCCCTTACCCTAACATGGCTGTCTGTTGTAAACCTGCTTAGTCCTCCCGTGGGAAAACAGCTTGTGCTAGCCATACAGAAAACTGCATCCGGGACAACATCCTATATCTGCTACTGTCTTTGCTAACTAGCCTGAAACCCTTTTGTTTAGCAATGGAACTGCTTGTATAGAAACCCCACTCCCCTCAGAAGCTGCTTGATTCAGCTTCTGTTAACTGCTTGCATAGAAGTCCCTGGTAACTGACCCCCTATACAAAGACTACTCAAACTTTGGTTGGGGCTACAGTTCTGAATCTTGGTCCCTGAGCCTCAGGCTGTAGTCACTGGCCAGTTAATAAAGACTCCCTTTAACCTTACTCTGGCTTTGGTGGTCATTCATTTGGTTGCACTCTACAACACCACAGAGTTAAGATACTAAAATTAGCAAGAAAGAAACATCAGGCTATTCACAAAGGTTATCCCATCAGGCTATCATCAGACCTCTCACTGGAAACAATATGAGCAAGGTAAGAATGAGAAAATATATTCAGTGCTGAATGAAAAACAATCTGAACCAAGAATACTATACCTGTCGAGAGTATCTTTCTTATGGGAAGAATAGATAAAAACATTCTCAGATAAACAAAACCCGAAGGAATTTACCAAGAGTAGATCAGCTCTTCAAGAAGTTCTGAAGGGAGTGCTTTACCAGGAAAACTAAAGACACACAGACAGAAATAAGAGAACAAAGGGCAACCAAGAAAATGCTAGGGACAAGTCCAGGAATGTCAATAACAATGAATGCTAATTTCCAGGACTTAAACAGAAAGACTGGACCACAGTAGCACTGCAGATTCAACAGAAGAGAGATTAATCACATGAGACTGAACTGCTAAAATAGAATTTTATGACTTTCGACTAAAACATTATAGTTTATTTATTTATTTTTGGAAGAGGTTTTTGCCATAGGACGTGTGCACTCGCCAGACAGACAGAGACAGAGAGACAGAAAGCGAGAAATCACCCCCAAGGGGGGATGGCCACGCCGCAATCCCTTCTCCTCCATTCTCCTCTCAGGATCTTGGGCAAGCACGCACACGTGCCCGGTGTGAGTTTTAAGCCACCGGGTCCGGGACGTGAACTGCAGTCGACTACATGGGAGTCCAGTGATATAGCCATTACGCTAACTGCTGGTCCCTATAGTTTATTTTTTATACTATGCTTTGTTTTCCAGATTTAAGGCTTTTGCTTTCTCTTGAGCTGTTGATAGGTTCAGCAATCTATTAATTTTTTTGGCTTGCTTGTTTGTTTTTTTAATTGAAACAAAGTTTTCTCCCTTCCTGACCCCTCAGAAATTGGAAAATATTTGTGAGTATTCTTATTTTGTGGCAGTGTGATTATTTGTATAAGCTCAATAATACCTGTTGTTGCCTTGCATCAGAAATTGGAAATACTCATTGGACAGGACTTTGACAGGAATGTCTTATCTGAAGATCTGACCAGAAAACTATGGAACTAAGGTTGATCTCAAGAAAGCCAACAGAAGCTCTTGGAAAGCTTGCCTGGCACCATAAACAGTCCTGCCTGGCAAAGAGGATTAGAGAAGCCATATGAAAGAATTCGCTCCATAAAATAACCTGGACTTTTCTAGCTCAGCATTATAATCAGTAGAGATTGCAGAAGAGCAACCACAACCAGAGGAATACCTTGAGGAAGACTGTGAAGGAAGAAAAAGGGACTGATTTTTGCTAGCAGATGGTAAAACAGAATACTTGGTAGGCAGGACTGAGCTGGGAAGGGTCACGTGTGACTTGTGTGCTGGGTATTTGCTTCTCAACCGTTTGAGTAGTTGACATGTAAATATTTTCTCAAAAATATGTAAAACCATACTGTCTCTGCTGTTATAGAGTCACAAACAGAAGTATAACACGTATTTTGAAAGCTATCTTTAAAATTCAGTTTTTTGGAAAATTTGAAAGTTATTAACTGTCAAGAACTATAGAATATGAGCAAATTTTTTTTGATATGTAAAGTAAATGTTTGTGGAAAAAATAACAATTGATGAAAAAAAATACATGTTCCAGTGCTGCCTTAAAACTGTTGAAAATAGATTTTTTTGTTTAAAAAGTTAAATTATATAGATTATACTTTCTGTTTTACTAAACTGAGTTAAGTTTTATTAATCTCATTCTGTATGATTGCATGTATTTGCATTTATTGCATCAAATAAAGTATATTTACATTTAGAGTAAAATAATAAATAAATAAATATGCAGGAAACAAAAAGAAAAAATAAACTGGCCTTAGTATCACAGTATAAGAAAATCTGTTTTGATACTGAAATTGAGCAGCTTTCTACGCAAGTCAAGCATTTAGATCTGTGTTTGGTTCTTTTACGGAAACTCGGGTAAACGTTCAATATGGCATGTTAAAGTTATCACTGGATAAAACAACACTGCCTTGGTTTTCATAGTGAAAGCGTTCAGTAGTTTCTCAAACATGTTATCACGAGCCAGAAAACTGCAGGGCATACTGTGGAGACTTCAGAGGTGTCTGTAGAACTTCTCACCGTTTTGGACCACACTGTCCTCCCACATAAAAGATTTGAAAGTCAGGCCAATGTACAGCTGACATTAACAGGTCCACTTCTCCATGTTCATACTCTGAGGTGCCGTATAGTCTTTAAGAAAGTCTTTGTCATTTCAGAATAAAGACTCTTACAAAGAAAAGTCAAATTTTTGTAAGCAGAGGACTGAGTCCTTAACATTTCCCCATTGAAATAGGAGATGTGAAAAATACAAAAGCCTACAAAAATATGAGGAGGAAGAGTCTTACTGGAGCTTGGCCAGCTTTTTGTAAATCAGTCCAATTAGGCATTCTACAAGAGTCACCTGTGCAGCCTGGCGGTCAAGTGCACAGGCCCATAACCAGGCTCCTGAGGAAGGGACTCTGCCCTGACCAGAGATTTCAACAGGAGTTCATGAAAGTCATAAAAACAAAGAACCTGTGAAATTTCTCTTGCTCACTGGATAAAAACTTTTGAAAATGTGACATCCAAATGAAACACAGGCCCAGACTCTCATCTTTGGCAAAGGCCGGACACAACTGCTTTGGCTGAGGCTTTATCCAAAGATCATCCATCTGAGGACATACACCTGACTAGGGTGTGTCAATTAGGCACTACAGCTCTATTGAATTTTTGAACTAGAAAGGGATCCAGAGTTAGCAGAGATAGGAATGTACTTCTGTCACTGTTCAGTGTTGAGAAACAGCCCAAATTTCAAGTATTTGGGCACACTCACCTGACAAGGACATCATGTGCACAAACAATGGGAGGATCGGAATAAAGATCCATGGGGAAAATGGCTTGGTTTAGATACGTTATAACTCATATGAGTGTGCTTTGTCATAACAAGAAAAACCAATTGGAGTCCAATTTGGTACTGTTCTACACATTGTATGTAGGCTGAAGATTCAATACACTTTCCCTTTGGGAAGAATATGGTTTTAATAATGATATTGGAGTTTTTGAAGAATCACAAGGAAAACCCAGGGCTTGGTTTTCTCAAGAAGAAGATAAACTCAATGTCCCAAAATCTAAAATTCTTCCTCCTAATGTCTCAGTTTCAGAGAACTTTTATGTTTTAAGCAGACCTCACCTCTAAGGAACAAACCCTGTGGAGATGCTAGCATAACAGTGAGCTGGGAATGAACAGTTTCTAGATTTTTCTTTGGGAGGTTAAACGAAAGAATGAGATTCCTGTTTCTATTTTATGGCAAGCTCTTTTAGCAGTACGTAAGTCTCAAAACAGAAATATTATACAAATGCTTGGGTTTCACCTCATCTGAGAGACTTGTGTCACCCAAATGTTAATTTCATATAGCGCATAAAATTTGGAATACACCAATGAGAGATGAAGGAATCCATCAGTGTTACAGAAACAGACTGTCAAGAAACCAAATGCCACTTGGAGAATAGAACTCAGGTTTATTACGCCAGCAGACTCAGAGGAGTTCAGACTCCAAGCTCTGGGCCCAGCTTGGAGTGGGGTAAGGGGTCATAGTGGTCTCTATCAGGGAAAGTTGGCACCGTTAGCACATAGGCATAGGTGGTGGATGGCACAGGGTGGAAAGGCTGCCACAGTTACAGGCCATTAGGAATTTAAAATTCAGCTTTCCTTCTCCTTGGAGCATGGCGACCTCTTCTTGTTCCCTAGGCTTTAGCTGCTGAGTACCCTCCCTCATTAGCTGGCCTTCAGTTGCTGAGCTGTGTGGCTTATCTTGCAGCTGGCCTGGCTGGTCATTTCCTGCCTCCTCAGAACTCACGTAGTGTGAAGGGAATGTTTATCAGTGCCCTGCTCCTGGGACACAAAAGTCAGTGTTTGGGTGTTTGACGTCCATGCCACCTGTACTTTGGTCCATTTGCCAGAAGGTTGCAGACCGAGGATCCAGTCCAAACACAGTTTGAATTTTGGATACTTACAAAAATTAGATCAGGCACCTTTTGTATTGGATCAGTCTGGGGTTTCAGTTCTCTTTTGATGTTTTGCTGTCAATTCCCAAAATTGTCCCCTCTGCAAAGCTGACACAGAGATATTCTTTCCAAAACGTATAAGCTCTGTCTTGCTCTGTGTTCCTGCACCACTTCAGGGGAAGTATATGGACCCCTTAAGTGTCTGTGTGCCCTTCCTTCCTCACTAAGTCGCCAAGTACCCAAGACTGGGATGGTGACCAGAGGTGTAATAGCCTATTTTTTTCCCCCCATATGTTTGTTTTTCTCCTGAGAGGGAAGAAGTTGCTGCTGTGTTGATTTCTATTGAAGAAACACAGCTCTCTGTTTTTCCAAATCCCTTGAGTCTTAGCCTTCTGGAAGCCTTGGATGCATTAGCTGATGCAAGATCTCCATTTGGTTGGTGAAATTGGCCTGAGATATCACAATATAAGAAATACGTCTTGGTACTGGAATCACTGAAGCAGCTCTCTTTTTTCCTCATTCATTTAATTATTAATATTATTATTACTATTTATACATTTAATTGCTATACATCATTTAGCTTGTATAGAGAATTTACCCAACATGAAACACACCTCAGACCAGCCCAGTTGAGAATACTATACACACGTCATCATCCACAGGTAATAAACCATTTCTGTGTCCCACAAATGTCTTACCTCTCTATTTTTCTCCCTAATTACCTTCCCTATACCTTTCCCCTCTCCCACCCTCCTTGCACTCTCTCTCCAGTGTCCATAACTATTTTCAATGCTTTTATGTCCTCCAGTCTTTCAGTCTTTACAGATGTGAAAGCATCTTTGAATTTGTGTTTGGATCTTTCATAGAAATGCGGGCAGATTTTCAATAAGGCAAACTCAGGCAATCACTGGACATACCAACAGTGCCTGGGCTTTCTTATTCTGAGGATTCTGTAGTTTCTCTTTAACATGAGAGTTGATTTCTGTTGAATAAGCAAGACTATAATGTGGTAGGCAGTTAGCTAGTAATGAATGGGCAACCCTAAGAGAATGGCAGAAGAACAAATGTCACATCAATCTCAATTTATCAGGAGTTACCACCAGATACTCCATGTGATACCTTCTTCCCACCTAACTCCTGGCATCAGGAAAACAAGACAAATACCATTTTTCTTTCTTGGTACCTGAGGAAGACACATAGGGATGATTGTAAATTTCCCTCTTATCATCCTTCATAAATACAAAAAGACTTCACCAGACATTTTGGTTAACATCCCAATTCCCACTGGGGCAATAAACAACAGTCTCTTTCCAAATCCCTTGACTTGCTGCCTGGAAGCCACAGAAGCAATTGCAGACACAATATCTCCATTTGATTGTTGAGAATGCCGTGAGATATCACAATATAAGAAATACGTCTTGATACTGAAATCACTCAAGCAGCTTTCTACATAAGTGAAAGCACCTTTGGATTTGTGTTTGAGTCTTTCATAGAAATGGCGGCCACTTTCCATATGGCATGCTCAGACAATCACTGGAAACATCAACAGTGCCTAGACTTTCATACCATAAGGGCTCAGTAGTTTCTCCAACACATCATCATGATCCAGAAAACTGCAGACCATACCGTGGAGACCCCAGAGGTGCCTCTAGAACTTCTCAAACTTCTGGACCACACTGACCTTTCATAAAAATAGCCCTTGCAAGTCAGGCCAATGAAAACACTGTGAGGTGCCTGATAGTTCTTAAGAAATTCTCTTTCATTTCGGAATAAAGTCTCTGACAAAGATTAGTAAAATTTGTTGTAAGCTGAGGACTGAGTGCCCCAAATTTTCCCATTGAAATAGGAAACATGAAAAATACAAAGGCCTCAAAAGCTGTGAAGGAAGGGTCTGGCTGAAGCATTGCCAGCCCCTGTCAAACGGCCCACTCAGGCATTCTGCAGGAATCCCCTGTGCCACCTGCCTGGTCAATGGCACAGGCCCTAAGTAGGGTCCTGGGGCAGGGAGTCTTCCCTGACCTTAGATTTTGGTAGGAGTCTGTGAAAGCAGGCAAGTTCCTAATACCAACAAGTGAGAGCCTGTGCAGGTTCTTGGCTTGGTCAATAAAAAATTGGGGGAGAAAGGACTTCTAGAGGATACACAGGTCTAAACTGGTCTTTGTCAAAGGCCAAACCTAACTCCTTTGGCTGAGGCTTTGAATGATCTGAGGAATTACATCTGAGTTGGGTGTGTTGAAATGGCACTGCAACTCTACTGAGCTTTTGAAATATGAAGAGTTCCAGAATGAGCAGAGATAGATCATGCCTCTAATACTGTTGAGTGTTGAGAAGCAGTCCACGTTTCCAAGTATTGGGGCACACTTACCTGACCAATAAAGGATATCACACAATAGTAGGATGAAGATCCTGATGTGGAAAATGAACTTTGTTGGGTCCAGCATGTGGTGGTGTGGTTAAGGGCATTGAATTCCCATATGGCTGACTGCGGTTCGAGTCCTAGACCTGACAGCTTGCTTTTTCACTTTCTCTCTCTCTCTCTCTCTGTCCCTTTCTGGTCAAATTTAAATAAATAAATAAAGATAAATAAAATAATTATTAAAAAAAGAAAATGAACTTTGCTCAGATAGTTTATAGTTTATTGTGATTGTGCTTTGTCATGACAAGAAAAATGAATGAAAAATAATTTTGGTGTCGTCTCGCATATTGCATATAGGCTGAATTGTCAATGCATTCTTTTTCATTGAGAAACATGTGGCTTTATTACTGTGCACTGGCATTTTTGAGGAATCAAGGGCAAAACAGGGCTTGGTATTATTCAGAAAGAGATGAAATCAAGTTCCAAAAATCAAAAATTCCTCCTCCTAATACCGCATTTTCTGAGCACCTTTGTGTTTTAAATAGTCCTTACGTCTCTGGGCCACACCTTGTGGTGGTTTTATCCTAACGATCAGCTGTGAATTAATAGTCTCTGGCTTTTTCTTCTGGAGGTTACCCAAAAGAATGAGATTTCTAGGGAACCAGCAGTTAGCGTAATGGCTATGTCGCTGGACTCCCATGTAGTTGACCGCGGTTCGTGTCCCGGACCCGGTGGCTTAAAACTCACGCCGGGTGCGTGTGCGTGCGTGCCCAAGATCCCGAGAGGAGAATGGAGGAGAAGGGATTGCGGCATGACCATCCCCCCTGGGGGGTGATTTCTCGCTTTCTGTCTCTATGTCTCTCTCTGTCTGGCGAGTGCACGTGCCCTACAGTGAAAATCTCTCCAAAAAAAAAAAAAAAGAATGAGATTTCTGTTTCTACTGAGTGGTAAGAGCTCTCATAGCAGTGTGTGAGGCTCAGGACTCAAACACACTGCACAGATGCTTGGGCTAGGATCCCTCGTTGGACTTGCGTCAACCAAATATCATATAGCACAGATATTTTAGGGCTCTCTGAAGAGAGAGAGAGGAGGCTGTCAGAATTCATGTAGCGTAAAGAGAATGTTTATCAGAGACCTTCTACTGAGACACACAACTCAATGTTCAAATATCTGCTGTCCATTTTGGTCAATTTACCAGAAATATTGTACACCGAGGATGGACTGCAAGGACAGTTTGAACTTTGGATATTTCTAAAAGTAGGTAAATCTGGACACCTTCTATTTTGAGTCAATCAGGGATTGCAGTGATCTTTCTCTGTTTTCCGGTCCATTCCCAGAATCGTCTCCTCTCAGAAGCTGACACAGTGACGTTCTTTCAGAAACCCTTTAGGCCTACCTGGCTTTGCTATTCTGCAGCACTTCAGGGAGTGTACTTGGATTCTTTACGTGTCTGTGTGCACATCCCTAGCCGCCACATCACCAAGTGCCCAAGCCTGGAATCGTGAGCAGCAAGGTAAAATCCTTTTTGTTTGCTCGTTTGTTGTGAAAGAATAGCTAACAGTGAAAGGGAAACATTGCTGTGCTGATTTCTACTGTGGAGAAAGAGCTGTCTATTCTCCAAATCACTCGGCTCAAGTCTTGCAGCCTTAGAAGCATGCACTGGCACCGTGTCTCCATTTGGTTGGTGAAAGTGGCCTGAGGTATCATGCTAGAAGAAATATATCGTGGTTCAGAAATCACATGAGCAGCTCTCTACAGAAGCGAAAGCATGTTGTGATTCGTGTTTGAGCCCTTCACAGAAATGAGGGCATCTTTTCAACACGGCATATTGAGGCAATCCCTGGGCATGCCAACTGTGCCCTGGATTTCATAGTATAAGGGTTCAGTAGTTTCTCAAACACATTATCATGAGCCAGAAAATTGTGGAGCATATTGTGGAGACCCCAGAGGTGCCTGTTGCGCTACTCAGCCCGTGGGACCACACTGTCCTTCCATAAAAAGCACTTGCAAGTCAGGCCAATGCAAAGCTGACACTCCTTGGTCCACTCCTCCATGTTCACATTCTGAGGTGGCAGATAATCTTTCAGAAAGTCTCATTCATGTCACTATAAAGGTTCTAACAAACATAAAAATAAAATTTGAAAGCAAAGGACTCAGTGCCTGAAATCTACCCATTGAAATTGGAAACGTGAACAATACGAAAGCCTCAAAAACCTGAGAAGGAAGGATCTGACTAACTACCCAGCCCTCTATCGGCCGGCCCACTTAGGTATCCAGCAAGACTCACCTGAGCAGCTTGGCTGGGCAAAGGCACAGGTCCCTGATTGGGCCCCTGAGGCAGGGACTGCGCTCTGACCATAGATTTCAATAGGAGTTTTGAAACCCTGGAAGTTCGTAATACCAACGGAGGAGAATTTGTGCAATTTCTCTTCTTCAGTGAATCAAAATTTTTGCCAAAGGAAAAAAAGAAAGAACTTCCAAGGGATACTCATGTCCAAATTCTGGTCTTTGTCAAAGGTTAGTCTGAGCTGCTTTGGCTGAGGCTTTGCATGGCCTGAGAACACAGGCACAGCAGCTCTGCTGAGCTTTTGAAATAGGAAGGGTTCCAGAATGAGCAGAGCTAGGACGATTCCTGGGACACTGTTGAGTGCTGAGAAACAGTCACATGTCCAATTATCGGGCAGGCTCACCTGACTAATAAAGGCTATCAATGTGCCGAAACAGAAGGACCGAAATGAAGAGCGTGAGGTGGAAAGGGAGCTTTGTTTAGTTACTTTATAATAAATTGTGACCATGCTCTGTGATGACAAGGAAATGAATTAGAGGCAGTTTGGTTGCTGTTTTACATGTTGTATGTAGGTTGAAGTTTTGATCACTGTTTTTCTTTGGGAAAAATAAGGTTCAAATACTTGGTACTGCAGTTAAAATAATTTGTGTCTAAATCAGAGGTTAAGGTTGTATCTAAAAGTACACTCATAAGAGAAAGAAAGGGGAGGGCAATAATAGCAAATAGGATGGTTGACCACACAGCAAGAAAGACAGTCATGAGACCTGGCCAGAGGAGACACCTGTACCAGCAACTAGAGGTCTACTGTTGCCAGAGCTCCTTACCCGGTGCAACCCTGTCAGCAGCAGATACGTAATCTACCCAAGGAACAACACCCAGCAGAGGCCAAGCCAACCCCTTGGGGTCCAGGCTATAGGAACCTCCCCTTATGAAGATCTAGAAGTGGACTTTACTGAAGTCTGTCAATATCTGTTGGCACTAGTCTGTCTCTATCTGGGCTGGATTGAGGCATTCTCCAGCAGAACAGAAAAGGCACATGAGGTGGCCACGGCATTGCTCAAGGAAATGACCTCTTGATAGGGGCTGCCGCTGACTACAGGATCAGACAGTGGGCCTACGCATTGTCTCTCAGATTCCTCAGATGGTGGCAAAGACCTTAGGAAATGGAAACTCTACACTGCCTTCCATTCTCAAAGCCCAGGGAAAGTTGAGTGCATGAACTTAACTCTCAAAACCTCTTTGACAATGTTATGCCAGGAAACCTGATGACTTGGTTGGATCCAGTACCTTTAGTTCCCCTCTGGATCTGGCTACTCTCTTTCTGAAATTCTGTTTGGATGCCCTCCTACTGTCATTTATAAGTTAAAAGGAGACACTAGACAGATATGTGAGCTAAGCCTATCCCAACACTTGCAAGCTCTGGGTGTGCTCTTCAACACATAGCACAACCTTGATGGCCATGCTGGGTGCCCCATAGAGGCTTAGAGTACAGAAAACTTGGGAAACATTGGGGAAATCTCCTGTGTCTGGTAATTTGGTCATTAAATAAGATGAGACAAGATGAGGGAAGGCTAGCTTAGTTTGCTTTTCTTAGAAGAAAAACACCTTAAACAAATAGCCTGGTTTTCCATAAGTAACTAAAAACAATGGTTAAACAAAAATTAGGTAAATGTAAATGGAGTAAATGTTTGTAATTAAACTTGTCTGTTAAGTAATATTAATAAAACACTTGAGGTATTTCTAAATATGCATGCGTTAGTTATTAGATGTTTTAAGTGTATTCAGTTAGGCATCTTAATATAGTATAAGGAAGGTAACTACAAGTGAATCTGTAAGCAACTGCATTGTAAAACAATATCACAGATAAAACTAAATAAATATAACAGCTAGAAAAGGGGATCCCTCCAGCTACTCTGAATGGGACCTCACACGGTTGTACTGACTACTCCTACCAACCCGGGGATCCATCACACCAGAGCCAAGAGGGTTGCCTGCAAGGACCCACCAAGGCCTTGGTGTGTGAAAACAGGCCAGGAAAGCCCCTCTGGATAATACCGCAGAGACAAGGGAGCTACAGACCTGCTCTGGTCACTCCAGAGGCTGACTAGTCCACACATGGTGGAAGCCCGGGGAACCCACGGTCCTGCTTTGGTCCCTTTAGAAGCTGACTGATCTCTGCATGGCCAAAGAATGAGGATGGATCTCCCCATGGAACCGTGCACAAGCTGACCTGAGTACTCCTACGCCATTTGTAACAACCCCTTAGTCATAACACTCCGTTCCTTGGGGAAGTATTGAGTCTCATTTACCTGTGAGTGACTGGGCCCAGCAGCTGCAGGTCACAGATAGCAAGTTTGACCAGAGTCAATTCAAACCAGACTTGCCTGCACGTGAAGCCTCTTTTCCCACCCCCTTGCTGCACAAAGCCTTATGGCCATGTTGTCATCCTTGTTAGGGGCCCGGGATTTTGAGTCTGAACTCATGTGCACACCGGCATAATAAACCTGAGTCCTCCTACTCTAGGAGAGGTGCTTGTTTCTCAGTGGTCTGTTTCTGCAAAAGTACCCTGAGACCGCTCAACTTTTTGGATCACACTGTCCTTCCATAAAAAGCCCTTGCCGGTCAGGTCAATGCAAAGCTGACTTTAATAGGTTCACCTCTCCATGTTCACACTCTGCGGTCCCCAGTAGTCTTTAAGAAAGTCTCCTTCATTTCAGTATAAAGGCTCTGACAAAGGTTCGTAAAATTTGTTGTATGCAGAGGACTGAGTGTCTAAACTATGCCCATTGAAATAAGAGATGTGAGAAATACAAAAGCTTCAAAATCTGTTGAGGACAGAATCTGACTGCTTTTTGCTAGTTCTAAAATCCATAAAGTGGAGAGAGTGCAGACTTCACGGAGGGGTCTATTAGAATCTGTGTACTGTAAAGGTACCGCAGAAACAGACTGCCAAGAAGCTGAATGGCCCTTGGAGAGAAGGAGAGCTCAGGTTTACTATGCTGGCAGACTCAGAGGAGTTCAGACTCCCAGCTCTGAGCCTCGATTTGGGGTGGGGGTTAGAGGTTATACTGGTTTCTAACAGAGAAGGTCAGCACAATAGGTGAGACAGAAGTTGGACCCCATTCAGGTGGGTAGAGCAGCTCCCAGTCACCCCAGAGGAGAGCCACTGCTGTGTGGCTCCTGACAGTTCCTCTTCTCCCTGTCACCCTATTCCTTTGACCTTAGGTATGCTAATCTTCTTCTGGAATTATTCATGACCCAAAGAATCTCCTGACTTTCCTTACCCACTCAAAGTAGAATAAATGGATCTACCCAGCATGTGCCCCTCCCTACCGGGAGGAGAATGCATTCTCAAGCCCCACCTAAAACCTAAGTTTGGACAAACCCCTTCCTGACCCAAATATAAACTCCTTGCCACAGTTCTTCCTTGGCAACCCTTTTCTGGTACCCCTCTCTCTTTGGGAGCTCTGTTTCCTTCCCTCTCCTTCAATAACCCCCCACACACACTTTGCTATTCCTACTCTCTGTGTCCATGACTCAATTATTCCTGAACATGGGATGAGAACCCCCATCTCACTGCGAGTGTGGACCCGATGACCCCTGCACCTACACGTTCCTGCATCGTAATTATGTAGGTGATGGATGGTGCGGGGGGGGGGGGGGGAAAGGCTACAACAGTTACAGATCACAAGGAATTCAAAATTCAGCTATTTTCTGTCCTTGGAGTGTGACAACCTCTCCTCAGCTAGGCGTAAGGTGCTGAGCGTCCTCCCTTCACTAGCTGGCCTTCCATTGCTGAGGCGTGTTGCTTATCTTCTATATTGCAGGTGGCTTGGCTAGTCATTTCCTGCCTCATTCCCCCATTTTGAATCTCCTAGGCATCTGTTACAGAGAGTTGATCAGTCGGTGCCATCCATCCAGGTCACAAGCAGCACCTGATATTTAATGGCTTCTATACTTGAGAAGATGAACTGGGTAATGAGGTGTAATATGCAGGCCCTGGAGGTTAAGATTAAGAGCACTGTTAAGAGGGGACTCAAAGGGGCAGCAGCCTGGGAGCCCACTGCCAAAGGCCGCTCCACCCTGCCCATGAATCTGCAGCAGCCTGATTTCTTTTTGCCGTTTGGTCGTGGAGTTTTTGGTCCATGTTTCTAACAATACTGGATTTGTTGGCATAAAGACACACCCTTCTCCTAGGAATAGGCAGTGCCCCCCTTTTTCTTCTGTCAACAGATCTAGCCCTTGTCTTTTCTATAAGACAGCTTTTGCCAGAGAATCCAGTTGATCCTGGAGGGCTAGCATAGGGTGGTTCACCTGTTCAATCCCGTCTGCCAGCTCCTGGGTCATTTTACAGTAATACGCTGTCAAAGTGGCTATACCCCATATTCCTGTCCCCACTCCCACCACAACACCCAGCCTGAGGAGCAGAGAAATGACTTGAATGTCCTGTTTTACTCAAACATGTGCCATCGCGGGAACTGAACAAGATTTGGTTAGTAGGTACAATGTCAACCTGCGGCGTTAGGATTGGCAGCACACACATCCCCGTACAGTTACCAGGAGACACTGATGGGGGTACAAACCACAGATGAAGTAGATTCCCTTCTAAGGACAGCAGGTGACATTGGTGCCATCCACGGGGGTCATCTGATTACAATCTTTGTTTGTAAGGTTGCCTACCTCAACCCAACCAGTGAGACATTTGAGGCAAATACTTGCTGAGTGTACCAGCTACTTATGCGTAACAACTAAGCCCGTAAGGAGAGAGGCATGGTTAGCTTAAGCCACTTTGGGAATTGAAGTCTGATATAACAGTGGCAAGATATCAGGGTAGGATATATTGTAGGTACAACCAGCAGCCCTCAGCCAGCATCGGGGAGATACAGACCAGTAAATGGTGGGTGGCTTTGGTCAGTTGAACCACACTGGGGTCCAGGCTGGGGGACTGTCAAGGCTGGGGAATTCAGAGAGGCACTGGGTTGGCTGTTTAGGACTGAGGTTCTTTATAGCTTTGTCAATTCCTCGCTGGTGTTCTAGTCTTGGAGCCCACCCCCATCACTACAAACCCCTAATGAGTGGTTAAAGTCATGCAGAAATGTTTGCTCGTCAGTGGGCACTGATACCCGCCAAAGTCCCCTCTAAATTGAGCTACCAAGTATGCCTTGTTGTCTTACGAGTATTTGCGAGCCTTTGTTTGATCATAACATCATGGCCTGGACAAATGTTTTGGCTGTAAACACCAACTGAGCAGTTCCCTGAAAGACAAGGGGTGGGAGGCCTTGGAGGTTTTTAGTGTTTTCCCACCCACTCTGACTGCCTTCATACATTTCAGCCCTGGAAATGTGGGGATGACGCTCAGCAAGGAGGAGGGTGCTTACAGTAACAGGGATTATGACTGAGGGGCTTTTTTGACCTAGAGGCGCTGAATTGTGATAAAACCTCCGACACATGACAAATAGGAAAACACTAACAGGAGTTTTCCATACCATCTCCAATCAGTGGGAGCTGTTGCAGCCAGGCCAATAGCAAAAACTAAAGCAATAACAAGGACAGTTAGGATCAGGGGATTATTATAGTCTGGGGCACTCAGGGCAGTCCATTTGTGTCTTCTGGCAAGACCTATCCTCAATCTTCTGCCACATGTAGATTGGTCAGCTTCTGGAGGGACCAAAGCAGGAGAGTGGATTCCCCAGGCTTCCGCAGTGCACTGAGCAGCTAGCCCAGGAGTAGCTGTAGCTGCGCTGTAGTACTTTATCTTTTGGAAGATCACCCCTCAGGGGCTTGTCAGGTTGCTTCTGGACTGGCCAGGTTCCCGGCCCCTCTGGGGGCGTTGCTGGCTTGTCCGTAGTGTGGAGTTAGTCAACAGAGATGAGAATGCTCTGAGCTCTGAAGGGAGCTCAAGTTCCACAGTCTATGCTGGCCTCTGAAGTTGAGAATTAATGGAGTCTGAGACTCCAACGGCTCCCCATGGACATCTGACGATCTCACTGGACAAGCCTCAGGCAACTCTTCAAGTGACTAATATGAATTATAGTTTTGATCTAAATCAGAGCTTAAGGTTGTTCCTAATAGTGTACTCATAAGGGGGGAGGGGAGGAATAAACAAGGGAAAATAAAAACAAACAGATTGGCTGATCACGAAGCTAGTGAGGCAATTATGAGATCTAGCCAGGAGAGACACCTGTACCAACAACTAGAATCCTGTTGTTGTCAGCTCTGTAACCATGTTGGCAGCAGACATGTAACCTGTGCCAGAAATAACACCCAGCAGAGGTCAAGCCAGCCCTCTGGAGTCCTGGCTGTAGAAACCTTCCCTTACAAGGACTTAGAAGTGAACTTTATTGAAGTCAGCCCATGTCAGGGCTACCAATATCTGTTTGGACTAGTCTGTATCTATTTGGGCTGGGTTGAGGTATTCTCCACCAGAACAGAGAAGCCGCATGATATGGCCAAGGCATTGTTCAAAGAAATGATCTCTCGGCATAGGCCGCTGATTGCTGTAGGATCAGACAGTGGACCTGCCTTTGTCTCTGAAATCACTCAGACAGTAGCAAGACCTTAGGAAATAGGAACTCCATACTGCCTTTCATCCACAAATTTCAGAGAAAGTAAAGTGCACAAACTGGACCCTCAAACTTCTTAAAGTTGCACCAGGAAACTGGGATGACTTGGTTGGACCCGTTACCTTTACTTCTCTCCCAGGTCCACTGCGGCCCTGGGATCTGGCTGCTTTCCAGTTAAAATTCTGTTTAGACACTCTTCTCCAGTCATTTCTAAGCTAAAAGGAAACATTGGACAGATGGGTGAACTAAACCTGTCCTAACACTGACTAGCTCTGGGGTGTGCTCTTCAACACATTAGCACAACACTTCATGGCCATTCTGGGCGTCCCATAAATCTCTTGTGTCTGATAAGATAATAGCTAGTAGAAAAGATAATATGAGTTGATAGAGGACTAGCTCAGTTTTGTTTTTTCTTAGCAGAAAAACACCTTAGATAAATAGCCTGGTTTTCCATAAGTAACTCAAAACAATACTTAAACAAACATTGGGTAAATACAAATGGAATAAATGTTTTTAATTAAACTTATCTGTTAAATTAAGTAATATTAATAAAAAGTTATTTTAAATATTAAAGCATTAGTTATTAAGTAAAATTTTAAGTTTTCACTTACGCATCTTAATAGAGGATAAGGAAGTGAAATATAATTGAATCTGTAAGTCACTAGGTTGTAATAGATATTATAGATTAAACTAAATAAATATAAAAGTTAGAAAATAAGAACCCTACCAGCTAGTCTGGATAGGAACTCGCGTTTTTGTACTGATTATTCCTAGTGCTGTTAAAGTTACTCTGTGAATCTTTCTCATTGGTGCCAAAAGGCTTGCCTTCATGGACCCACCAGGTCCTTGGTCCATAAAAATAAGCCAAGAGAGCTCCTCTGGATGCTTCTTCAGAGACAACACTCCAGGGGTCGCCTTGTCTATGCACAGTGGAAGCTTGAGGAACCTGCATCCTCGCTTGGTCGCTCTGGAAGCTGACCATTCTACGCACAGATGCATGTCCCCAGAAAGGTGTGCATGAGCTGCCATGAGTGAGCCCAGGCTGTCTGTAATAATCCCCTTACCCTAACTCTCCTTGTTGTAATCACTTTCATTTTTCTCTCTAGGCCTGGATGCAACAGCTCCCACTAATTGGAAATGGTAGGGACAACTCCTGATAGTGTTTCCTGTCATGTGTAGGTTTCATTACAATTCAGTGTCTCTAGGTCAAGGAAGCCCTTCAATTATAATCCCTGTTACTATAATCATCCTACTTCTTGCTGAGAGCTGTTCCCACATTTCCAGGGTCAGCTTGCCAGTCTGTCCACAATGTGTAAAGACACTCAGGGTGGGTTGGAAAACACTAAGAAACTTCCCAGGCCTCCCACCCTTTGTCTTTCAGGGAATTGACCAGTTAGTGTTCACAATAGAAATGTTTGTCCAGGCAGCATGTGATGATCAAACAAAGGTTCACAAATGCTCCTATGACAACAAAGTATACTGGGTACCCAATCAAAGGGGGGCTCTGCCTATTCCTGGGATAAGAGTGCTGTTTTTATCCAGCAAGTGTGGCATTGTTAGAAACATGGACTGACAACTCATGACCAAATGGTGAAAAAAAGGCTGCTGCAGATTCATGGGAAGGTGGGAGTGACCTTTGGCTGTGGAATCCCTGGCTGCTGTCCTGTTAGGACCCCTCTTAACAGTGCTCCTGATCTTAACCTTCATGCCATGCATATTAAACCTCATTACCCAATTCATCTCCTCCATGATAGAAGCTTTTATATATCAGATGTTAGTTGCAACTGGAAGAGTGGACTGACTGATTCAATCTCCTAACAGATGTTTGAGGAGACTCAAAAGGTAATGACCAATAAAGTCACCTGCAATATAAGATAAGCAGTATAGCTCTGCAGTTGAAGGCCAGCTAGGGAGGGGAGACTGTCATGGTGCGAGGACAAGGAGATAGCTCATTTTGAATTCCTTATTGTCTATAACTGTTGCAGCCTTCCCCCCTGTGCCATCCATCACCTATACCTACATGCTATTGTGCTGACTCCCTCTGTTAGAAACCACTATAACCTCTCCCCCCACCCCAAATCGGGGCCCAGAACATGGAGTCTGAACTCCCATGGTTCTGCCAGTGTAATAAACCTGAGTTCTCTTACTCTTTGAGTGGTATTTTTTTTTTTTTTTTGCAGTCTGTTTCTATACCAGTAAGAGCTATTTGTAGAAGGACTTGTGGTGAAAAATGTTGTGAAGGTGGTGTACAGGCACCTCAATGTCTCCACACTATGCTCTGCAGTTTTCAGGCTCATGTTAATGTGTTTCAGAAACCACTGGACCCTTACACTATGGAAGCCCATGGACTGTTGGTATTTCCAGTGATTTCCTAAGTATGCTACATTGAAAGGTTGCCCACATGTTTATGAAAAGCCCAAACACAAGTCCAAAGATGAGGAGGAAAATTTTGAGGGTGGCTTTGCCTGAATCCAGAGGCCCAAACCCTGTAACCTGCCATGTTTCCCTATCACGTTTGCCATGCCTCCCTCATGCTCACCATGCTTACCATGCTCCCGTTAAGCAATCGACTGCACCCTCTCACCTGTTCCTATAAAAGACACGTAAGCCCAGAGGGTGGGCCTGAAGATTATAGCACCAGCTCCTCTGCCTCCGCCAGCATAGTAAATGTTGTGAAGTTCTCCTGTGTCTCCAAGTGCTGTTTTTCTTCTGATTTCTGTTTTTTTCTGCAACACTCTCTGATGACTACATGTATCCTATAATAAATTTTAAAATAATAACAAATTAATGAAATTAAATAAACCACTTTAATAAAATTAAAAAAAAAAAAAACACTTCCAAGTCAGGCCAATAGAAAGCAGACACTCCTAGGTCCATATTCCATGTTCATACCTGATGGGCTTAGCTGTCGTCACAAAAATCTTCATCATTTTATTATAAAGGCTCTTAAAATGGTCTAAATTTGTTAAAGGGGAGGATGTAGTGACAAATATTTGCCCTTTGAAATCGGAATTGTGAAAACACAGACGTCTCCAAAATCTGAGAAAAAAGGGTCTCACTGAAGGTTTGCCAGCTCTCTGCCAATAAGCCCAGATAGACATTCTATAAGAGACACCTTTTCAGCTAGTCTGCTCAAAGGCACAGGTCCTATCTAGGTTCATGATGCAGGGACACTTACTTGACTATGGATTTCAACAGCAGTTTTTGAAGGCCCTGATGCTAATAATACCAAATTGAGAATCTGTAGAATTTCTTTTTTCTTTTTTACTTTTTGGAGAGGTTTTCGCTATAGGGCACGTGTGCTCGCCAGAAAGACAGAGAGAGACATAGAGACAGAAAGCGAGAAATCACCCCCCAGGGGGGATGGTCACGCCACAATCTCTTCTCCTCCATTCTCCTCTCAGGATCTTGGGCACACACGCACACATGCCCGATGTGAGTTTTAAGCCACCGGGTCCGGGACATGAACCGCGGTCGACTACATGGGAATCCAGTGACATAGCCATTACGCCAACTGCTGGTTTCCAAGAATCTGTAGAATTTCTATTGCTCAGTGTTTCAATATTTTTGGATAAGGGGACCTACAGATGTCACACAGTTCTGAACTCAGGTCTTTGTTAAGATCAGAAAGAAATTCTTAGGGTGAGGCTTTGGATGTGGAAACACACTTGAGTAGGGTGTGTTGAAAAGGCACTGTAGCTCTGCTCAGCTCTTGGCATACGCAAGGTTCCCGGAATAAGTGTTAGAGACATGCCTCTGTCACTGCTGAGTGTTGTGAAACAGTCCAGGTTTCCATGCACTGGGGTGCTCTCACCTGATGACCACAGGATTTCACCAAACACAAAAAACCCAGGATAGGAATGAAAAGCAGGATGTGGAAAATGGACTTTGTTCATATATGTCAGAAGCACAAAAAAGTCACCAGTTTAGTGCCGTTCTGCATGTTGTGTATAGGTTAAAGTATCAATACACTCCTTGTCTTTAGGAAGAACATGGTTTAGAAGGTAGGTACTAGAGTTAATGAGGAATCAAAGGGAAAATTCATGGTTTATTGTTCTTAAGAAGCAGATGAAATCACCACCCAAAAGTCTAAAAATTCCTGTCCCTACTGTCTTCATTTTCAGAGAACTCTGATGCCTTAAGGAGCCCTTATGTATCAAGGGCACATACTGCGAGATGTTTATCATAACAGTCACCTGTGAATTAAGTGTCTGGCCAGGACCAGCTGATGGTGGAATGGTTACATTGCTAAATCCCCACATGGCTGGCCATGGTTAGAGTCCTGGACCTGTGGCTTGAAACTCATGGTTGGCACATGTGCTTGGGTGCCCAAAATTCTAAGACAAGAGTAGTAGAGAAGAGATTGTGATGTGGCCATCTTACCTGAGGGGTGATTTCTTGCCTTCTATCTCTCCATCTCTCCAGTGAGCACACACTATCTATAGAAAAAAAAATCTCTCTAAAGCCAAAAAAATAAATAAACAAAATATTCTTTGGCTCTTTTTCTCTGGAAGGTATCAAAGAGAAGGGATTCCCTTTCTCTATTCTGTGTCAAGGAGCTCTTTGAGCATTATGCGAGGCCCAAGGCGCTCAAAATTATTGCAGAAATGCTTGGGATTAGCCTCATAGAAGAGATTGTGTTGCCAACATTTGAGTTGCACATTGCATAGAAATATCAGACCTCACCTATCAGAGACAGAGGAGTATTTTAGAATCCCAGCAGTCTAGAGTAAATGTTTCTCAGTAACTTTATTCTTTCATATGCAACTCAACTTTGTGATGTCCATACAACTTTTCCTTTGGTCAATTTGCCAGAATGGTGGCAGACTGAGGATCAAATCCAAGTACAATTTGAACACTGGTTCCTTATAAAAATTCAGTAGATCATGGGACCAGCAGTTAGTGTAATGTCTATATCGTTGGACTCCTATGTAGTCGACTGCGGTTTGCATCCTGGACCTGGTGGCTTAAAACTCACACCAGGTGCGTGTGCATGCATGCCCAAGATCCTGAGAGGAAAATGGAGGAGAAGGGATCACGGTGTGGCCATCCCCTCTGGGGGATGATTTCTCGCTTTCTGTCTCTCTGTCTCTCTGTCTGTCTGGTGAGCGCACGCGCCCTATAGCAAAAACCTCTCCAAAAAAAAAAAAAAAAATCAGTAGATCAGGCAATGTCTGGATTGGATCAGTCTAGGATTTCAGTAATTCAAGATTTTTTTTATTCTTTTGAGGGGATATGTAGACATATAAATAAGTCACCACAGTGTCGATTGCAGTTGAGGATAAAAGGGTGCCTATTCTTTAACATTCCTTGGCTTTCAGCTTGGAAGCCTTGGAAGCACTGGCCGACATAATATCTCTATTCATTTGATGAGATCAGCCTGAGATATAGGAGGTACGTTTTGTTGCTGATATCACTGGGGCTGTTTTCTACAAAGCAAAAGCATCCTGTGATTTGTATGAGGATCTTTCAGAGAAATGTTGGCCTCCTTCCCTTGTGGTGTGCTGAGGCAATCACTGGACATAATAGTGCCTGTGCTTTTATATTATGAGGGTTCAGTCAAACACATTGTCAGGAGCTAGAAAACTGCAGGGCACACTGTGGAGTTGCAGAGGTGCCTGTGAAACTATTCAAGCTTTGGGACCACACTGTCTTTCCATAAAAAGCATTTATAAGTCAAGCCAATGGAAAGCAGACACTACTAGTTCTCTCCTCCATGTTTGTACCTGACATGCCTGACTGTCTTCAAGAAAATCTTCATTTTATTATAAATGCTCTTAAAATGATCAATAAAATGTATTAAAAGGGAAGTACTGAGTGCCCAATATTTGCCCTTGAGGTAGAAATGTGAAAAATACAGAAGCCTCCAAAAAAATAGCCTCACTGAATGTTTGTCAGCTCTCTGCCAATCAGCCCAAGTGGACATTCTACCAGAAACCCCTGTTTAGCTGGCCTGGTCAAAGGTACAGGCCTCTAATTATGCTCCTAATTCAGGGGCTCTCACATGCATGGATTTCAATAGGAGTTTCTGAACATTCCAAAGGTATTAATACTAAATTGAGGATAATATGTGGAATTTCTCCTACTCTTAGATCAATGTCTCTGGATAAGGGGAGCTCCAGATGTCACACAGGTCAAAACTTTGTGACCACTTTGTGAAAGGCCAGACAGAAATTCTTCGGGTGAGGCTTTGGATGGATAACCTGAGGACATACCCCTGGGTAGGATGTGTTGAAATAGCAGTGCAGCTCACTCCGTTTTTGGAATATCAAGGGTTCCAGGATGAACAAAGATAGAAATGTGCCTCTCTCACTGATGAGTGCTGAGAAACAGTCCAACCTTTTAAGTATTTGGGCACATTCACCTGGTTTTCAAAGGATTTCAACATGCAAAAACAACAGAAAGATAGGAATGAAGAGCAGGATGTGGATAATAGTCTTTATTTAGATAAGTCATTATGAGTGTGCTTTGTCAAGCAAGAAATAGAAAAATGAGAGAAGTTTTTTATTGTATGTAGGGTTAGCTTTCAACACACTCTGGTTTTAGGAAAATAATAGGGTTTACAAAATGGGTACTGGAGTTTGTGAAGATTAAAGAGGAAAATCCATGTCTTGGTGATCTTCAGAAGTGAATGAAATCATGGCCCTAAATTATGAAATTCCTTCCCCTAATGTCCTCATTTTCAGAGGACCTTCATGCTTTAAGGATCCCTTATCTCTTAGGGGCACAACTTGTGGGACATTTATCATATTGATAAGAAGTGAATTAAGAATCTTTGGCTTTTTCTTTGAGAGCTACGCATAAGAATGGGATTACTGCCTCTTTTATGTGGAACGGAACTCTTCTCTACTCATGTGAGTCTAAAGGCTCTCCAACACAGTAAAGAAATTCTTGGGCTTGGTCTCATCTAAGGGATTTTGCCACTCAAAGGTTACTTCCAAGTAGGGCAGAAATTTCAGACTCTACGTATCAAAGACAGATGAGTCTGTTCAGAATCCCTGTAGCATAGAGGGAATATTTATTAGTGATCTTCTTCTGGGACACACAGCTCAACATTGGGGTGTTTCATGTCCATGTAACATATCCTTTGGTCGATTTGCCAGAATGGTTGCTGGACAAGGATGGAGTCCAAGGACAGAGTAGACATTAGATACTTATAAAAATTCAATAGATTGGACAATGCCTCGGTTGAGTTAGTCCGAAATTTCAGTGGTCTCTCTGCTTTGTGGTCAATTCCCAAAACTATTTCCTCTGTGAAGCTGACATAGTTCTCCAGAAACCCTTTAGATCTCACTTGCTGAGCTTTCCTGCTCCACTTCAGGTAGTGTGTAGAATTTTTTTTTTCCTTTTTTCTTTCTTTCTTTTTTTCTTTCTTTCTTTCTTTCTTTTTTTCTTTCTTTCTTTCTTTCTTTCTTTCTTTCTTTCTTTCTTTCTTTCTTTCTTTCTTTCTTTCTTTCTTTCTTTCTTTCTTTCTTTCTTTCTTTTTACATGTCTGTATGTACTTTCTTTCTCAACAACCCATCATGTGCTAAAGCTGGAATCTTGACCAGAGATCTACAATCCAATAATTTTCTTTTTCCTGTGAGGAAATTTGTAGAAATAAACAAGAGACACTGCTGTATTGATTTCTGTTGAGGACAAAAAGCTTTATGTTCTTCCAAATCCCTTGCCTCTTGGCCTAGAAGCCTCAGAAGCATTTCCTGACATAATATCTCCATTTATGTGGTGAAATTGCCCCAAGATACTATGATATGAGAAATGTGCCCTTACAGTGAAATCACTCGAGCACTTTTCTACAAAAGTGAAATCATGCTGTGACTCGTGTGAGGTCCTTCACAGAATTGTGGGCACTTTCCAGTGTAACGTAACGCGGGAATCACTGGATATTTACTAATAGTGCTGGGCTTTCATATCACAAGGCTTCTGTAGTCTCTCAAACACAGTATGAGGAGACAGAAAACTTCAGAGCACTGTGGAGTCTGCACAGGTGCCTTTAGAACTGCTTAAACTTTTGGGCCACACTACAATTTAATAAAAGCACTTGCAAGTAAGGAAAGTGAAAAACGGACACTTCTAGATATACTCCTCCATGTTCACACTCTGAACTGCTGTCTTCAAGAAAATCTTCCTCATTTCAGTATAAAGGCTCCTTGAAAGAGAAGTAAAATTTCTTGGAGGAGGAGGACTGAGTGTCTAACATTTACCCATTGAAAGAGCAAACGTGAAAAGTACAGAAGCCTCCGAAATTCTGATAAGAAAACGTCTTACGGAGGATTTACCATCCCTCTGGCAGTTATCTCAGCGAGGAAGTCTACAAGAAACACGTGTGTGGCTTGACTGCTTAAAGGCACAGGCCCCTAATTAGGCTCCTGACTCAGGCATTCTGACTTAAAGGTGGACTTCAGTAGGAGTTTCTGAAGCTTCGAAGTACTAATACCTAACTGGGGAGACTCTGTCAAGTTTCTTTTGCTCAGTGAATCAATATTTTGGGGAATGGGACCTCCAGATGACACACAGGTCAAAGCACTGGTCTTTATCAAAGGCCAGGCACATCTTTCTTGGGTGCGACCTTGTATGACCTGAAGAAATACACCTGGGTAGAGTGTGTTGCAAAGGCACTGCTGCTCTGCTGAGCTTTTGAAATATGAGAGGTGCCAGGAGGAAGATAGATAGGAACCTGCCTCTATCGCTTTTGAGTGTGGATGAATAATCCAAATTTCAAAGTATTGGAGCTCATTTGACTATCAAACAATTTCAACATGCACAAACAGTAGAAGATAGGAATGAATAGTGAGATGAGGAAAAAGGACTTAGTTCAGATACATCATAATTCACCATGACTGTGCCTTGTCATGACAAGAAATAGAAAAGGGAGATGAGACGTTGCTTTTTTACATATGGTATGCAGGCTGAATTTTCAACACACTCTGTCTTTGGGAAGAAAATACTTTTAAAAACAGGTACTCGGGACCAGCAGTTGGCGTAATGGCTATGTCACTGAACTCCCATGTAGTCGACCATGGTTTGAGTCCCGGACCTGGTGGCTTAAACTCATGCCAGGCACATGTGTGTGTGTGCATGCCCAAAATCCCAAGAGGAGAATGGAGGAGAAGGGATTGTGGTGTGATCATCTTCCCTGGGGGGGGGGTTTCTTGCTTTCTGTCTCTCTCTCTCTCTCTGTGTGTCTCTCTGGCTAGTGCACATGTCCTATAGCAAAAACCTCTCAAAAAAAAAATGGGTACTGGAGTTAGAGAAAAATTTAATGGGAAGTTCACACCTTGGTTTTCGTCAGAAGCAGATGAAATCCTGGATCAAAAGTTTAAAATTCCTGCCCCTAATGTCTTCATTTTCAGAGGACCATGGTGTTTAATGAGCCCTTATCTCTTAGGTCACAACCTGTGAGACTTTTGTCATAACCATCAGCTGTGAAGTAAGAGTCTGGGTTTTTCTTCTGGAAGCAATCCAAAAGAATGATATTTCTGTTTCTATTGTGTGTCAAGGAGCTGTTTTAACATTATGTGAGTCTCAAGGCTCTCCGAAGTATTGTAGAATTGCTAGGGTTTGGTCTCATCTAAGGGACTTATCTCACTCGAGTTTCACTTCTATGTGGGACTGAAATTACTGACTCCACCAATCAGAGACAGAGGAGTTTGTTTAGAATTCTTGTTTCATAGAGGGAAGTTTTTTGTAAGTGATTTTCTTCTTAGATGCACAACTCAGGGTTGGGCTGTTTGATGTCCATGCAACCTATCCTTTGGTCAATTTGCCAGAATGGCTGTGGAGTGAGGATCCGATCCAAAGGGAATTTGGACATTGGGTGCTTATAAAAATCCAGTAGCTCAGGCAATGTCTGGGTTAGGTCAGTCTGGGATTTCAGTGCTCTTTCTCTGTTATGTGGTCAGTTTTCAAAATTGTCCCCTCTGTAAAGCTGACACAGTGTCAGCCTTATGTTCTGCCATAAACTCTTCAGGCCTCTCTAGCTGTGTTTTCCTGCACCACTTCAGGAAATGTCAGACCCACCGAAGGCGAACAGTTCCTGAGTTGGTGGGGCAAGGATTAAAGAAAGACAAGAAGACAGGATAGAAACAGGAGGATTGCCAGTCAGTACTGGTCAGCCAAGAGTTAAATTTATTGCTGTGTTTTATACAGAAACATTTGACTTCCTTGACGTGGGACTCAGAAGTCCTTGCTGAGTTTATCAGGTTGTTGCAACAATACTTGGGACATTCTGCACATAACAATTCAGTCACCCAAGCTTAGGTCTGGGCAATAACCCTGGCTACCATCTAGTGGTCACGTCCTACACGTTCGTTCCTCACCTCTCCTTGGCTCCCTGCAGGAAATGTGTAGATTTTCCTTTAAGTGTATCTGTACTTCCCTGGTCACCAAGTCACCAGGTGCCAAATCCTGGAATTGTGGCCAGATATACATATATATATATATATGATTTTATATATATATATATAGGTTCCTATGAGAGAATTTGTAGAAATGGACAAGAGACACTGTTGTGTTGATTGTGTTGATTTCTCTTGAAAACAAAGGGCTGTCTGTTCTTCCACATTTCCTGACTCTTGGCCTGGAAACCTCAGAAACATTTGCTTACACACTGTCTTCATTCGTGTGGTGACATTGGTCCGAGATGTCATGGTATAAAAACATGTCTTGATACTGAAATCATTGGAACAATTGTCTACAGAGTGAAAGAATCCTGTGATTAGTGTGTGGATCCTTCATAAAAATGGGGCATCCTTTCAGTGCGGTGTACTGGATGGCAATCATTGGACATACCAACAGTGCCTGTGCTTTTATATTGTAAAGCCTCAGTAGTGTGTCAAACACATAATCAGGGGCCAGAAAACTGCAGAGCACATTCTGCAGCCTGCACAGGTGTATCTGGAGCTACTCAAATATTAGAGCAACAGTGTCATTCCAAAAAAAGCACTTGCAAGTTAAGCCAACACAAAGCTGACCATCCTAGGTCCGTTCTTCTATGTCACAGTCTCAGGTGCCCAATTTTTATCAAGCATGTCTTCCTCATTCCAGTATAATGAATCGTAGAAAGAGAAATATAATTAGATTGGAGGGGAGGACTGAGTACCTAATATTTGCCTACTGAAATAGGAAATGTAAACAATACAGAAGCTTCCAAAAATCCATGAAGAAAGGGTGTGACTGAAAGTTTCCCAGCCCTTGGCCAATCAACCCAATCAGTCATTCTACAAGAAACACCTGTGCAACTTGACAGGCCCAAGGCACAGGCTGTTAATTAGGCTTCTACTGCAGGGTCTCTGACCTGACCATGGATTTCTTTTCTTTTTTTTTTTTTTTTAAAAAAAAAGGAGTATTTATTTCTTTCCATGTGTTATTATTATCATTCTATTTGACCAGACAGAGACATAGAGAGAGAGAGAGAAAGGGAAAGCACGAAAGCAAGCCATCAGGTCCAGGACCCGAACCATGGTCAGCCATGTGGGAATCCAGTGCCTTTAACCACCACGCCACCTGCTGGCCCCCTGACCATGGATTTCAATAGGAATTTCTTAAAGTCCAGAAGCTACTCGTACTGAATAGAGGAGAATCTATGGAATTTCTCATGCTCAGTGGATGAATATTTCTGGGCAACAGGACTTCCAGATGACATATAGGTCAAAACTCTGATCTTTGTCAAAGACCAAGCAGAACTTATCTGGGTGAGGCCTTGAATAACAGGAGGACATATGACTGGTTATGCTTTGTTCAAAAGGCACTGTCTCTCTAATGAACTTTGGGAATATGAAATGTTCGTGGATCAGCAGATGCAAAAATGTGCCTCTATAACTTGAGTGTTGAGAAACAGTCCAAGGTCCAAGTATTTGGGCACACTCAACTGGATACCAAAGGATTATAACATCCACCAACAACAGAAGGGTAGCAATGAAGAGTGGGCTGTGGAAATGGACTCATTCAGACACGCTTCAACTTATTGTGACTGTGCCTTGTCCTGATAAGAGAAATGGAAAGGAGACCAGTGTGGAGCTGTTTTACATTTTGTGTGTCAGCTGAAGTTTCAATACACTCTCTACTTTGGGAAGGATATTGCTTTCAAACTGGTTGCTCGGATTCACAAAGAATCAAGAGGAAAATCCATGGCTTGGTGTTCTTCAGATGCAGTTGAAATCATGGTCCAAAAATCTAAAATTCCTTCCACTAATATCCTCATTTTCAGAGGACCTCAGTGTTTTAAGGAGCCCTTATCTATGAAGGACTTTTATCATAATGATCAACTGTGAATGAAGAACTTCCACTTTTTTCTTCTGGAGGCTAAGCCAGAGAATGGGATTCCTATCTCTAGTGTACGATAAGGAGCTCTTTTAACGTAATGTGAGGCTCGAGTCCCTCCAAAATAAGGTAGAAATGCTTGGGCTTGGCCTCATTAAAGGGACCTGTGTCACCCAAATTTTACTTTCTCATAGCACATAAATTTCATATCCCACCAATCAGAGACAGGGGAGTCTGTTTAGAACCCCTGTGGTGCATAGTGAATGTTTATCATTGGGCTTCTTCTGAGACACACAACTCAGTATTGGGGTGTTTGATGTTCATGCAACATATTATTGGTGAATGTGTCAGAATGATTTAAAACTGAGGATTGAATCCAAGTTCAGTTTGGAAATTGAATACTTATAAAAATTTAAGTAGATCAGGAAATATCTGGATTTCATCAGCCTGGGATTTCAGTGCTCTTTCTCTTTTTTGCAATCAGTTCCCCAAATTCTCCCCTCTGTAAAGCTTACACTGGAATGTTATGCCAGGAAACCACCTTAGGCCACTCTTGCTGAGTTTCATTTCAACACTTCAGTGAATGTGTAGGTTTTCCTTTAATGGTCGGTTTGTACTTTCTTAGTTACCTTGGTAAGCATGAGCACTTGATAACTTGGGCAGAGGTAAAATCTAATTTTTATTTTTCCCTATGAGGGAATTTGTATAAATAAAAGGGACACATGGCTGTTTTGATTTATATTGAAGAAAAAGGGCTGTCCATTCTTCCAAGTCCTTTGACTCCTAGCCTGGAAGACTCACAAGCATTCACTATCACAATATCTCCATTTGTTTGGTGAAGGTGGTTCAAGATAATATGATAGAAGAAATACCTCTTGATACTTGAGCAGCTTTCTACAAAAGTGACAGCATCCTGTGATTTGTGTTTGGATCCTTCATAAAAATGCAAGCATTCTTGCAGTACGGCATACTGAGCTAATCATTGGATAGTCAAACAATGCCTTTGATTTGATAATGTAAGTGTTCAGTAGTTTCTTAAACACATTATTCAAGAGTCAGTAAACTACAAAGTGCATACTGCAGATTGAGGAGGTGCTTCTTTTTTTATTTATTTTTATTTTTTAACATCAATATGCTATACATCATTACAGTATACAAAATGAATTTTTTTATCCAAAATACACTGTCTGTTGGCTCAATCAAGCACATCAACATACGTGTTATCAACAAACAATTTTTCATTTCTTATGTCTTGTATAATTTGCGTTTTTTTTTTTTCATCCTTGATTCCCTATCCCTAACCCTCTGCCCTGACGAACCCTCTTCCCACATTGTCTCTGGTATCCATATTGCTTTCTATGCCTATCCCCACCCCCCATTTAATTGATTGGCTAATGAATTTAATTTGTCTAAATATTTGCAATAGCATTTGATGACCACAGTAAGCTATATAGCCCCAGCTAGATACTATTTTATAGTATGTTCATTCTACTCACTGAGGTTTATGCCTAAAGACATGGGTTCTTGTGTATGTATATATCAGGAGGTGCTTCTTGAGCTACTCAAACCTGGACCACACTGTTTTGGAAAACATGCTAGTAAGTCAGGTCATTGGAAAGCTTACACTTCTTGGCCTACTCCTCCATGTTCACTTTCAGAGTTGCCCAACTATCTTCAAGAAAGTTTCTTATTTTTTTTGATAGAGGGTTTTATACAGATAAGTAAAATTTTGTTGAAGGGGAATACTGAATGCCTAACTTTTGTCCAAGTGAAATAGAAAACAAAAAATACAGAAGCTACATGGAATCCAAAAAGAAAGATCTGAATAAAGGTTTCTCAGACTTCGACCCATCAGCACAAATAGGCATTCTATAATAAAACCTGTGCAGCTTGCCTGGTCAAAAGTACAGTCCCCTAATTAAAATCCCAGTGCAGGGACACTGACTTGATAATGGATTTCAAAAGGAGTTTCTGAAAGTCCTGAAACTACTAATACTGAACAGAGAAGAATCTGTGAAATTTCTCTTGGTCAGTAGATCAATATTTCTGGGAAATGGGACCTACAAATGACATACAGGTAAAAATTCTGGTCTTTTTCAAAGACCAGACAGAACTTGTGTGAATGAGGCTTTGGATGACCTGACACTTACACCTGGGTAATGTGTGTTAAAAAGGCAATATAGCTCTACTGAGATTTTAGAAAATGAAAGGTTCTAGATAGAGCAGAGATAGGAACGTGACTCTAAACCTGTTGAGTATGGAGAAACCATTTACATTTCCATTACTTGGAGCACAATCATCTGATTATGAAAGAATTTAATTAATTAATTATCATAATCTTGTTTATATTATATTGAATCACATATAACTTCACAGTGCATTACATTTCTTTGGCCAGAAGGAATACCATGCATATCAGTCAATATAGAGACATTAAAATCCCTGTCTTCATCATCCAATAGCTTTTCATTCTTTTTCCAATTATTATTATTATTCCAATTACTTTTTAAACAGTCAATCACTATTTATCATTTTGCTTGTAAAGAGACTTTACTCAACATGAAATACTTCTCAGACCAATCCAGTTGAGAAAACTATACACGTTATCATCTACCAGTAATAAACCATTTCTGTGTCCCACTAACGTCCTGCCTCTCTACTCATTCTCTTGCTATCTTTCTCTATACTCTTCTCTTCTCCCACCCCATTCCACACTCTCTTATCATCGTTAACTATTTTCACTGCTTTTATGCCCTCCAATATTTTGATCTCTACCATGAAGTGTGGATTTCAACATACACAAACAACAGAAGTATATGAATGAAGAGTGTAATGTGGAAAATGGACTTTATTCAGATATGATATAATTCCCCAGGTCTGTGCTTTGTCATGACAAGAAAAACTGAAAGGAGACCAGTTTGGTGCTGTTTTACATATTCAATGTAGGTTGAAATTTCAATACTTTATTTAGGAAGGATATGGATTTAAAAATGGGTATTGGGTCCTGTGTGGTGGCAGCAGTAGAAACCAGTGAGAACGACTAAGGCCAGAGATCACCTTGGGAACTCCACTGTCTCCCCACTGCTTCCAGAAGACCACATTAGACCTCTAAATGTCTTTTGTCCAGTCAGGAACACTTCCAGCTTCATAGTTCCCTGAAGTATGTGGCATGACTCCTATTTTCTTTCTCAGCTGAAACCTTGCAGCTCAGCCCCAGGTGAACCTGTTCTCAAGAAACTGGGAGGCCATTGGAATATCTAGTTCTAGCAATAATAGTGCAGAAATTAGGAAGAAGCGTATAATCTATCAGATGACAAGAAACCAGAGCAGAGGCACAAGAAATATGAGAAACCAAGAAAATATCTCTCCCTTATGGGAAAAGAACAATTTCTCATCATCCACAGACAGTACAATGGAGCTCATGGAAAAGTCATATAAACTCTTCAGAATATCGATAGTGACAAAACTAAATGAGATGCAAGAGAAAAGAGACAATGAACTGCAGAATATGCAACAGAAAAGGGACAATGTGCTCTAGGAGATGACGAAGTCCTTCCATGATTTGTAAGAAAAATTAGAAAATGTAAAAAAGAATCAAACAGAACTATTAGAGATTAAGGCTGTAATACAGGAAAACAAAATTTTCCTCAAAAGTATTGAAAGCAGATTAAATTATGCAGAAGATTGAATCTCAGATATAGAAGATGAAACCTCTGACCTAGCAAAACACAAAATAGATTGAAAAAATAACCAAAAAAATGAGAACAACATATGAGAAATATTAGATACTATTACATGCCTAAATATCTGAAAAATTGGTATCCCAGAAGGTGAAGAAACTAGTAAGGGCATTGATAATCTATTCCACAAAATTCTGGAAGAAAACATTCCAAGTCTAGAGAAGCACTCAAATATCTTGACCCAAAAAATACCAAGGAATCCAAATAGAATCAACCCAAGAAGATCCTCCATATGGCACATCATAGCCAGATTGGCCAAACTTATAAAAAAGATAAGATTCTAAAAATGGCAAGAGAGAAATACCAAGTTACTTACAAAGTGTCTCTCATGAGGATAATATCAGAACTCTCAGTGGAAAAATTGCAAGCAAGGAAAAAATGGGAAGATAAATTGAAAGTGTTAAAAGAGAAACTATTTCAACCAAGATTACTATACCCAACAAGATTATGTTTCAAATGGGAAGAAAAGGTAGAACATTCTCAGATAAACTAAGCCTGAAAGAATTTACCAACACCAGACCACTTCTTCAAGAGGTACTGAGTGCTATACCAGGAAAACTAAAAGAGAGACAGACAGAAATAAGAGAACTAAAATCAACCAAGAAAATGGCTAACACAAGGGTAGGGACAAGTCTGAAAATACCAATAGTAACAGTGAAAGTTAATGAATTAAATAAATTCTCCAGTCAAGAGATGCAGATTGGGGAGACCAGCAGTTAGCGTAATGGCTATGTCGCTGGACACCCATGTAGTCGACTGTGGTTTGCGTCCCAGACCTGGTAGCTTAAATGAAATCAACCAAGAAAATGGCTAACACAAGGGTAGGGACAAGTCTGAAAATACCAATAGTAACAGTGAAAGTTAATGAATTAAATAAATTCTCCAGTCAAGAGATGCAGATTGGGGAGACCAGCAGTTAGCGTAATGGCTATGTCGCTGGACACCCATGTAGTCGACTGTGGTTTGCGTCCCAGACCTGGTAGCTTAAAATTCATGCCAGGCACATGTGCGTGTGTGCCCAAGATCCCGAAAGGAGAATGGAGGAGAAGGGATTGCGGTGTGGCCATCCCCCTGGCGGGTAATTTCTTGCTTTCTGTCTCTCTGTCTCTCTCTGTCTGTCTGGTGAGCGCACATGCCCTATAGCGAAAACCTCTAAAAAAAAAAAAAAAAAAGAGAGAGAGATGCAGACTGGCTGAGTAGATAAAAAATCATGAACCCTCTATCTGTTGCCTACAAGAAACACAACTCATGGATAAAGACATAGACTAAAAGTGGAGGGCTAGAAAAAGATATCCCATGTAAAAGGAAACCAAAAAAGAGCTAGAGCCATGATACTGATTTCAGATAAAATAGGCTTTAAGACAAAAACTGTAAGAAGAGATAAAGAAGGGCATTATATAATATTAAAAGGGCTAATCCATAAAGAAGATATGATGCTTATAAATATCTACCCACCCAATTCAGGAGAACCCAAGTATATGAAAGACTGTTAGATCTAAGAGGAGAGAGAGACTGCAACACACTAGTTGTTGAGGGTCTCAACCCTCCACTATCTCCTTTGGACAAATCATCTAGACAAAAACAAAACAAAGAGATAACAGGATCTAAATGATACCATAAATCAATTGGACTTGACAAACATCTATAGAACCTTCCACCTAAAAAACATGAAATAAACATTTTTTTCTCATCCCCGTATGATACTTTTTCGAAGACTGACCACATGATAGGGCAAAACACAAGCCTTTACAGATTCAAAGGCATAGAAACCATGACCAGCATCTTCTTTGATCATGATGGTATTAAACTTGATATTAATTTCATTTAAAAAAATCCCTCAGAAATATACCAACATATAGAAACTAAACAACCTGTTTCTGAATGACTTCACAACTATTGAAGAAATTAAGACCAAAATAAAAATATGAATTGAAATCTATGATAATGAGGACACAAGTTTCCATCATAACCTATGGGACACAGCAAACACAGTCATAAGAGGCAAGTTCACAGCAATTAGTGTGCATAAGAGAAAGATGGAAAGTGGCAAATGAACAACATAACCTAATTCCTCAGGGAACTGGAAAAACTAGAATAAAGAAATCTAAAAAAAATGTCAGGAGAAGAGAAATAATAAAGATCTAAGCAGAAATAAATAAAATAGAAAATCAATGAACTTTATAGAAAATAAATGAAAGCAATAGCTGATTCTTTGAAAAGATAAACAAAATTGACACGTTATTAACTAGACTAATTAAGAAGAGATAAAGGAACCAGAGAAATCATATTTGCAATGAGACAAGCAATATTCCAACAGACATAATAGAAATACAAAACATCATTAGAGAATACTATGAGTCACTCTATGCCAACAAATAACAAAACCTAGATGAGGTGCACAAATTCCTGGACACATATATTCTACCCACACTGAATCAGGAAGACATAGAAAGCCTGAATAGACGCCCATAACAAGAAATGAGATTGAATCAGTAATAAATAACCTCCCAATAAAGAAAAGCCCAGGTCCTGATGGTATCACTTCTGAATTCTATGAAACTTTAAAGAAGAGCTAACCCCCATTATACTCAAATTATTTCTAAAGATCCAAAAGGAAGGAACGCTCCCAAATTCATTTTAGGAAGCCTACATTACCTTCATCACCAAAACAGACAAGGACATAACAAAAAAGGAAAACTACAGACCAATATCTCTGATGAATATAGGGGCAAAATTTTTCAACAAGATACTAACAAATTGTATCTAATGACACATAAAAAAGATTATGCACCATGACCAGGTAGGCTTTATTTCAGTGATGCAAGGGTGGTTCAACATACTCAGTACTATAAATGGAATCCACCATATTAAGAGAAAGAAAGATAAAAATCATATGATCATATCAAATGATGCAGAAAAGCATTTGATAAAATACAGCATCCCTTCATGATTAAGACTCAGCAAAATTGACATAGAAGGGACATTTCTTAACACAGTGAAAGCCATATATGAAAAACCCATAGCTAACGTCATACTGAATAGGGAAAAGCTGAAAGCTTCTCTACTAAAAACTACAAGAGAAGGCTGCCCACTTTCTCCACTCCTTTTCAATATACTGCTGGAAGTCCTAGACAATAAAAACAGAAAAGAGAATAAAATAAAAGGCATTCAAATAGGGAATGTTTTTTTTATTCAAATAGGGAAATAAGTAGTGAAACTATCTCTATTTGCAGGTGACATGATTATGTGCATAGAAAACCCAGAAGAATCCACAAACAAAAAAAATGGTGGAAGCAGTAACTGAATATAGTACAGTGACAAGATACAAAGCCGACAGACAGAAATCTATAGCATTACTGTACACCAACAATGAGCAGAGTGAGGTAGAGCTGAAGATAGCAATTCCACTTACAAGAGCCACAGAAAGTATACGATACCTAGGAATCTGATAAATCTAATCAAATATGTCTTGTAAATATAATTAAAAAGAATTATAAAAATCTAAAAAAATTTTTTGAAAGGACATCTCTTGTTCCCAGATTGGAGGAATTAGTATAATCAAAATTTCAATTCTACCTAAGATAGTCTACATATTTAATGCAATTTTAATCAAATTAACGGGGACATTCCTCACAGGTTTAGAAAAAAGTGATCATAGAATTTGTCTGGAATCTTAAAAAAAGCCTTTATTATCAAAGAAATTCTCACAAGAAGAGTGGAGTAGGAGGCATCTCACTCTCTGGCCCTAAAATATATTACAAAGCTGTGATAATGAAAACAGCATGGCACTGGAACAAAAACAGGCATGTGGACCAATGAAGCAGAATAGAGACCCCAGAAATAAACCCCAAACACAAGGGCACCAGTCAATCCAGTGGAGAATAAAATATATTTAGCAAATGATGTTGGAAAAACTGCAAAAAGATGAAATTAGACCCTTATCTCTTACCATTAACAAAAACTAACTCAAAATGGATCCAAGATCTAGACCTAAGACCTCAATCTATGAAACTACTGGTGGAAAACACCAAGGAAGCTCTTGAAGACATAAAAGTAGACAAAGACTTCTTAAATAAGGTCCACTAAAGCACAGGCAATAATTCAAAAAATAGTCAAGTGGGATTACATCAGATTAAAAATTTTAGCACAGCAAAAGAAACAATAATTAGAGTGAATTGACAACCCTTAGAATGAGAGAATATATTTTCAAACTATGCCTCAGGTAAGGGACTGATAACTCCATCTCAGTGATGGATGGTGGCTCCTGGGAAGAAGCAGGGTCTTAGTATCGAATGAGGTGGGATAAGAGTCTCCTGTGTTCCTACTTTCAGCCTCCTCCAACCCTGGGATGGGAACCAGCTATCCCCTAGCCACGGTCAGTCCCACCTGGTAATGAAGGCTAGACCCTCCTTCCCAGATATCAGGTTATAAGAAAGGGCCCTGGGGACCAGCAGTTGGCGTAATGGCTATGTCGCTGGACTCCCACGTAGTCGACCGCGGTTCATGTCCCGGACCCAGTGGCTTAAACTCACACCAGGCGCATGTGCGTGCATGCCCAAGATCCCGAGAGGAGAATGGAGGAGAAGGGATTGCGACGTGGCCATCCCCCCTGGGGGGTGATTTCTCGCTTTCTGTTTCCCTGTCTCTGTCTGTCTGGCGAGCGCATGCGCCCTATAGCGAAAACCTCTTTAAAAAAAAAAAAAAGAAAAAAAGAAAGGGCCTGTCCTGGCTCACCTCGGAGCAGGAGGCCTGATGAAAGCAGCGTTCCAACATGCCCTTCGACAGCCCTGTCCCCAGTAATGACGCAGCTGCCCAGTATCTCCCATCTCAGGTCCAGGAGGTACAATGGTCCCCCAAACACAGATGGCCCCTGTCTGAGTCTGCAGAGCTGTCAATAGGACCCCTTGGGGACTTGGGGTCTCAGCCACCTCCTCACTGCAACTTGAGCACCCCCCTTGGTCCTCGCTCCCTGAAAACCCTAGGACCGTTTCATCTGCAGGCCCCCATCCTTCAGCAGCATCGCAAGGTCTCTGAAGGAGGGCAGGCAGCTCCCTCCAGGGCAACTTCTGCTTTTGCATTGGCAGGCTGACCTAGGATGTGACTTGGGGGGTCTGCCCTCAGCCTCCTGCTACCCTGAACACCTGGAGCTCCTCCAGAACCACCACCCAGTGCTTGGCCAAGACCCCTGCCTGAAGGTTGATAACGCTGAGCACAGAGCCTGAGTCTGGGTGGCGCAGGAGGGGTCACTTGTGAGGAAGGAACAGCTCAGGCCCCTGCACAGTTCTGCAGCCTGACCTCTCATGCTTAGGCCTCCTACCAGTCCCCAGGGTGATGACGTCATCCTCTGCTTTCGCGCTGTCTACCATGATCTAGCACAGCTTCTGGGCCAGGTGAGTCTTGACGAGGACAGTGGCCATGCTGAGGCTGCATGGATGAGAACGTGGGTGGTCAGGCTCGGGCGAACGACATCATCTGGGAAGACTCTGGTGTTGCCAAGGCGCCACTCTGGCTGTGTAGTCGTCTTGCTAGGACACTGTGGACAGCGGCTAAGAGTGTGCCTGAAGGACGCTGGGATCACATGCTCCTTCTGCCCCATCTGTCTCCACCCCACCAGAGGGCCTTCTCTCTCTGCAGACCCACACACTCCGCCAACACACCCGACCCCTTCAGGTCCTATGGAGCCTCAGCCCAGCTGCTGCTAGGGGGCAGGGGTTGGGCACGGGGCTGTTCCAAGGAAGTGTGCCCCAGCCTCTGCCCAGACCTGTCTTCCCTGGCCTAATCCTGGAAGACACTCACCATGCCAGGACAGAAGATGGGTACTTCGTCCCTATAGGGGCACCGCTGGCACCGAGGGCCATCTTAGTGGGTAAAGGACCCATCGAAGACCTCCCAGGGTCCACATTCCACCATGTGGTATGTATAGGTGTGAAGCCCCGGAATACAGCACTGCCGGGGGCAGACAGGGACAGTCAGGCAGGAGTGGCCCTGAGAGGCAGGAAGGAACAGCCTGGCTCCACTCTCAGGAGAGGGTGACAGAGCCTGTAGCAAGCAGAGACTCCAAAAATCAAGGACATGGAGGCAAACGCAGAGAGGGAGACTGGGAATACCGTCACTCAGGGACAGACAAGGACCTGAGGTAAGGCAGGCTTGAGGGCAGAGGCTCAGCAGAGGGGCAGGATGCAGAGACCCAGCCAGGAATGGAGAGCCCAGGAGGTGCAGGGGCCCACTTGACTGTGCTGGACAGCGTGTGCACTTCAGGGCTCTTCCCTGCCTTGGGCCATAGCAAAAACACGTCCTCTGGGACAGAAGGGGGCATGGGCGTCCTGGTCCCTGCTAACACCCTCCCCTGGCTCTGAGCGCTCCCACCTCCAGCACCCAGGCCCGCTGGTCAGAGTGGGTCTCAGCAGCACCTCCAGCACCCAGGCCCGCTGGTCAGAGTGGGTCTCAGCAGCACCTCCAGCACCCAGGCCCGCTGGTCAGAGTGGGTCTCAGCAGCACCTCCAGCACCCAGGCCCGCTGGTCAGAGTGGGTCTCAGCAGCACCTCCAGCACCCAGGCCCGCTGGTCAGAGTGGGTCTCAGCAGCACCTCCAGCACCCAGGCCCGCTGGTCAGAGTGGGTCTCAGCAGCACCTCCAGCACCCAGGCCCGCTGGTCAGAGTGGGTCTCAGCAGCACCTCCAGCACCCAGGCCCGCTGGTCAGAGTGGGTCTCAGCAGCACCTCCAGCACCCAGGCCCACTGCTCAGAGTGGGTCTCAGCACCAACTCCAACACCCAGGCCCGCTGCTCAGAGTGGGCCTCAGCAGGACCACCAGGTCTCAGCAGCACCTCCAGCACCCAGGCCCACTGCTCAGAGTGGGTGTCAGTACCACCTCCAGCACCCAGGCCCGCTGCTCAGAGTGGGCCTCAGCAGCACCAGCACTGGGCATGGAGGAGGCCAGCCTGCATGAGGAAGATGCTTCATTTGTTCACCAAGACCTGCTGGCTACTAGCATCATTCTGGGGTGGGGTCAGAGTCAGCCTTGGGTGCTGCAAGGATGGGCCCCAGGACCAGGCTGTTCCACCCTTACTCATGAGGGGAGGTCTGGACACGTCTTTGCATCCTCACTTTGGCTTTCCTACTGCCATGGGTGACAGATCTTGGAGGGGGGAAGTGCAGAAGGGACTTGAACCTCACAACCCCTCTGCCCACGCAGTTGACAATGACATGGTCTAGGCTGCTCTCAGGCAAGCGGACAGACTCTGAGAAGTATGCCTTGTCACTCTCTTGGTCAGAGTTATCAGGGATCTGGTGGCCATAATAAACCATGGGTCTGGGTGGTGATGAGATGAGCCAGTGGGTTGGGTCTTGCAGCGTGGAGGCTGGGGCCTGAGCCCTGTGGGAGGGCTGGAGGCAGAGGGCCTCACTTGAAGCTGGCATTCGATGCGCAGAGTGAGTATGGCTGCCGTGTCGGCCCTAGTGTCCTCACTCAGTGTCCCTTCCCTGCCAATCTCAGGACAGACCCAGCCAGTCTTGCCCTCAGCAGACCTCACCATGCAAGAGCTCGTGTCAGAGTTACACAGGGCCACCAGGGACGTGGCCTAGAGCCTCAGGAAGTCAGTAGAGAGGCTGTGTACAGCTCTCCCTTGGGTGAGGGTGGCAGAGTCAGGGCAGGAGTGTCGGACCCAGCAGCCAGGCCCAATCCCTCTCAGGGACAGAAGCCTGGGCTCCCCTCCCTGGCCATCTCATTCTGGTCTCACCTGCCTTCAAAGGTGCTGGTGAAAAGAGAGCTGGGCTCCTTGCAGACATGGCCCGCCCCACCCGCTATCCACAGTGCACGGCTCCAGGTGGAGGGCATACTGAGGGGAGGGAAGAGGGTGTGAAAGACGCTCCAGGCCCCACCCTGGTGGCATTCTTCCAGAGAAGCTGGAGGGTGGAGGGTGGACAAAGCACCCTCACTCAGGGTCTGTCTACTGGAGTTGGCTCCCAGCACAAAGGCATCTTTCAGTCCCCTGCCTCTTTGTTCCTACCTGACTCAGAGAGAAGTATTCAGGCAGCCAGAGCGAAATGTCATTGCTTCCCAGCGCATCCCTGCTGGCCTGGGCTCACCTCTCCATGCTGCTCGACCATGACTGTGATGGGGTACAGGTGGGCTGGAAGGCCCCAGTGCCACATGCCTGCAGGTGGATCCAGTTGGGGGCTATAGCACCCACATGGAGTTGGCCCACTCCATCGAGCAGGGGAGGAGGGGCTGGGGGTGAGGCAAGGCTTGGTGTTTCCTTGGCCCCCTGGCTCAGCCCTGCCTAGGAAAATCAACTCCAGGGAAGCTGCTGTGGTGACTGTTGTGGAGATTAACCCTTAGATGTTTATGTCTCTGGCTCTGTTAGAAAGCAAACAGTTTCCAACTGACCTTGAGTACTAGCAAGCAGAGAGAGTCTGCAGAGCTGAGAAACCTCCGCATTTTTACCCTGTCATTGTAGGTCCTGAATAGTTTCTGTTTAGTAACGGCTTAAAAGTAAAAAATGCATGTTGAACCCCAGCCATTAGGGTTGTCAGCAAAAGAATTATCCAAGTCAGTTTTTACCCGTTGAAGCTCATTAGAGAGAGAGAAAAAAAGGACTTTTGAGTTTGTACAGAATTGAATTTTCTTTTTTCAGACTCAATTGCAGGACAAAAGTCATCTTTAGAGTCTCTGGAGGGATAGGTGGAGCAGTTTTTGAGAAGCTAGCTGGCTGGGAGAACTTAGGTCCTCTTAGATGAACCCTATAGCAGAAATCTCTCTACAATAAAAAAAAAAGTGCTGGTTGGAAGAATTGAATTCTCTTTTTTCAGACTCAATTGAAGGACAAAAGTCATCTTTAGAATTTCTGTAAGAATAGGTGGAACAGTTTTTGAGAAGCTAGCTGGCTGGGAGAACTTAGGTCCTCTTAGATGAACCCTATAGCAGAAATCTCTCTACAATAAAAAAAAAAGTGCTGGTTGGAAGCAGAACTCAAAACCTGTAATTCTCAGATCCATGCACTCAGTCACGGACACCATCTGCCATCTAGTGAGTAAAGTGGGAACTGCAGAAGGTCCCAAGGCTGCCTGCTGAGTCATGCCCTGTGCTGAGCAGTGGGGCCTCCCAGGAGAAGCCATAGACATTAAAGGAGGCATGGAGGAAGTCGAGGGAGGCTTTATGGAAGAAACACTATCCAGGCAAAGAGTGACCCAGTCCAGAAGTGGAGAGGACTGACTGTAGCAGAACGAGCAGAAGCTAGTGATACTTGTAAGGGGAAAATGTTACATGCAGGCAAGAGCGTCTGAGTCCTGGGCCCGTATGCACTATGTGCTTGTTCATGTAGCAAGTGCCTTCGGACTCAGGGCTCAGCTCCTCCCATTAGAAGTCTAAAGAAAGAATTCTGAAGTGGGCTTGCCCAGAAGGAATGAATGGCCCCAGCTCCCTCACTGATGGTACAGAGCTATTGGGACAATCCCATGACCCTTCCCTATAGCCCTTCGGCTGCCTCCGGGAG
>NW_006159698.1:477740-481805 GCF_000334495.1 Tupaia belangeri chinensis
CCTGTAATTCTCAGATCCATGCACTCAGTCACGGACACCATCTGCCATCTAGTGAGTAAAGTGGGAACTGCAGAAGGTCCCGAGGCTGCCTGCTGAGTCATGCCCTGTGCTGAGCAGTGGGGCCTCCCAGGAGAAGCCATAGACATTAAAGGAGGCATGGAGGAAGTCGAGGGAGGCTTTATGGAAGAAACACTATCCAGGCAAAGAGTGACCCAGTCCAGAAGTGGAGAGGACTGACTGTAGCAGAACGAGCAGAAGCTAGTGATACTTGTAAGGGGAAAATGTTACATGCAGGCAAGAGCGTCTGAGTCCTGGGCCCGTATGCACTATGTGCTTGTTCATGTAGCAAGTGCCTTCGGACTCAGGGCTCAGCTCCTCCCATTAGAAGTCTAAAGAAAGAATTCTGAAGTGGGCTTGCCCAGAAGGAATGAATGGCCCCAGCTCCCTCACTGATGGTACAGAGCTATTGGGACAATCCCATGACCCTTCCCTATAATCCTTCTGCTGCCTCCGGGAGGGAGGAGGAAGCTGTCACCTTCCCTCCCAGCCCCGGCCTACTCTCCACCTACATGCAAGGCCACCCACTTCCTCCTCTTCCCAGGACCTGTCCTCCTCCTCCTGAAGCTGATAAAGAGAAAGCAGGAAGTGGGGGGGGGGTTCTTTCCCCCCATCCTCCCTTCCTGACAGCGATCATGCCTCCCCAGCCCTACACACAGGTGACCCTAGTTTGACCTGGCAGACAGACCTCCCTAAACACACCCTCTCTGCAACTGTCCAAGCCATCCTCCTATCTGCCCCAGAGGGCTTAACGCCCCCCCATCCCACCTGCGTCCCACGTTTCCTGGTGACCTGGAGTCTTTGGTTCTTCTGCTCCTCACTGACAGCCCTGCCCCAGTCTCAGACACCCGGCCTCCAGTTCACCTACATGAGGAGCATCTGTTCCTCTGGGCCTCTCTTCTCCTCAGTAAGTCCAATGCCACAATCCTTCACTCATTGAGACCCAGCTGTCTGCTCTTTATTGCCTCAAGTCCCCACTTAAAAAAAAATGGCTGTCCATGGGGGATGGCTCGTCTCCCTCTAAACTTTCTCCCTGTGGTCCTCATTTGTGACTGGCTGGCAGAGGGCTTCTCCCTCGGATGACACCTGTAGTCACAGTTCTCACTCTCCTGAGCCCCTTCTGCCTTTGACATTTCCAGTAGCCCATTTCAGTGGAATCTTAACTTTGACATGGACAATAGACCCTTATCTTTCCTGGGAGCATCTCATCAAAAGTGAACCTCCTGAACCAAATCCTGAGGAAACACTAGACAAATCTAAGTTAGGTGAGCACCTACAAAGTAACTGGTCTGCATGCTTCAGACATGTTGAAGTCTCAGGCCAGCCCATGGCGTGGTTAAGGTGGATGAATCCCACATGATTAACTATGTGACTTGAGTCCTGGGTCCAGCAGCTCAAGAAACTTGCTGGGCGTGTGTGCCCGACATCGTGAAAGGAAGGAGAGACGGAGAAGAGATTGCACTATGACCATTCCCCACAGGGGAGCTTTCTCCATACTTCTCTCCCTCCCTCTTTCCAGCAAGTACACTTCCCCTCTGGAAAAATTAAAAAAATAAAATAACAAGTTGAAGGACGAGGAAGGACCTAGAAACTGCCACTGACTGATGGGAAGCACAGAGACATGATGATTCAGTAGATGTAGTCGGAACTAGTTTGAACGGAATTGAACTGGCTGGAACCAGCCTGGGTTGGGTGGAATCAATGCCCATCAACTGGAAGTGATTTAAATTGCTTTCATCTAGCTTAAAATGACCAGAACTGGCTCAATCCCGTCGGAATTGGTTGGACCACGCTGTGCCAGTTGGAACCAGATTAGCCAGCTGGAACAAGTGTAGTGGTGAGAACCATTTCTGGGTGGCCATAACCAGTGAGAACTGGCTTACGCCAATCAGAACTGTTTTGAGTCACTCAGAACTGGTTTGAACCAGCCAGCCAGATTTCAAAGAGCCTGGGCTGGTTTCAAACATTCTGAAATGGTTCAGACCAGTCATAAGTAGTTAAAAATGGCCAGAAATGGTGAGCTGGGTAGAACCAGTCTATGCCATTTCAAACCAATTTCAGATGACTGGAGTGTTTTAAACTGGCCGCAACTGGCTTAAACCTATTGAAATAAGTTTGAGCTAGTTGAAACCAGCTGGCACCAGTCTGTACGGATTGGAACCCATTTGATTTAGCTAAAACAGTGTAGGCCTTGAGAACCAATTTGAGCTGGACAAAAATGTTAAGAAATGGTGTATAAACTGGCTGAAACCAGTTTCAGCCACTCAGAAACAGTTTTAACAGGACTGAACAAGTCAGAATTGATTTGAATCAGTCAGTACAGGTTTGAATCATACGGAAGCAGGTTAGTGTGTGTGTGTGTGAGTGTGTGTGTTGCTATTGGGCGCGTGTGCTCACCAGAAAGACAAAGTCAGAAAGTGAGAAATCACCCCCTTGGGGAGATGGCCACGCCATAATCCCTTCTCCTCCACTCTCCTCTTGGGATCCTGGGCACACGCACCTGGCATGAGTTTAAGTCACTGGCTCTGGGGCTTGAACCACAGTCAACTACATGGGAGTCCAGTGATGTAGCCATTATGCCAACTGCTGTTCCCTAAATTGTGTTTTTTTGAGGTTCTTTCCTCCTCTGAAGGGTGAGTTGTGCAGAGACGCAGGAAGTTGGAAAAAGACATAAGTCACTGATGTCATGTTTATTGCCTGAGTTTAGTGGGAGTTCACAAAGCTCCTAGTAGGCCTGCAAAGTTCCTAACAGTGCCCTCAAGTGCTTACTCCCACTTAGAACTAGAAAAGAACATGGAGAACACACACAAAGGGGCTTCTTTCCTCTCAGAGATGAATCACAGCATGCAGAGTTGAGCTGAGCCGAGCCAAGGTCATCAGGGCTGAGCTAGCAGAACCAAGGCCGAGTAGGGCAGGGCTAGCTGGCAGGGCAGCACTGTGGTAGCTGACCAGGTCCTCCTTTCTTTTACAGGGGCTGAAGACAATGGCTCATTGCCAAAACCAAACTGCTGCACATGCACGTAAGCGTTACATTCAGTGGCAAAACCCAGCAAAGTCATAATTACATGACAAGCCAGCAAGAGCAGCACAGCTAGTAATATAAGCTGTTGTGAAGGTCTTTAACTTCTTTGGTTAGATTTATCCCTAAGTATCTTACACTTTTTTGTGGCTATGGTAAATGGAACAACTTTTTTCAGTTCTGTCTCAGTCTGCCTGTTGTTCATATAGAGAAATGCTATAGATTTTTGGATATTAATTTTGTATCCTGAAACTACTGTATTCATGTATTACTTCCAGAAATTTTTTTATGGAAACCATTGGGTCTTCCATGTATACCATCATGTCATCTGCAAATAGAGAGAGTTTCACCTCTTCTTTTCCTATTTGAATTCCTTTTATTTTTTCCTCTTTTCTGATTGCAATGGCCAGGACTTCCAGCACTATATTGAAGAGGAGTGGAGAAAGTGGACATCCTTGTCTTGTACCTGTTTTTAGTGGAAAAGCTTTCAGCTTTTCTCCATCGAGGATGATGTTCGCTATGGGTTTTTCATAGATGGCTTTTATTGTGTTGAGAAATGACCCTTCTATGCCAATTTTGCTGAGAGTTTTCTTATCAAATGCCTTTTCTGCATCAATTGATATGACCATATGATTTTTATCTTTCTTCCTATTAATATGGTGTATTCTACCCAAATTAATCTACCTATTTAATGCAATGCCAATCAAAGTACCAGACACATTCTTCACAGATCTAGGAAAGACAATCATAAATTTTGTCTGGAATCATAAGAGACCCCGTATTGCCAAAGCAGTTCTGAAGAAGAAGGATGGAGTGGGCGGCATCTCACTCCCTGACCCAAAAATATACTACAAAGCTGTGGTCATCAAAACAGCATGGTACTGGCACAGAAACAGACAGGTGGACCAATGGAAGAGAATAGAGTCCCCAGAAATGAATACTCAAACTTACAGCCAACTGATTTTTGACAAGGGGTACAAGTCAATCCA
>NW_006159698.1:482640-518476 GCF_000334495.1 Tupaia belangeri chinensis
GACATTTGGGGGAGGGACAGGGAGGAAAAGCATTAATGGCACAGAGAGGTGTGGTATTATCTGTTGAAGATCTTCGTGGTTTTATCGAAGGTGCTGGGGAGAGGTGTTCACCTGTTGAAACATCCATTTTGTAAGACAAATAATAATGTGATTGAATGTATGGAAAAGAAATGAAAATTAATTAATTAATTAATAAAAAATATATAAAAAAATTCTAAGAAGAAAAAAATATCTAATGTGATATGTAAGCATACAATAAAAAGTTAACTTATAATAAATAAATAAATAAATAAGTAAATCTATGGGTCATGAAAAAAAAATATAAGCTGTTTACTCTGTGGCCTTCAAACAAGGTAAGATAGGAGGTGAGGGAGCCAGACTAAACTGGCTCCATCTGCAATACGGCTGTGCATAAGTAGTTTGAACTGGTTCAGACTGGCTCTAACTGTCTTAAACCTGTCAGAACAACTCTGAGCTGGTCAGAACAGGTTTGAAACTGTGCTGACCAAAACCAGATTGAGACAACTGGAAACCATCAGTCTGGACCTTCGCTGCTGATTTCAAGCCCGCTGGAACTGATTTGAGCCAGTTGTAACATCTTTGAGCCAGTCTAGACTAGTTAGAACTGGTCTCAGCCTGCTAGATCTAGTTTGAGTTAGTCAGAGTGGTAAGAACTGGCTAAAACTGGTCTGAACCTCCTTAAGCCAGTTGGAACTGGCTAGAGCCAGTTTGAGTCAGTCAGAACAGGTCTGAACTGACTGGAAGCAGTCTAGGCCAGGGAGAATAGGTGAGACTGCTAACTGTGGCCCGGAGTACACTAGCATAATATACATTGAGAATAATGTTTAGTTCCTTGAGATAAGTCACTAAATGAAAAGATTTCCTTTTACTTAATTTTTAAGTCACCAAATCCAGGACTCAAACTGCATGTACTCGGCCATGTGGGAATCCTGCCACCTTAATCACCACACCTCCTTTGGCCTCTCTAAAATGATCATGCCTAGTTTCTGTCATGGAAACATTTTCATGTATGTCTTATACATGTGTTACATGCTTAATATTGCAAGATTGATAATATTGGCCTGGGATATATAGCATAACATTCATTGACTATGATGGTTAGTTCTTTGAAATAAGTCACTTTGAGCAAATAGTTTGTTATTCCATTTCTAACTGTACTTTATATATAAGAACTAACATGCTTAGTTTGACCTCAGAGTCTTTTACACATATGTCTCATCCATGTGTTACATTGTTAATATTGCCAGATTATGGCACCAGCAGGTGGTGGAGTGGTTATGTCACTGGATTCCCAAGTAGCCGACCATGGTTTGAGTCCCGGACATGGTGGCTTGAAACTCACACTGGGTGCTTGTGCATGCTTGTTCAAAATCCCAAGAGAATGGAAGAGAAGGGATTGTGACATGGCCATCCCTCATGGGGAGTTATTTCTCACTTTCTCTCTCTCTCTGGCAAGTGCACACACCCTATGGTAAAAATCTCTGAAAAAAAATTGTCAGATCATTTACTTGGAATGGACTATGCTAACATGTATTGTACATGATGTTTAGTTTCATGAAATAAGACACTGTGTAAAAAGGCTTTCTATTCCATTTCTAAGTGAACTTGAGAAAGAAAAACAATTATACTTAGTTCCTGACTTGGTAGTATTTTTGTGTATGTTTTGTCTATGTGCTTCACAATACCTTTGCAAGATCGCTAACTTTGGCCTGGAATATACTCACATTAAATCTAGTAGATAGAATATTTAGTTCTTTAAGATAAATCTTTGGGAGCAAATGCTTTCTATTATTGCATTTTTAACTGTTCTTTATATGCGAGAATTAGTTTAGTTTGGCCTTGGAAGTTTTTAATCATATATCTTATCCATGTGCTAAACGCTTAACATTGCAAGATGACTATCTTGTCCTGGAAAAATGCTAGCATGACATCCAATTTTTAACAGTTCTTTATATGTGAGAATTAATATGTTTAGTTTGGCCTTGGAAGTTTTTAATCATATATCTTATCCATGTGCTAAACGCTTAACATTGCAAGATGACTATCTTGTCCTGGAAAAATGCTAGCATGACATCCATTGAATATTTTGTTTAGTTCCATGAGATAAATAATTGTGTAAAAATACATTTTGCCATTCTAATTTGAGTGTACTTTCTAAGTGACAAATATCATGTATAGTTTTGGCCTTGGATTCATTGACCTATATGTCTTACCAATGTGCTTCATGCTTAGCATTTCTAGATTTCTAACTTTGATCTGAAATACCTTAACATAATATACATTGAATATAATATTTATATCTTCAAGATAAGTCACTGCATGAAAGACTTTCTGTTACTCCATTTCTAAGTGTACTCTATAAGCAAAAACTAACTAGTTTTGGCCTTGAAAACTTTTTCACATATCTCTAATCTATGTGCTACATGTTAAAAATTGCAAGATTGCTAACTTTGGCCTGAAACACACTCACATTACATCTATTGAGTATGATGTTTAGTTCCATGAGGTAAGTCACAGTGCCAAATGGGTTATTTTATATCTAACTTAACTTTATAAGTGAATACTATCATGCTTATTTTCATTTGAGGTACTTTTAAGTATATGTCTTATCTATGTGCTATATGATGAACATTTTAATACGGATATCTTGGATTGAAATAAACTAAAAACATGAATTGCATATGATGTTTAATTTATTCAAATAATTCACTTTGCAAAAAACTCTGTTATTTCCTTTTTAAGTGTACTTTACAAACAAAAAAATGCTTTGTTACTGCCTCGGTTGCATTTTTGTGTATGTCTTATCTATGTACTATGAGATTAAAATAAAAAATACAATTAAAAATGGGCAAATGAGGAGGTAGCAGATGACACAGAAGTTACATTGCTAGACTTCCACATGGGTGATCACGGTGAGAGTCCCATACCTGGTGGTCTGAAAATCATGCCAGGCATGTGTGTGTTCATGCCCAAGACCCAGGGAGGAGAATGGAGAAGGGACTGTGGCATGGCCATCCCCCCTGAGGGATGATTTCTCACTTTCTTCTGTCTCTGTCTCTTTCCAGTAGGCATGTGTGCCCTAAGGCAAAAAAACTCTTAAGACAGGGGGAGTGCAAATGAGCTGAACAGACAACTCTCTAAAGAAGACATATGAATGGTCAAAAGGGATATGAAAAAATGTTCAGTGTTTCTTATCATAAGGGAAATGCTAATCAAAACCACAATGACATTTCACTTAACCCAAGTCAGAATGGCTAAGATTAGAAACATAAAGAATGGTAAGTGCTGGGGAGGCTGTGGTGAAAGGGAACACTGTTACACTGTTGGTGACAATGAAAATTAGTACGGCCACTATGCGGAACAACATGGAGGCTCCACAAAAACCTACAGATAGAACTACTATATGTTCACAATTGCTAAGACGTGGAACCAACCCAAATGTCCAAGAACAGATTAACGGATCGAAAAAAATGTAGCACATATGGATTACTGTTGAAAAGTATGGAATACTAATTAGTCATTGAAAAACAGTGGGATCCTGACATTTGGTACAAAGTGGACAAATATGGAAGATTTAATCCTAAGTGAAGCAAGCCAGACTATGAAGAGAGGTATTGTCTGTCCCTGCTTAATATATACTAAAGATCTGCATTCTATGGCAGAAACAGGGAACGAAAGGTATAAAAACAGGAAGGGCAGGTGTAGATAGTGGCAGAAACAGAGATCGATAGGTATAAAAACAGGAAGGGCAGGTGTAGATACTAGAATCACTATAGGAGGTGATCAGAAATAGGGGATAGGGAGAAGGGAACCAGGAGGAAAAAGGTTTAAAAGACACAAAAATGAAAAGTTATCTGTTGATGATAATGAATAGGGTAATATCTTTGACTGGACTAGTAAATGCCCTATTCATGCTCCAAAAATACCATTCGTTGTGCTGAACAGGTGGACACTAATTGAATGTAAATTTTAAAAATGTACTCTAATAAAAAATTGCAAGATTTTTGTGCTGAACAGATGGACACTGATTGAATGTAAATTTAAAAAATGTACTCTAATAAAAAATTGCAAGATTGTTAATATGGTTTGGAATAAACTAGAAAAGCATCCACTGAATGTGATGTGTTATTTCTTGATGTAAGCCGTGGTTTGAAAAGATTTTGTTATTCCACTTCGAATTCTACTTTCTGAGTGAAAACTGACATGATTAGTTTTTAAAATACTTTTTGTGTGTGTGTTGTTCATATTCTATATGCTTAACATTGAAAACTGCAAACTTTTGAGTTGAATACAATAGCACAACTTCCATTGAATATGGTGTTTAGATTCTTGAGATTAGTCACTTTGTGGAAAGCTTCCAGTTATTGCCTTTCTGAATGTACTTTTAAATGAAAACAAGCATGCTTAATTTTGACTTTGGAAGCAGTTTTTCAAATATCTTATTTATAAGCTACCTGGTTCATATTGCAAGGTTGCTAACTTCTGCCTGTAATGTACTGGAATAACATCCACTGAATAAAATGTTTAGTTACATGAGAAGTCACTGTGAAGAGACGTTCCTATATTCCATTTCTAAGAGTAATTTATAAACAAAAATTTACATCTTAGTTTCAGCCTGGAAGAAGTTTTGCATGTCTTATCCATGTGCTACATGCTCAATATTGTAAGACTGCTAATTTTGACCTGGAATAAACTAGCATAAAATCTATTGAATATGATGCTTGGGTATTTGACATGAGTTACTGTTGAAAAGACTTTCTGTATTTCTTTTTCTAGTACTTTATAAGCAAAAACTAACATGTGACTTTCGACCATGGAAAAAATTTTCCCTATGTATTATCCATGTGCTTGCTAGAGTTAACATTGCAAGGTTTCTAACTTTGGCCTGTAATACACTAGCAAAACATTCATTGAATATGATATTAGTTCTTTGAGATAACTCATTGAATGAAAAGAGTTTCTGTTATTCTATTTTTTAACTGTACTTTACAAGCCAGAACTAATATTCTTAGTTTGAATATTTGACTCAGTATTGTCATATGCTACATGCTAAACATTTCAAGATTGCTAACTTTGACCTGGAATATATTAGCATAACACATATTAAAAATGTCTTTTGTGGGACCAGCAGTTAGCATAATGGCTATGTCACTGGATTCCCATGTAGTCGACTGCGGTTTGCGTCCCGGACCTGGTGGCTTAAAACTCACGCCGGGCGCATGCGCGTGCGTGCCCAAGATCCCAAGAGGAGAATGGAGGAGGAGGGATTGTGGCATGACCATCCCCCCGGGGGATGATTTCTCGCTTTCTGTCTCTCTCTTGTCTGTCTGGCGAGCGCACGTGCCCTATCGCAAAAAAAAAAAAAAAAAAAAAAAAAAAGATGAAAAATGACTTTAGCTTCAGAAGAAGATTCCTCCATGGCTGCTGAAAACTAGTGATTTCAGGGAAAAGAGAGAAATGAAGATTTTCTATTAGTAATTCAGCATCCAGCTCCCCAAACTCAAGTGACAGGAAGCCCTCTACCCTTCTCTCTGTCTCTGTCTCTGTTTTCTCTTTTTTTTTTAATGATTCCTTTATAAAAATTATTAAGGTAGGGACCAGCAGTTGGCATAATAGCTATGTCACTGGACTCCAATGTAGTCGACTGTGTTTTGAATCCTGGACCTGGTGGCTTAAACTCACGCCAGGCATGTGTGCGTGCATGCCCAAGATCCCAAGAGGAGAATGGAGAAGGGATTACAACATGGCCATTCCCCTCCCCGGTAAGTGATTTCTTGCTTTCTGTCTCTCTATCTCTTTTGTATTTCCGGCAAGCACACACATCTTATAGCAAAAACCTCTCCAAAAAAAGAAAAAAAAAATTTAAAGTATTCTCTTGATTTTCAGATCCTCCTTTATCTTGCTAATAACCCCCTTTCCCCAACTTCTCCAGGAGAGACAAGGGGGAGGCCTTCAGAAGAAGACTCTTCCATGGCTGCTGAGAACTAGTTTTTTTTTTTAATAATTTTTTTTCTTTTCCTTCTTTTTCTCTCTCTCTCTTTTTTTTCCCTCTCTCTGTTTCCTTTTCTTCTTTTATCTCATCACTCTGATCCTCAATCTAGATGGGTCTAAGGGAACCATAGCCAAACCTCCAAATACTATTAGGGTTAATATACTCCTCAATACCCAGTGAATGTGCTACACAAAGGGTTAAAAAGCAGAACAGCAAGGAGATTCCAGTTCACCTCCTTCTCACACTCCTGAACACTCACATTGAACTTCAAGAATTAGGAAGAAACGCACCATTCATCCAATGACTAGAAATCACCACACGGTCACAAGAAATACGGAAAAGCCAGAAAATACCTCTCTTCCAAGGAAAACGAATAACCCCTCTTCACCCACAGACAGGTCAATGAAGATCATGGAAATGCCTGATAAAGAATTTGGAATATTCATAGTGACGAAGCTAACAGAGATGGAAGAGAAGAGAAACAATGAACTGCAGAAGAGGCAGGAGAAAGAAACTGACAAGTTCCAGGAGGGGAGAAAATTCTTGCAAGATCTAAAAGAAGAAATACACACTACAAAAAAAAATCAAATGGGACTGTTAGAGATGAAGGCTATAATACAAGAAGTCAAAATCCCCCTTGAAAGTATTAAAAGCAGACTAGATCATACAGAAAATTGAATTTTGGACATAAAGGATAAAATTGCTGACCTAGAAAAATTTACCACCAAGACTAAGAAAATTGCGCCAAAAATGAGAATAACATACGAGAAATACTAGATACCATCAAATGTCTAAACATCCAGGTAATTGGCATCCCAGAAGGGGAAGAGACTCATAAGGGCATTGATCATCTATTCCATGAAATCCTGCAAGAAAAATTTCCAAACATAGATAGGCACTCAAAGATCCAGTCCCAAGAAGTACAAAGAACCCCAAATAGAATCAACCAAAGAAGACATTCTCCAAGACACATTATAGTCAGGTTGACCAAAACCACACACAGAGACAAGATACTAAGATTGGCAAGAGAAATGGCAACTTACCTACGAAGGATATTCTATCAGGCTAATGGCAGATCTCTCATCAGAAACAATGTGAGTGAGGAAAGAATGCGAAAATATATTCGAAGTGTTAAGGGAAAAGCAATTTCAACCAAGAATACTGTACCTGGCAAGATTATCCTTCAGATGGGAAGAAAAGACAAGAACATTCTCAGATAAACAAAACCTGAAAGAATTTACCAACACCAGACCAGATCTCCAAGAAGTTGTCAAGGGAGTGCTATACCAGGAAACTTAAATGTAGACCCACAGAAATAAGAGTTCAAAAACAAAGAAAATGACCGACTTAATCATTGGGACAAGTTTGAAGTTGAATATTATAACCCAGAATTTAATTGGGAAGATCGAACCACAACAGAAGATAGATTAAATATATGAGAATGAACTGGTGAAATAGCATTCTGTGACTTTTGACTAAAACATTGCTCATTTTCTTCTAGGCTTTGTTTTCTGGTTTTAAGAATTTTTGTCCTGTCTTGATCTGTCAATAGGTTAACGTACCTACTATTTGAACAGAATCCTAACCTGTTTCCTAGCTTTAAGTTTTAAGCTAAGTTCCTTAGCATTTCTATTATTTATTTCACACCTAAAGACATGTATTCACAGATATGTACATACCAGCTGAACTTGCTATTGAAAGCAGTTAGATTATTTAAGAAATTTTGTGAATCAATAAAATGTCAGGGGAAAAAGGAATGGAAAACAACCATAGACACCAGAGATAGTGTGGGAGGAGGTGGGAAATGGAAGAGGGTCAGAAATAGGGGTAAAATACACACACACACACACATATATATATATGAAACTAGAAATGGAAAATTATTGATGATAACATGCATGATTAAGACACTATGCAGTATATTCTTGATGGGAAATCATAATTTGCATGCTTGATGATGCTCAGGGAATGAATGTAAATTAATTTAAAAAAATTCAGAAAAAAAAGCTCATGGAAATACATGTAATGGAGAAAGTATGTATAAATTTCAAAAAGTTTTGTACTACAATAAATTTATACGAAAAAAAAAGTCTTTTAAAGAACCAGTAAATGGCTCAATGGTTTTGTCAATGGACTGCCATGTAGTTGATCATGATTCAAGTCCTAAACCTGGTGGCTTGAAACTCACGCTGGCTGCATATATGTGCATGCCCAAAATCCTGAGAGGAGAATGGAGGAGAGGGGATTGTTGCATGGCCATCCTCCCAGTAGTAATTTCTCACTTTCTGTCTCTCTGTCTCTCCAGTGAGTATGTGTGCCTAAAGCAAAAATCTCTTAGAAGAAAAAAAGTCATGATTCAAGTCCTAAACCTGGTGACTTGAAACTCACGCTGGCTGCATATATGTGCATGCCCAAAATCCTGAGAGGAGAATGGAGGAGAGGGGATTGTTGCATGGCCATCCTCCCAGTAGTAATTTCTCACTTTCTGTCTCTCTGTCTCTCCAGTGAGTATGTGTGCCTAAAGCAAAAATCTCTTAGAAGAAAAAAAAGAAAATGTTGTTTAATCTTTGAGATAAGGCACTGTGTGAACAGACTTTCTGTTATTCCATTATCTAAATGTACTTTATGCGCAAAAAGTAACAAGCTTAGTAATAGTCTTGGTAGTATTTTTCAGTTGCTAACTTTGGTCTGGAAAACACAAACATAACCTTTTTAGTTCATTGAAATGAGTCACAGTGTGAAGAAACTTTCTGTTATTTCACTTCTAAGTTTACTTTATAAGTAAAAACTAACATGTTTATTTTCAGTCTTGGAACATTTTCACATATGTTTTATCCATGTGCTACTTAGTGAGCACTGCAAGATGACTGTCATGGTCTGGAAAACACAATACCCAGTGCATATGATGTTTAGTTTCATGAGATAAGTCATCATGTAAAAAGACTTTCTGTTATTCCATTTCTAAGTGAGCTTAAGAAGGGAAAACAATCATGCATGATTTCTGCCTTTGAAGACTTTTTATGCAAGTCTTATCCATGTGCTATGTAATTAACTGCAAGATTGCAACTTTGGCCTAGAAAACATTAGCAAAACATCCACTGAATATAATGTTTAGTACTTAAATAAAGGCACTATTTGAAAAAACTCCCTGTTTATCCATTTCGAACTGTACTTTATAAGCTACATGCTTAGTTACAAACTTGAAACAATGTATGTGATGCCAGTATATAAGCTTTTTTTTCTTTTCGTTTCTTTTTTTACATTTTTTTAAATACATTCAATCACATTTTTTAGCTTACAAGGTGATCATTTCAATATGTGAACATTTCTCCCCGGTCCAGTTGATCAAAATATAACAATACTATCTCCCTGTTTCAACAATGCTGTCTCCGTATCCCTCCTCCAAATGTTTTTCCCCAGGCCCCACTCTTCCACACACACCACATCTGGCATTCACACCAATCTCTTGTGTTTGTACATCCTTTAGCCCGTCAGCTTCAGTTATAGAGTGTGGACACTCGGTATATATTAAGTGGGGGCATACAGTGTCTCTCCTTCATAGCCTGGTTTGCTTCACTCAGCAGTAAATCTTCCATATTCTTCCACTTTCTGTCAAAAGCCAGGGTTTTGTTGTTGTTGTTTGTTTTGTTTTGCTTTTTTTATGGCTGATATGGTTGAATAGTATTCCATAGAGTATATGCAGTGGTTGGACCAATTTACATTCCCAGCAGCAGTATAAGAGAGTTCCCCTTTCACCACACCCCCACCAACACTTGTCATTTTTTTGTTTTTTTTTCATCTTAGACATTCTGACCTGGGTTAGGTGGTATCTCATTGTTGTTGTTTTGATCTGCATTTCCTTTACGATGAGGGATGTTGAGCATTTTTTCATATGCCTTTTGGCTATTCATATGTCATCTTTAGAAAGTGTTTTTTTCAAATCCTTCTCCCATCTTTTAATAGGAAAAGATGATCAACCATATGATATAAGCTTAACACTGCAAGAATAATAACAACTTTGGAGTAGAGCATTACATGATTGCTAACTTTATGTTTTTCCTGGAAAACACTAGCATAATATAATTTGAAGATGCTGTTAAATTTTTTAAGACTATTTATTAAAGAACTCTCTGATCTGCCATTTCTTAGTGCACTTTTTAAGCAAAACTCACATGCTTAGTTTTGGTCTTGGGAGCATTTTTGCATATGTCTTAACCAAGTATTGTATACTTAACATTGCAAGATTGTTAACTTTGACCAGGAATACAGTCATACATCTTTTATATATGATATTTAGTTCCTGCTGTAAAGATGTTCGATAATTAAATGTAAATAAAAAATGTTTAAAAAGATAAAAAAATTTCAAAAAAATATTTTAATTCCTTGAGATAAGTCATTTTGTGATAGGAGTTTCTGTTATTCCATTTTGCACTGTACATTATAAGAAAAAATATTATAACATGCTTAATTTTGCTCTTGGAATGGCTAAGATTAAAACAATAATGATACAGAGCATAACATCTTTTGAATATACTGATTCATTTCTTGAGATGGGACAATGTATTAAAAACACATTTTGTTATTGTTTCTCTTTAAAATTTTTTCTTATTTTTAACATTTAATGACTGTACATCTCTATAGCATACAAAATGAACTTCCTCAGCATGAAAACATGGCATATTAGTCCACTCAAAGATATTGCAATACACATTGGCATAAATAGATACTTTTTCATTTTTGTGTCTCTTAAATATTTTGATTTTTTTTCCTCTCAATTCCCTCTCTCCTATTTCCACTGTCCACCCACCTCCTGCAATGTCTCTAGTTTCACAGTTGCTCCCATGCTGTTATAGCTTCAAATATTTTAGTTTCTGCCATAGAGTGCAGGCATTTGGTAGTTACTAAGTGGGGACATACAATGCTTCTCTTTCATAGTCTAGATTGCTTCACTTAGCATTAAATCTTCCATGTACATCACCTCCTATCAAATGCCAGAGTCTCATTTTTATTTATTTATTTATTTATTTATTATACATTCAAATACTGAATATCATTACACCTTGTAAAATGAATTTTCCCCATGTGAATACCCTGTATACTGATTCTATCAAAGATATTACCACACATATATCATCAACAAATAATTTTTCATTTTATGTGTCTTAAATGTTTTGCTTCTTTATCTTATGTTTTGATTCTCTTCTTCCCACCCTCTTGCATTTCCTACCCTCCTCCCATGCTGTCTCTAGCATCTACAATTGTTCTCCAAGTTTTTATACTTCCAAACTTTCACTTTCTTTCATAGAATGTGGAGATTTGATATACATTAAGTGAAGACATACAATGTCCTTCTTTCATAGTCTGATTTGCTTTGTTAAGCAGTAAATCATCCATGTTCATCCACTTTCTATCAACTGCCAAGGTCTTGTTACCTTTTATGGCTGAGTAGTATTCCATAGTGTATACTTGCCATACTTTTTCAATCCATTCATCTGTTCATGGACTTTTGGGTTGGTTTCATGTCTTAGCAATTGTGAATAATGCTCAATTAAATATGGATGTGCAAGTACTTTTTCAACTGAATGTATTCCTATCCTTTGAGTAGGTGCCCAGGAATGTAATTGCTAGCTCATATGGTAGTTCCATTTGTAGATCTTTGAGGAACTTATGTATTATTCTCCACAGTGGCTGTACTAATTTATATCCCACAATGGCATAGGAGAATTCTTTTCCACCACAGCCTTGCCAGCACTTATCACATTTTAGTTTTTTAATCTTAACTATTTTGATCACTACACCACTGGTTGGCCCCAAAGATGGTATTTCTTAATGAGCCTCATTCTCTTATTTCTTGTTTTAATAGCTACATCATACATTATTAAACTACTATGAAGATATTATGAATTAATTCTGCTGTAAAGATTTACAGTGAATAACTATAAATAAAAAATGTTTAATAAAAAATTTGGGTGTCTAGCAGAGCTCAGCTCCTTCTGCAGCTTCCTGCCCAGACAGGGAAACTGAAGCAAGGCCTTTCACTGGCCCCGACCTTAGCTCAAGCTCCAGCCCCAGCCAGCTCTCCCAATCTCAGAGCTCCACTACTCCCTGCCAGAAAGGTAGTCTTACTTTTTTCTTCTTTCTTTTGCTAATTCCTTACTTCCCCTTACCCTATAAGGCAGCCCCTACTTCTCCAGGAGAGGCCAGTCTCATCTGCAGCACCCTGGTGAAATCCTTTTTCTTTTTCTCTTTCAAACTCTTTTTTCTTCCCTCTTATATTGTCATCTTCTCCTTATCCTCCACCCACCCAGAGGGACTAGGTAGGTCTAGAATCACAGTTTTCACACACCCTAGTATTGTGAGGCTCTCTGGGATCCTCGCTTTTACTGAACCACCTGTGAAAAGGGAAACACTGCTCTTCAGATACCTGAATAGAACACTCCTCCCAGGAGGATCACATTACTAAACACACAAGAAGAAAAACTTTGGTTCACATCAATTCACAGCAAAAAGGGAAGGAAACTTGTTCCCAGTGGCAGATACATTCTCCAAAAAGGTATCCAAAAGGGAATGCATCACCCAATGGCTAGAAGTCAAAGAAGAGCCTCTGGTTTGAAGAAACCAAGAAATATGTCTCTATAAAAAGAACAGAATAACTATCCTCCATCTCTTAATAAAGCAGAAGTTACTGGAATGTCAGAGAAATAATTCAGAGCATTAATGTGACAAAACTCTTTGAGTTGGAACAGAAAAGACATAATGAACTCCAGGAGATGAGGAAGTCCTTTCATGATTTGAAATAAGAAATAGACAGTATAAGAAAAAATCAGATGGATCTATTAGAGATGAAGTCTGTAATACAGGAAATAAAAAATTCTATAGAAAGTATTAAAAGCTAAATAGACCATGCTGAAGATGGTACCTCTGACATAGAAGATAAAAACTCTGACCTAGAAAAAAACCACCAAAATGATAGAGAAAATAACAAAAAGGAGGACAATATATGAGAAATACTAGGTTAAATGAAACATCTAAACATCTGAATAATTGTATCTTAGAAGGTGAAGAAACAAATAAGAGCATGGAAAATCTATCCCATGAAATTCTGGAAGGAAACTTTCCACATCTAGAGAAGCACTCAAACATGCGGACCCAAGAAATACATAGGATCTCAAATAGAATCAACCCAAGAAGATCCTCTCCAAGGCACATCTTAGCCAGATTGGCCAAAACCAAAGATAAAGACAAGATACTAAAATTGGCAAGACGAGATAATAAAACGTAAAGTAACTTTCAAAGGTCATCACATCAGGCTAATACCAGATCTGTCAATGGAGACAATGCAAAGAAAGAAAGAACGGGAAGATGTTTTGAAAAGTATTAAGAGAGAAACAATTTCAACCAAGATTATTATATCCAGCAAGATTATCCTTCATATGGAAAAAAGAAGATAAAGATCTTCTCAAACAAAACCTGAAAGAATTTGCCAACGCCAGATCAGCTCTTCAAAAAACTCAGAAGAGAGTCCTGTTCTAGGAAAATGAAAGAATGAACAGACAGAAATAAGAGAATAAAAGACAACCAAGACAATGGCCAACTTCAAATTAGAGACAAATCCAGAAATATCAATAAAAATACTAAATGTCAAAGGATTAAATTCTCTAATCAAGAGTCACAGGCTGGTTAAATGGATTAAAAAAAGAAAACAGAAACCTTCTATCAATTGCCTACAAGAAACACATCTCATGGATAAAGACATACATAAGACTAAAAGTGAAGGGCTAGAAAAAAATATTCCATGCAAATGGGAACCAAAAAAGAGCTGGAGTTGCGGTACTAATTTCTGACAAAATAGGCTTTAAAACAAAAACTGTACAAAGAGACAAAGAAGGGCACTTTATAGGAGTAAAAGGTATAATCGTTCAGGAAAATATAATGCTTATAAATATCTATGCACCTAATTCAGGAGCACCCAAATATGTGAAGGAAGGACTGTTATATTTAAAAGGAGAGATAGACTGCAACACACTAATTGTTGGGGACCTCAGCACCCCACTATCTCCTCTTGACAGTTCAGCTAGACAATAAGTAAAGAGATAAAGGATCTAAATGATACCATAAATCAAATGGACTTACAGACATCTATAAAACTTTCCACCAAAAAACCACGAGATACACTTTTTTCTCACAACCATATGGAGCCTTTTTTTTTTTGAAGAGGTTTTTGGGGTAGGGTGCGTGCACTCGCCAGAAAGACAGAGAGAGACAGAGAGACAGAAAGCAGGAAATCACCCCCCAGGAGGGATGGCCACGCCGCAATCCCTTCTCCTCTATTCTCCTCTGGGGATCTTGGGCACGAACGCACACGCGCCCGGCGTGAGTTTTAAGCCATCGGGTCTGGGATGCGAACCGTGGTCGACTACATGGGAGTCCAGTGACATAGCCATTATGCTAACTGCTGGTCCCAATCTATTTTTTAAATTTGTTTAAAAAAACTGATTTAATTCTCTTTCAAATCAAATTGGAATGATAGTATAAATCCTAACTAAAAAACAGCCTAGAAACCAAAAACAACCCTCCATCTGTAAACTTTAAAAAAAACCTCCATTTTGGGACCAGCAGATGGCATAAAGTTATATTGCTGGACTCCCACGTAGTCGAATGCAATTTGAGCCCCAAACCTGGCAGCTTAAAACTCACAGCCAGTGCTGAGCGTGCATGCCCAGAATCCTGAGAGGAGACTGGAGGAGAAGGGATTGCAGCGTGGCCATCACCTCAGGGGGTGATTTCTTGCCTTCTGTCCATCTCTGTTTCTCCCTCTGGTGAGCGCATGTGCCCAATAACAAAAATCTCTCTCTTTCTCTAAACTAAAAAAGCTTTGTTTCTGTTGAAAACTGAAACAAGACAGAGGCTGGACCACCATCATGGAGGAGACACCCCGTGCAGAGACGGGGGGTCGGGAGGAGGAGGGAACAAGGCACTGCTTGGTGGAAGACACGCTTCTCAGACTTCACTGGCCAGAAGACAGACTTCATCTGCAAGGTAGCTTTCCTGACCTGGCTACAGTCTGAAGCTGCAGTTCGAATCCCCAGCCCACTGGCCTGGAACACACTGGTACCACAGATGAGTGCTTGGATTTGAAGAACTGGACTGCTGGAGGAAGGGTTCTTAGCATGACCAGAGCCCGTGTAAGTCACATTTTCAATATGGGAGGTCAGAACAGGGAGTCTTCGAATATTTGCTTCAAGCAGTGATGTTAAACTCAAATGATGCAGTTAACCTTGGTTCTTACTGAGTGCCAGGCATTGTTCAATTGATTGTATTATGTTTACTCATTAAAAAATAATAATAATAACATTTATTTATTTATATGACAGAGAGAAAGACATGTTTTTAATAGGATCTTGTCATGTTGCAGTCTTTTGGTACCAGATTCTAAGCTAAATAGGACTACAAGCATGCAGCACTGGGTCTCGCCTGTTTAGGTTGGGCCAGGAACTAAACCCAGGCCTCCCATGTGGCCTCAACCTCAAAAGAGCAGCATCTTAGCAGTGTGTACCACTGAGGATAAGGCTATGTGTGCTCATTTAATCTTCAGATTACCCATATAAAATAGGCAATATTGCAAGTCACATTTTACAGATGAGGGAACTGAAGCACACTAGGTTCTGTTGTATCACAAATTACCCCAAAACTTAATGCCTTATTTTAACAGTTATTTATTTTGTTTATGATTCTGTGTTTCCACGGATTGGTCTGGACTCACTTAAGCAGTTATTTTTTCATTGTTAGGCCTCCTTATGGTGTTTAGATGCACATCAGTTCAGGGGCTTTGTGACTGGGAGATGAATAGAGGTTGGTTGGGGTGGCAGTGGTCTCACATCTCTCAGAACCCAGCAGACCACCTGAGATGGTTTACACGGCAGTGCTTGATATAGAAAAAGAGTGGAAGAGAGAAAGGCCTAAATTTGGAACTAGAACAACTCCACGTATACCACACTGTATTAGCCAAAGCAAGTCACAATAGGAGCCAAGAGTCAAGAGATGAGACAAGGTGCCTTATGCATGATGGGACAGGATGCGAGATAACACTGAAGTGGGATATGGATGGGGGGGCAGGGATGATTATGACCATATTTGCTATTGCAGGACTCAAATGAAAATAAATAAGTAAAAAAAGGGGGTACATAGAAAGAACCTAAATTTATTGAAATTCTTTGAACTACTAAATCCACTTCTTTGAATGATCATGTATGATATACTCTCAAAGTTATAGTGAAACGAATATCCACCTCCATGATAGTGTAAGCCTTCTATAGGTTTGTCTGTCTGAAATTGTATCTGTCATAAAATTCAGAGCGGAGCTACAAAGCCTCCATGAGTTACAGCATCTTTGAGAGCTTTTGGTGTGATGTTTGAAGTGAGAGACAGAGGTCAAAGGTCTTCACTCTGAAAATTTATTATCTCTAATGGCTTTGAGCTAACTTTTACTTTTCTTAAATTTATTCTTCACACAACAGGTGGAGAAAAATTGCTCTGTGATTGTCCTCAACTTACTCTAAATTGCCAATTTAGAGAAAAGTCAGAGAAATTGACAGTTGGTCTAACCTGAGGACCTACTTGAATGCATTAGCTATTTTTGCCAAACAGTAAGTCTAGTAATTCAACATGAATGCAACCTAAGTTGACAACTAATGTCCTCAATTAATTAAATAATAATTTAAAATGAAAATTAATAATTGATTAATAATTGTATAATGTGATGTTTTGATTTATTGTATGCATTACAGAAAGAATCAATAAAGCTGACTATCTATCACCTTGTCGTTTGTTATAAGAACATTAAAATCTCCACTTTTAGCAATTAAAAATGTATAGTATATTATTGAGAATGCAACCTAAATTTTTATAAAATGGTTGTTTTATCTTTGTCAGTTCTTTACCTTCACTAACAGGGATGATTTATGCTGAAAGCATGCCAAACACGAGAGGCCGTTATCTCAATTTTATGTTGTGTGACATTCTTGCCACCTATTCCATTTTCAATTTCATACGAAAAATAATGTCTGAGCTCTTGTTCAGATGCACCACGGATTTTTAGAATCATCTATATTCTTCAGTTTATGTTTTAAAAAAGAGAGAGAGAAAGAAAAAATAGTAGTATCTGAGAAATGCTGTGCTTGTGGAATGCATGGTGAATTCAAACTCGTACGGACGTGATTCATTATCATGATTCCTAGTAGGAATCTGTGATTTGGTCACTAATGACCTTAGAAAATGCTCTTCAATAGTAATCTGGAAATTTTATGTTTTCAATTTCCCAGACAATCTATTAGGCAGAAGACGAGCCTGAGTGGTGACGGCTGAATACGCGGCATCCCGACGTCGGTGTGCTCACTCCTACCTTAGCTGAGGCAGTTCGTACTCACCATGAAAGCTCTGTCTGGACGCAGTGGCACATGCATGGCCTCGTGAGTTACTACGTCAGCACTCACAATGCCTTATCACCTCTGGATAAAAAGTAAAACTTCCTGTCTCTCTCATGGATTTTCACATCACTGCACTTCTTTCTTCATTATTTGAGCCTTATTTCTAAAGACTATGACTTCAAAGATGTTCTTCTCTTTTTGCCTAAATCCTAATTTGATATTTTCTTCTTTTAGGTTTTTGTCACAGGGTAAGTGAGCAAGTGAACTCACCAGAAAGAGATGGAGAGAGGGAAAGTGAGAACTCACCCTACGGGGGGTGGTCATATCGCAATCCTGTTTCCTCCATAACCTTTTGGGATTCTGGCCACTCATGCAGATGCGCCCAGCGTGGCTTTCAAGCTGCTGAGTGTGGGAATGAATCATGGTCAGCCATTTGGCAGTGCCTTAACCACCATGCCAGCTACTGCCCTCCAAATTATATTTTTAATAATGGTGTGTGTTTTAGTGACATGCTTAGTGTTAAGCTTATCTCCAAGTACTATGTAATAATTTTGTGATATTTAGCATTAAGAATTCTCATCAATTAACATCTAAAATAAATAATTTAATTTGTTTAAATTAAATTAATATTACATATTCAATATTATTTATTATTAAATAATATTAATATTAATTAATGTTAATTGATATTTTAAAATTCCCAACAAGCATTAAGTTGCTATAGGGTATAAAAATAAGATGATTTAAGCTCTTTTGTGTCTTATACTATAAGATTTTGAGATTTTAAGAGGATTATTAAAATGTATTTTAGAAGCTTCATAGTAAAATAATGATGAGAATCCTAAACATAAATTAGAATTTGTTTAGTCTATCAATTTCTGTCAAAGGTTTTCAGTTACCTTAGAAAAAGATCTTTTCAATATCTGATCCCTGCATAGGTAATCTCTAATGGTTTTTATATTTGATTAAATGTTTTTTCTGTACTATTATTGCTAATGCCTTTTTATTACATAAATTAATAATTTTACATTAGATCATTCTATTTCATTACAGTACACAAAATGAATTTTATTAGCATGAATATACTGTGTATTATTCCAGTCAAAGATATTATCCTGCCAAGGCCAGCAGTACATTGCTGGAAATCCACATGGCTGACCACAGTTTGAGTCCTGATCAGGTGGCCTGAAAATCACGCCAGGTGTGTGTGCATGTGTGTCTAAGATCCCAGGAGGAGAATAGAGGAGAAGGGAATGTGGCACGACCATCCCCGCTGAGGGGTGATTTCTCACTTTTCCTCTCACTGTCTCTCTCTATATATCCATTGGTGTGTACACACCCTAAGGCAGAAACCTCTAAAAAAAAAAAAAGAGAGAAGATATTATCATACCCTTTATTATTAACAGATAATTTTCCGTTGTTGTGAGAAGATATTATCATACCCATTATTATTAACAGATAATTTTCCGTTGTTGTGTCCCTTAAGTGTTTTGCTTCTTTCTTTTTCCCTTTGATTCCATCCCTCTCACCCTTCCCCATTCCCCACTCTCCTCTCACACTATCTCTCATATCCACAGTTGCTCTTCATGCTTTTATACCTTCCAATCATTCAGTTTCTACCATTGAGTGTAAATATTTGGTATATCTTGAGTAGGGCATACAATGTCTTTCTTTCATAGTCTGGTTTGCTTTGCTTAGCAGTAAGTTTTCCATATTCATTTACTTTCTATAAAATGCCAGAGTCTCATTGATTTATTTTTTTTTAATGAATGAGTAGTATTAGATGGTGTATATGTGCCACATCTTTTCAATCCATTCATCTGTTTGTGGATATTTGGATTGGTTCCATGTCTTAGCAATTGTGATTAATGCTGCAATAAACATGGATGTACAAGTACTTTTCTGACTGAATGTATTCTTATCCCTTGGATACATACCCAAAAATGAAATTACTGGATCATACAATAGGTTTATTTGTAGGTCTTTGAGGAACCTCCATACTTTTTAACATTCCCATAAATAGTGTAGGGGAGTTCCCTTTTCTCCATAGTCTTGCCAACACTTATTATTCTTTATTTTTTAATCTTAGCCTTTCTTACTGGGTTTAGGTGGTATTTCATTGTGGTTTTGATTTGTATCTCCCTTATGATAATGGATGTTGAGCATGATTTCATTTGTTTTTGGGCTGTTTATATGTCTTCCTTAGAGAGTTATGTGTTCGACTCATTTGCCCATCTTTTAATTGGGCTGATTTTTTTTTTTTCCAGGTCAGCTTGTTGAGTTTCCTATATATTCTGGTTATCAGTTCCTTAACCGAGGCATAGTTTGTGGATATATTTTCTCACTCTAATTTTTGTTTCTTTTGCTGTCCTGAAGCTTTTTAATCTTTTATAATCCCACTTGTCTATTTTTGGGATTATTGCCTGTGCTTTGGGGGGTCTGATTTAAGAAGACTTTGCCTACCCTGATATCTCCAAAAGCTCCCCCTGCATTTTCCACCACTAGTATTACGGTTTGAGCTCTTATGTTTAAATCCTTAATACATTTGGAATTTGCTAATGGTGAGAGATAGGAGTCCAATTGTATTTTGCTGCCATTTGATATTCAATTTTTCAGTACTATTTACTGAAGAGATTCCCCCCCCACTCCCACAGCATTGTCTTGTGTCCTTTGTTGAAAATCAGTTGGCTTCATGCTTTGGTGTTTGTTTCTAGGGTCTCTATTTAGTTCCATTATTCCACCTTCCTGTTTTGTTGCCAATACCATGCTGTTTTGATTCTCACAGCTTTGTAAAGTATGGGAGTAAGATGCCTGCTACTTTATTCTTTTTTCTTTTTTTTTCTGCTACTTTATTACTTTTGCACAGTATTGGTTTGAGATATGGGGCCTTTTATGATTCTGCACAAATTTTATGATTTTATGATTTTTGGTTTTGGTTTCTGTGAGAAATATTTGATAGGTTGGATTTTATATATGTATGTGTGTGTATATATATATATTTGCTATAGGGAGAATGCATTCACCATAGGCATAGAAAGTAGAAGTGAGAAATGATCCCCTGGGAGATGACCACACCACAGTCCTTTCTCCTCCATTCTCTTCTTAGGATTCTGGGCATACATGCACATGCACCCAGATTGAGGGGGTTCAGTATTTAAACTGCAGTCAGCCATGTGAAAATACAGTGCCTTCACTATTATGCCATCTGTTGGCCCCAGTTTGAACCGAATTGTATGTGAATTGTATTTTTTTTTTTTTGGAGAGGTTTTTGCTATAGGGCGCGTGCATTCACCAGAAAGAGAGAGACAGAGAGACAGAAAGTGAGAAATCACTCCCCCCCCCCCCCCGGGGGTATGGCCATGCTGCAATCCCTTCTCCTCCATTCTCCTCTCGGGATCCTGGGCACACACACACACACGCCTGGTGTGAGTTTAAGCCACTGGGTCTGGGACTTGAATGGCAGTCGACAATTTGGGAGTTCAGCGACATAGCCATTACACTAACTGCTGGTCCCTTCTATGTGAATTTGAAGATTAATTTGGAGAGGATTCACTTTGGGATTATATGTTCCAATTCAGGAACATGGGAGGGTTTTCTACATTTTAGTTTTATTTTCAACTTCTTTTTTCATAGTTTTTCTTGTAGAGATCTGTCACTTGTTTGATTAGGTTTATTTCTATATATCTTATTTTTTTTTATTTTTAGCTATTTTAAATGAGATTTCTTTCTTCAATTCTAACTTAGTCTGTTCATTGTTGGTGTGTAAAAATCTATATATTTTAGTGTGTTTGATTTTGTGTTCTGATACTTTCTTGTATTTGCTTATCATTTCTAGGAATTTTTATGTGGACTTTCTTATTTTTTCTATGTATATAATCATATCATCTGCAAATAGAGATAACTTCTTTCTTTATTCTCTATTTGAATGTTTTTTATTTTATTCTCTTAGCTAATTGCATTGACTAGGACTTCCAATACTATGTTGAAGATGAGTGAAGAAAGTGTACAGCCTTGTCTTATTTCCAATTTTAGAAGAAAAGCTTTCAACTTTCCTTCTTTCAGTATGATGTTAGCTATGGATTTGTCATAGATGGCATTTTGTGTGTGTGTTGAGGAATGTCCCGTTCTATTTTGTTAAAAGCCTTAGTCATGAAGGGGTGTATTTTTATTTTTTTTTTTTAGGTTTTTGCTATACAGCATATGCACTTGCCAAAGAGAGACAGTGAGAGATAAAGTAAGAAATCCTCCCACCACGGGAGGATGGTCATGCCACAGTCCCTTCTCCTCCATTCTCCCCCTGGGATTTTGAGCATACATGCACATGTGTCTGTGTTATTTTCAAGCCATCAAGTCCAGGACTCAAACTGTGGTCAGCCATGTGGGAGTCCAGCTCCTTAACCACTATGCTATCTGCCAGACCCAGGATGTTGCATTTAATCAATTTTTTTTTCTGCATCAAATGGTATGATCGCATGTATTTTCTCTTTTCTTCTGTTAATTTGATATATTACATTTATAGTTTTGCATATGTTGGATCACCTTTGTATCCTCGAGTAAAGCCTACCTGGTCATTGTATGTAATCTTTTTAAAATTTAATTAATTATTTAATTAATGTATTTTTTTAAAGAATTTTACTTTACATTCATTCACTGTACGTCATTACAGCATACAAGGTGGGTTTTCTCCTCCAGAATACACTGTGTATTGGCTCAATCTAAGATATTACTATACATATTATCTTCAACTTTCTCAATCTAAGATGTTACTATACATATTATCTTCAACAGATACTTTTTCATTTTGTGTTTGTTAAATGTTTTACTAACTTTTTTCTCCCCTTGATTCCTTTCCTCTCACCCTCTGCCATTCCTGACCTCCTTCCATTGTCTCTGTTATTCACAGTTGATCTCCCTCCCTTTATACCTACCAATATTTCAGTTCCTTCAATAGAGTGCAGACAGGCGGTATACATTGAGTGGTGATATACGATGACTTTCTTCCATAGTCTGGCTTGATTCACTTAGCAGTAAATATTCCATATTTGTCCACTTTTTATTAAAAGCTAGTATTGGGACCAGCAATTAGAGTAATGGCTATGTCACTGGACTCCCATGTAGTCAACCATGGTTCAAGTCCCAGACCCAGTGGCTTAAACTTATGCCATGCGTGTGTCCGTGTGTGCCCAAGATCCTGACAGGAGAATGGAGAAGGGATTGCAGTGTGGCCATCCCTCCCTGGGGGGTGATTTCTTGCTTTCTATCTCTCTGTCTTTTTTAATGAGTGCATGTGCCCTATAGCAAACACCTCTAAAAAAAAAACAAAAAAACAATAAGACCCTAGCCTTTATTTTATTTTATTTTATTTTTATGGCCGAATAGTATTCTATACAGTATATGTGCCACACTTTTTCAATCCTTTCGTTTGCTCACGGATATTTGGGTTGGTTCCAAATATGAGCAATTGTGTACAATGCCACAAAAAACATGAATATGCAAATATTTTTCTGACTGAGTGTATTCTTATCCTTTGGGTAGATCCCAGGAGTGGAATTGCTGGGGTCATATGATAGTTCTATTTGTAGGTCTCTCTCTTTTTTTTTGGAGAGGTTTTTGCTACAGGGTGCATGCGCTCACCAGAAAGACAAGAGAGAAACAGAGAGACAGAAAGCGAGAAATCACCCACCAAGGGGGATGGCCACGCTGCAATTCCGTCTCCTCCATTCTCTTCTTGGGATCTTGGGCACGCATGCATACGCACCTGGCATGAGTTTAAGCCGCCAGGTTTGGGACTTGAACTGCAGTTGACAAAAGGGAGTCCAGCGACATAGCCATTATGCTAACTGCTGGTCCCTATTTGTAGGTCTCTGAGGAAGTTCTAATGTTCTCCACAGTGGCTGTACTAATTTATATTCCCAAAAAAACAGTGTAGGAAGTTCCCTTTTCTCTGCAGCCTCATCAACACTTACTATTCTTTTTTTTTTTTTTTGAGTTGTTTTCTATAGGGCGCAGGTACTCGCCAGACAGAAAGAGAGAGACAGAGAGACAGAAAGTGAGAAATCACCCCCCAGGGGGGATGGCCACACCACCTCTATTCTCCTCTTAAGATCTTAGGTACGCACGCACAGGCGCCCGGCATGAGTTTTAAGCCACTGGGTCCAGGACGTGAACTGCGGTCAACTACATGGGAGTCCGGCGACATAGTCATTATGCTAACTGCTGGTCCCAACACTTACCATTCTTTATATTTTGAATCTTAGCTATTTTGAGTGGGATTAGGTGGTATCTCACTGTGGCTTTGATTTGCATCTCCCTTGTTATAAAAGTATGTTGAGCATTTTTTCATATGCTTTTTGGCCATTTATATGTCTTCCTTTTAGAGAGTTGTCTGTTCAGCTCATTTGCCCAACTTTTAACTGGGTTGATCAATTTTTAGGGCGTCGGTGAGCTGTTTGAGTTCCTTGTAAATTCTGTTTATCAGTCACTTATCTGGGGCATATTTTGTGAATATATACTCCTATTCTGAGGGTTGTCAATTCAATCTAATTATCGTTTCTTTTGCTGTGCAGAGTCTTTTTAACCTGATGTAATCCACTTGCCAACTTTTGGGATTATTATCTGTGCTTTGGTGGTCTTAGTTAAGAAGACTTTGTCTGCTCTGATGTCTCCTAGAGTTTCCCTTGTGTTTTTCAGCAGTAGTTTTATAGTTGAAATCTTAGGTTTAGAGCATTGATCCATTTTCAGTTGATTTTTTGTTGTTGTTGTTGTTAATGGTGAGAGACAGGAGTCCAGTTAGTTCTTTCTGCAGGTGTATATTCAGTTTTCCCAGCACCATTTGCTAAAGAGATTTTCTTTTTCTCCCTGGATTAACTGGCATCCTTTGTCAAAAATTGATTGGCTTTATGTTTTGGGGTTTATTTCTTGGGTTTCTATTCTGTTTCATTGTCCTACATGTTTATATTTTGTGATAATACAATGCTGTTTTGATTATATATATATATATTTTTTTGAGAGGTTTTTGTTATAGGGCGCGTGCGCTCGCCAGACAGGCAGAGAGAGACATAGAGACAGAAAGCAAGAAATCACCCCCCAGGGGGGATAGTCACGCTGCAATCCCTTCTCATCCATTCTCCTCTTGGGATCTTGGGCACGCACACACACGCGCCCGGCATGAGTTTTAAGCCACCGGGTCTGGGACGTGAACCGGGGTTGACTACGTGGGAGTCCAGTGACATAGCCATTACTCTAACTGCTGGTTCCCTTAATTATGTTTTTAATGTGTTGTTGGATATGATTTGCTAGTATCTTGTTGATAATTTTTACATCTGTTCATCAGGGATATTGGTCTGTAGTTTTTGTTGTTATTTTTGTTGCTATATCCTTGACTGGTGGACAAGGATGATAAAGTCTTCATAGAATGCATTTGGGAGGGTTTCTTCCTTTTAGACAGTTCAATGAAAATCATGGAAATGTCTGATAAAGAATTTAGAACATTTATAATGGTGAAGCTAACAGAGATGGAAGAGAAGAGAGACAATGAACTGCAGAAGAGAAAGGAGAAAGGAGCTGACCTCTGTCTCTCTCTGTCTGGCTGGCAAGTGCACGCACCCTATAGCAAAAACCTCTCCAAAAAACCCCCCAAAAACCCAAAAACCAAAAAACAAACAAACAAAAAACCCAGAAAATATAATCTCAGACATAGAAGAGAAAATTGCTGGCCTAGAAAAATCCACCACAAAGTCTGAAAAAATTGCCCCAAAATTTGAGAATAATATACAAGAAATACTAGATACCATCAAACGTCCAAACATCTGGATAATTGACATCCCAGAAGGTGAAGAAACGCATAAAGGCATTGATAATCTATTACATGAAATCCTGCAAGAAAACGTTCCAAACCTAGAGAGGCACTCAAAGACCCACTCCCAAGAAATGCAAAGACCCCAAATAGAATCAACCCAAGAAGATCTTCTCCAAGACACATTATAGCCAGACTGACCAAAACCCAGACAAATACAAGATACTAAGATTGGAAAGAGAGGAACAGCAAGTTACCTACAAAGGATATCCCATCAGACTAACAGTAGGCCTCTCTTCAGAAACAATGCTAGTGAGGAAAGAATGAGAAAATATATTCAGTGTTAAGGGAAAAGCAATATTGACTGAGAATACTGTACCTGGCAAGATTATCCTTCATATGGGAAGAAAAGACAAGAACATTCTCAGATAAACAAAACCTGAAAGAATTTAGCAGCACCAGACCAGATTTCCAAGAAGTTCTCAAGGGAGTGTTATGTCAAGAAAATTAAATGTAGACACAGAAATAAGAGTTCAAAAACTAAGAAAATGGCCAACTTAATTGTAGTGACAAATCTGGAGTTGAATATTATATCCCAGAATTCAATTGGGAAGATCAAACCACAACAGAAGATAAAGTACATGAGACTGATCTGGTGAAATAGCATTCTGTGACTTTTGACTAAAACATTGCTCATTTTCTTCTAGGCTTTATTTTCTGGTTTTAAGGATTGTTGTCCTGTCTTGAGCTGTCAATAGGTTTATGTACCTACTATTTGAACAGAATACTAGCCTGTTTCCAGGCTTTAAGGTTTAAGCAAATTTCCTTACCAGTTCAAAACTGCTTTTCTTGAAATTACCAGCTCGATCTTTAGAAATAATTTGAGGAAAATCAAGGTTTATTCTTTAAAAGTTTTGTAGAATTCAGAAATGAAGTCATCAAGACCTGGGCTTTTCTTTATCAGGAGACTATTTATTACTGATTTCTTCAGTGGTTGTAAAGACATTCAGGAGTAGATTGTTGAGTTTCCATGTGTTTGTGCATTTTTGACAGTTCTTTCTGTAGTTCAAATTTGATTCCATTATGGTCAGAAAGATGCTAGGTATTGTTTGCACACATTTTAATTTGTAGCAACTTTTTTGGTGACCTATGATGTGGTCAGTCTTCAAGAATGTTCCACGTAGAAGTGAGAAAAATGTTCCACATAGAAGTGAGAAAAACATTTGGGTAAAATGTTCTGTCAAAGTCTGTCAAGTTCATTTTATTTATGGTATCATTTAGATCTTGTATTTCTTTGTTTATTTCTTGTCTAGATGATCTGTACAGACGAGACAGTGGGTTGTTGATATTCCCAGTGATTATTGTATTGTAGTCTGTCTCTCCCTTTAGATCTAACACTCTCTTCTATATATTTGCATGTTTGGGTGTTAGATACAAAGATATTTACAAGTGTTAAATCTTCTTGGTGAACTACCACTTTTAGTACTATATAGTGTCCTTTGTTCTCATTATAGCTTTTGTCTCGAAGTTTATTTTTTCTGATATCAGCATCATGACTCCAGCCTTTTTCTTTTTTCATTGTTGTTATCTTTTAAAAATTTTTTTATACATTCAATCACATTATTTAGCTTACAGAGTGAACATTTCAATGTGTAAACATTCTCTCCAGTCCAGTTGATCAAAACAGCCTTTTCTTTTTTATTTCAATTGGCATGGAATATCTTTTTTCAGCCTTTCGCTATTAGTCTATTATGTCTTTAGCAGTGGATTGTGATTCTTGTAAGCAGCATATAGAAGGCTTCATTTTATTTTCTAAATTACTTCAGCCAGTCTGTGAATTTTATTTATTTATTTATCTCTTTAAGTAGTTATTATAATTTATTTATTTATAACTCCTTCCAGTGTGGATGGAGGTTGTGCTGACAGGTAGAATGTAAGGTAGTAGACCACTTTGAGTCGTATACACCACATTGGCTGGAGAGTTCCTACTCCCTCACAGCGACTGAATGGAGGTTCTTGCTGATGAACTCAGGCCAAGCACTTTGGCTTGGGCCTTCCCGATGGTACTGGATGAGTGAGGGGGCAGAATGACATCACGTGCTCCACTGTCACTGGGATTGCAGGGTCTCCCTGTTGCTCCTTCTTTCTCTGGGATTGTAGGAACCAGGTATTGGTTCCTGAAGGCTGGAGAGCCTCTCCTCCCACACACAGGGCTGAGAGGAGGTCCGTCCTCCTAATGAGCCCAAACAGAGCAACTTAACTTGGCCTGCCTGATGGTCTTTCTGTCACTGGGGTTACAGGGTCTCCTTGTTGCTCCTTTTTTCTTTGGGAGTCTGTTCTTCCAATTGAAGAATTTAATACATTAGTATTCAACATTATTATTGTTATTTGTGGACTCATCCCTGTCATTTTCTTAGCTATATTCTTGGTTCTTTTTGGTTCTTTTATTTCTGTTTGTCTTTCTGTAATTTTCCTGATATAGAACTTCTTTCTGTACTTTTGTTTTGTTTTGTTTTTGAGAGGTTTTCCTATAGGGTGCATGCACTCCCCAGAAAGACAGAGAGAGACAGAGAGATAGAAAGTGAGAAATCACCGCTCAGGGGAGGATGGCCACGCCACAATCCCTTCTCCTCCATTCTCCTCTCGGGATCTTGGGCATGCACGCACACACGCCCCACGTGAGTTTAAGCCACCAGGTCCGGGACTCGAACCGCCATCGACTACATGGGAGTTCAGTGACATAGTCATTACGCTAACTGCTGGTCCCCCTTTCTGTACTTCTTGAAGAGCTGGTCTAGTGTTTGGTAAATTCTTTCAGTTTTTGTTTATCTGAGAATACTTTTATTTGTTCTTCCCATTTGAAAGATGATCTTGCTGGGTGTAGTATTATTAGTTGAAATTGTTTTTATTTAAAGATTTTGAATATGTCTTCCAATTCTTTCTTTGTCTGCATTGTTTCAGTTGTGAGGTCAGATGTTAGCCTAGTAGGATAACCTTTGTAAGTAGATGTTTCTCTCTTGACATTTTAAAAATATTGTCGTTGTCTTTAATTTTTACCAATTTGGCTCTGCTGTGCCAGGCGGAGGGTATTTTTATGCTGATTCTATTTGGAATTCTTTTTATTTCTTGGGTGTGAATTTCTCCATGTTTGTCTATATTTGAAAAGTTTTCAGATAGTATTTCATGGAAGATACTTTCTTTGCCTTTATCAGCTTCTTTACCTTCTAGAATACCCATTATACATATATTTGGGTGTTTACTGCTGTCTAGAATTTCCTGTATGTTATCCTCTTTTTTTTTTGTTTGTTTCATTGTTTTTGGTGGTTTGGTCTGTGTTGAAGACTTTGTTTTCAAGATCAGAAATTCTTTCTTCTGCATGGTCCAATCTGTTGTTAATGCTTTTGAAGGAGATTTTAATTTCTTGTATTGTATTCTCATGGAAGATACTTTCTTTGCCTTTATCAGCTTCTTTACCTTCTAGAATACCCATTATACATATATTTGGGTGTTTACTGCTGTCTAGAATTTCCTGTATGTTATCCTCTTTTTTTTTGTTTGTTTCATTGTTTTTGGTGGTTTGGTCTGTGTTGAAGACTTTGTTTTCAAGATCAGAAATTCTTTCTTCTGCATGGTCCAATCTGTTGTTAATGCTTTTGAAGGAGATTTTAATTTCTTGTATTGTATTCTTCATTTCCATTAGATTCTTTTTTCAGGGTGTCTATGTCTTTATGAAATTCCTCTTTCATCTCTTGGAATTATTTTCTCATTTCCTGGAACTTATTATTTTTTCTCTTGTATTTCATTGAGTTTTCTCACAACAAATATTTGAAAATTTTTTTCTGACATTTCTGTGAATTGTTTTGCGTTGTCTATTGTTGGTGAAGGATTACTGTGCTCCCTTTAGGAAGAGTTATTTCCTTGTTTTCTCATGTTTCTTCTCTGTCTGTGCTGAGTTTTGCCATCAGATGTATTATTCACTTTTTCCTGTTTATTGGACTAGTTTTTATAGTATTAGAGGAAGTGATATCACTTTTAAATCTCAGGTGTCTTCCTGTTAGAGGTCCTTGTCTTCCAAATCAGAGAGGATAAAGTTGATATAAGTAGTTTTAGGTGGTTGGCTCCTCCACCAATGAGCAGGGGATGTGCTAAAGAGATGTAACTTAGTGAAGAGACTCAAGCCACTTCTGTGCTGTGTGCCAGGGTGTAGGGTCCGAGTTCCAAAGGAAAACCTGGAGGGAGGGAGCAGTTGGAGCTGCACTTCAGGATGAGAGGCCTGCTAGGACTGAAACTCAAATCTCCCAGCAAGTGGGTGGATCTCTGCTACTGTCTGTTAACCATCTTGTCAAATCCTTTAGTTCCCTAAGAGAAAACTGCATTTTTCTTTGTAAAATGAGATGGTTTGGGCTTTTCAAAAACAAGGTCTCATTTTCTGCTCCAGAAAGTCTGAGTTGTTAGAGATTTTTCTCCAGTATTTTTCTTAAATGACATAAAATGTAATTTTTAAAAGGTTTTTGTCTTAGGACACATGTACTCGCTGGAGAGAGAGACAGAGACAGTGAGAGGGAAAGTGAGAAATCACTCCCTAGGGGATATAAACATGTTGTAATCCATTCTTCTTCATTCTCCCACTGGGATCTTGAGCAACCATGCTCCCAGCATGATTTTGAAGCCACCAGGCCTGGAACTTGAACAATGGTTGACCATATGGAGTCCAGTGACATAACTATTATGCCATCTGCTGACCCCTAAAATATAAAATTTGGAAAAAAAGAAGATTCTTACATCTTTCTACCTACTGTATATTTTAAACTATATATTCTTCCATCTCAATATATTCCCGTGAGATGAGCTACAGATCCCTGGTTCTCTGAAAGCGTTCTTTTGACTACATTCACTAGGAAAATGAAGGGGTCTGAATTAATATGAATTGGTTCTGGCTTCTTTGTCCTTCTGTTTTCCAGCAACCTTCTGAAGAACAATGGTGTCAATTGAGGGTCCTAGACTATAGTGTCTGTAATATAAATTACAATATATGATTTATTCTGTAGCAGAAATATTGAAAAAATATTCTGAGAGAATTTATTTTTGTTGGAGTAGAGGATTACATCCATGATTCAACTTGAAGGGTGATAGATAATTCAGGAAGTCTTGACAGATGAATTTGAGTTTTAAAAGATGCAAAGGCTGAATTGGGGAAAAAAAAGTTTGTAAAGAGAAAAGCACAAGAAGATACAGACACTAGCCTTTCAATCTGTAAGAATGTAGACATTTCCTTGTGAACTTTCAATTTGAAAGATTGTAATGGTTGCAACAAGAGTTGACAATCTGAGACATCAAATATCTCTTGTTGAGACTAGTGTCACTAGAGTATGTGAAAGTACACTCGTGAGTGAAAACTCTGCATTAATGCAGTGATATGAATAGTAAGGCTGGCATTAGATATATTTTGAAATGAGAACAACATTTTCAATTAACCTATAGAGTATAAATTGATAAATTGATAAATCAAGTAACTTCATGAGGCTATGTTGCACTATAATTTCTATTAGCAATGTAAAATTATGGAATAGCAGGTGACATTTGGAAATAGTAAATTTTTAAGTAAAAAACAAATTGATGGACTGGGGTTACGACTGATAGTTATTTCGTCACTTACAGTATTCCTTTAACTCTTGAATTGAAAAAAAGTAGAATTTTGTTCATATATATATATATATATATATATATATATATAAGCTTTATTACTATTGAAATACTGTATAAATATAAACTAAGATTAAATCTGATCATAGATTCTTAGTCAATCTGTTCTGCAGTTTCAGTTAAGAAGATCGAAATATATATATATATTGGATATCTGTCAGGTGGCATGAGGTTTATATGTGTCCTGTCATTCAGTCTTCCCGGTAGACTGGTGAGATTGTGGGTATTATCCACTCTTCACAAATGAGAAGACTGAAGTGAAGGGATATGAAAGCAATATTAATTTATACATTTATATTTTTAGGCTTTTACCATAGTGTATGTGCACTCTCCAGAGAGAGACAGGGAAAGACAGGGAGGGAAAGTGAGATATCACTCCTCCAACACCCCAGGAGGATGGCCATACCACAATTCCTTCTTCTTCATTCTCCTCTCTGAACTTTGGGTTCATGCATACACATGCCAGGCATGATTTTCAAGCCACCAGTTCTGGGACTCCAGCTGGCCCTGCTTTTGATGGTGTGCTTCATCCCTTCCATACCACGTGGAATCGTTCTGTACTTAATCCTTTCTTCTTCACGTCAGGGAGATGCAATCTAAAAATCTGCGTAATATAAAGACAATGATTGATCCACATGAAGACTCATAACTATAACAAGGTTAGTAAGTATTCTTTTTTGATAATTGGTACTAACTGTGGGGAAAATTTGTTTCTTGTGAGTTAACAATTTGAAAACCACATGATACTGGCCTTTTGGGGTGAGGAGGTCTATCTTTGCTCACAAATCAGAGATTTTTTTGCCTAGAAATAGAGCTAATGGAGAGTGTGGCAGAACTGAGAGATGAGGAAAAGAGTTTAATTCTGGGGCTATAATTTGAAGCTTTATCTGGCTATTATATATATCATTTAAAATGTTAAAAACTCTTGGTAGACCATGCCTAAGAACGAGCACTTATAGTCCCATCACTAAACTTGACTGCATTTCAGAGGCAGTTCAAGGTCTAATAATCCTTTGAACAGTTTAGGAGGCATCTAAGGTAGTCATTGACACAAAAAATATTTAAGTTATAAAAGGGACATGAAATGTGTTGAACAGAGAAGTCATCAAATGAATTGCAAAATGGAGAAATGAAGGAGGGAATTCTGTTGAATCGTTCTGGAAAGTTTTCAAAAGTGGAAAACATGTTGGGGGACCAGCAGTTAGCGTAATGGCTATGTTGCTGGACTCCTATGTAGTTGACCGCGGTTCACATCCCAGACCCGGTGGCTTAAAACTCACGCCGGATGCGTGTGCGTGCGTGCCCAAGATCCCGAGAGGAGAATGGAGGAGAAGGGATTGCGGCGTGGCCATCCCCCCCTGGGGGGTGATTTCCTGCTTTCTGTCTCTCTGTCTCTCTCTCTGCTGGCAAGCGCACACGCCCTATTGCAAAAACCTCTCAAAAAAAAAAAAGTGGAAAACGTGTATTATTTCATACTATATATACTAAATTTCAGGGTGTGAATTTTAAATGAATTTCTTAGAATTTTCAAAGGCAAGTGCAAATATCAGTACAGAGATGACCCTCAGGATAAGAATCTATTGATGTTTGTATATTGTAGTCATGTGACTGGATAGAACCTCAAGCATGATTGAGTCTTTGAAGGGTGTTTTTTAAATGCTGGACATTCGAGTTGTGTGCAGCAGTCCTGTCAGCAGCGACCACCTCCATGGTTGGAAGATACTCCTTTCTGAAGAGTAAGTTTTACTTCCCAGAAATTGCTCACTCAGGAGCAGAATGATGCTGCTAACCCTGAATCTTCCTTCACCCTGAATCTTCCTGTTCTGAAGGAAGATCCTAACCACGTTTTTCCTTCTTCTTTTTCCTGCTGTGAAAAGGAGAAAATGACCCCAGAAGGTTCTGCGGGGCACTAGTTGTGTAGACGACTACAGCCGGTATTTACACCAGCTACGGTTGATTGACTACCTGCTAAGTGCCAGCCGCTGAGTTAGAAAACTGTTGTTAATCTTCACAGCCATATTTCAGGGTTCACATGATTACAGCTCAGAGAAGAGATACATATGGAAACACATGAAAACTAATGAGCTGATTTATGTGAAAAAGCCTGTGGCTGGCGTCTCACACAGTAAGCAGTCAGTCTGAGCACTCTCCTTCCCTCTTCTTTTCTTCCCTTTCTTTTATTTTCTCCTCTCCATCTTTTTCTCCTTTCCTTGCTTGCTTTGTAGAATTCTTAAAGCATTTTCTGTGTAGGCTTCTCTTCTTTCATTACAGTGATTCAATGTGGCATTTGTAAAATTTTCAAGCCTTCTTCAATTCTGCATTAAAATCTATGTCAGTCATTTGGTGAACGTACAGCACCAGATACGGTGAATGTGCTATATCGACCTTGTTTACTAAGGAAATTCCCCAGTTTCGTTGCAGTAGTGGAGCTGGCAGCATTCACGTCAAAGTGAGCTAAAGTCTAAAAATAGGTTATGTGCTGTACCTGAGGTTTTTCTCTAGGGCTTTTCCACTTCTGTTTCTGAGAAACAGTGATGGAGCTCAGAAGCTTATGAAACCAGAGACAGAGACTCCGTAATTAACAGTAAAAGAAAATAATAATAAATTCTTAATAAATTCTGATGTATCAATCATCATCAGCTGCTACAGGTTAGGTTCTAGCAACCCTTTGGGGAGTACCCTTAATAAAATGGCATATACTTAAACTTTATATGTATTACCGTGTTTTAGGTGTATATAGGTCACACTTCAGGATCTATTTCATAATGTATTATAGGCACACAATGACAGGTTTTCATAGTTTTGGAAAATCATGTTTAAAAATATCCTAAATTTTTGTATTATATAATCCAGTTTTCCCTTGTTTCCCCTTTAACTCAGATAGCACTCTTCAACTTAAAAATGAACATTAAAACAAAAGTGCAATTCTGCAATTCCGTTTTCCACAAGGCATGTCTAGACCCTCCTTACTGTATCATAGTTGCTATTGTGAAGCAATAACTATAAACAAGAAACTTTGAGTCTCAGGTGGATTTGATGTGTACAGATTTAATTAAATGGCTAAGAAGCAGTAAGAGCTTTTAGAACTCTACCATGGCACCAGCCCAAATGCCCAAGAACAGATAATTGGATTTTAAAAATGTGGCACCTATACACCAGTGGAATACTATTCAGCCATAAAAGGAGACACTGACATTTTATACAAAGTGGGCGCATTTGGAAGATTTAATGCTAAATGAAGCAAACTAGACAGGCTATGAAACAGAGACATTGTATGGCCCTACTCAATACATTCTGAATGTCTGCACTCTGGCAAAACCTGAAAGATGGGAAGGTATAATATCAGGGAGGGCAACTGTGGATACCAGAGGCAGTATAGCAGAATGTGGGTGGTGGAGTGAGAGGGAGGGGATCAAGGAAAATAAAAAGCTAACAGACACATGAACAAAAAGTTATCTATAGGTAATAATATATCTTTATTCGTAGTATATCTTTGACTTGGTTGATATTTACTGCATTTATGCTGTGAAAAACCATTTTGTACACTGTGAAGATGTACAGTTGTTAAATGTAAATTTTTAAAAATATAAATAAAATAATGTAATAAAAATAGATTAAGCAAAAAAAGAGCAACAAATGCTGGTGAGACTGTGGAGAAAAGAAAATCACCTCACACTGTTGATGTAAATGTAAATGTATACAATCATTGTGGAAAATAATTACAGAGGTTCCTCAAAAATTTACAAATAGAACTACCATATGACCCAATAATCTTACTCTTGGGTATATACCCAAAGGACAGAAAATCACTTGGTTGGAAAGATATTTGTACATCCATGTTTATTGCAGCATTTTTCACAATTGCTGAGATATGGAAACAATCTAAGTATCCAACAATTTATGATGGGATTAACAAAATATGGTATGGGGACAGCAAGTGGCTTGGTGGTTGAAGTGTTGAATTCCCAGATGGCTGACTGTTGGTATATACCCAAAGGACAGAAAATCACTTGGTTGGAAAGATATTTGTACATCCATGTTTATTGCAGCATTTTTCACAATTGCTGAGATATGGAAACAATCTAAGTATCCAACAATTTATGATGGGATTAACAAAATATGGTATGGGGACAGCAAGTGGCTTGGTGGTTGAAGTGTTGAATTCCCAGATGGCTGACTGCTGTTCAAGTCCCAGACCTGGTGGCCTGCTTTCTCTCTCTCTCTGTGTGTCTTTCTGGTCAAGTTGAATAATAATAAATAAACAAATGAATAAATTTAAAAAATATGGCACATATACACAATGGACTATTACTCAGGAGTAAAGAAAAATGAGATCCTATTATTTGATATTAAGTAGTCAAATCTAGAAGATATAATGCTAAGTGAAATAAGCCAGTCTATGAAGACAAACACTATATGTCCTCACTTAGTATGTACCAAATGTCTGAACTCTATAGTAGAAGTCAAAAGATTTGAAGACACAAAAGTAGAGAGGACAATTATAGATACCAGAGACCACATTGGGAGTGGGAGAGTAGGGGGACTAGAGGGGATTCGGACAAAAAGTTTTTAACAGACACACAAATGCAAGTAGATGGGGCAAATGAGTATGGAATGGCACATTGCAACAGAATGAAAGCAATAGACATTGCCAGTCATCTATATATACATATATAATATCACTATGTGTGTGTGTGTGTGTGTGTGTGTGTGTATACACACCGAGTCATATATGTTCTTTGTTTGAAGTGTTCTTTGTTCAAAACGATGAATATGGCGTTATCCTTGATTTGATTGTTGCACACTGCACGCAGACTTTGAAAATCCATGTTGTAGGCCATTCAGTGGTACAGTATTTAAGAAGGCCTGGGGACCAGCAGTTGATGTAATGGCTATGTT
>NW_006159698.1:518763-526130 GCF_000334495.1 Tupaia belangeri chinensis
CCTCCCAAAGAAAAAAAAAAAAAAAAAAAGACAGCCTGGATCCTGCATGGCCAATTATGTGGTTTAAGTGACAGACTCAGTGAAACGAAAAAAACAAAACAAAACAAAACAAAAAAAACAAACCAGGCACTTTTGCATGCATTCCCAAAATCCCAAAAGGAGAAATGAAAGAGAAGAGATTGCAGTGTGAACATCACCCATGGGCTGGGTGCTGGTGGTGCTTTCTTTCTCTCTCTCTGGTGAGTGCATGTGCTCTCTAGCAAAATGTATTTTTTAAAATCCATATTATATCTGACATAATATGTGTGCAATATATGTGCAATAATAAAATGTAAATTAGAAATTATAAAATAAAAATTCTTTTAAGCTTGGATTCTATATTATAAAGTGCAAAATCTGCTTATTTTAATGTAAAAAAAAGGCAAAAAAATGATGGACTGTTTTAAATTATGAGATTTTGGAGGCCAGGCAGGTGTCACGGATTAAGGCAGCTGTATCTGAAAGGCTGCTGACTGAAAGGCTCAAATCCTGGACTTGGCAGCTTGAAAGACATGCCAAGTCTTTCTGTATGCATACCCAAAATCCTGAGAGAAGAATGGAGGAGAAGGGATTGTGGTGTGGTCATCCCCCACGTGGGATGATTTCTTACTCTCTCTCTCTCTCTAGTGAGCACGGATGATTTCTTACTCTCTCTCTCTCTAGTGAGCACATGTACCCTCTAGCAAATAATAGAAAAAGTATGTTTGTTTGAATAAACATACTAGGAACATGGGTCATATGCACCCTGAAATATGGATGCCTAATCGGAGTGTGCTGAATTTAACTGAATTTGGCAATCTAGTCTTGAGAAACCTGGGAACACAGACATCAACTCAGTTGAACACAAGGGAGATATAATTTTTCATCCTCTGCGCTCTTCCATTTTCTCTGTGTCTTCATTACTCCAACAGCCTTTTTGCTACAGTATGTCAACATTCACACTAGGCCGTAGGGAAGGGACTCTCAATGGCTGTTGTTGGTGGGTTCCAAGAACTCACTGTCACTTGTAAAGCATAAATATCCCAATTGAGGGGCGATAGAAGCAAGTGGCTAAGCCCCATTGGTCTGCGGTAATGGCTGCTTTCTGGTTTTTGAATTGTGGACAGTACAATGCAATTGCAAGATCATTGCCAATGAGATCTGAATGAGCCACATCCAAATCCAGGCTCTATGTCAGTTGTATGCCCTTGGGCAGATCATGTAAGCTTTCTACTACGGGCAGTGTTTTCATTTCATTTAATCCTCATTGTAGCTTCCTGAGGTTGTTAGTATCAATCTCATTGTACATATAAAAGGGCATCATGACTTAAAAGATAGTAAATAGTGCTGCCCCTCACACCTACAGAGGTGGATCGAAGTCCATCTGTTTAACGTTAAAGTATAGTCCATGTAACCTGCCAGCATTTGGAATGATTAAGGCCTGAGACAAAATGTTTCTAACTATCACAACATATATTTGATAGAAGTTGTTTTTAAGAAAACTGTTGAGCTTACAGGAAAAATGAGTGTATAGTAAAGAAAGTTTGCACGTACCCAGCACCCAGTCCCCTCTTTTACCAACATCTTACATTTGTTTGGTACATTTGCAGCAATTTGTGAACCAAAGTTGCTATGCTATTGTTAACCGAAGTCAATGATTTATTCACATTTGACCATTTACTTATTCGTGTTTGCTGTTACCCTCTTTCTGTCTCAGGATTCCATCTGGGGTACCACATCACATTTACCATTTCTTGTCAGAGTCTCTCGGATTTTACTTTTCTCCTCAGTTTGACTGTTTTGAAGTGTGCCAGTGAAGTATTTTGTCAGAATCTCCTTTATTATAAAATCCAGGTGTTTTTCTCATGCTTAGATGAGGGTTAATAGTACTGGGGAAGAATATCAGAGACATAAAGTGCTTATTTTCTTTCTTTCTCTCTTTTTTTTTTTTGAGAGCTTTTTTGCTATATGGCGCGTGCGCTCGCCAGACAGACAGAGAGAGACAGAGAGACAGAAAGTGAGAAATCATCCCCCCAGGGGGGATGGCCACGCTGCAATCCCTTCTCCTCCATTCTCCTCTTGGGATCTTGGGCACGCATGCACATGCGCCCGGCGTGAGTTTAAGCCACCAGGTCCGTGACGCGAACCGCAGTCGACTACGTGGGAGTCCAGCGACATAGCCATTACACTAACTGCTGGTCCCCATAAAGTGCTATTTTCATCACACAAGTACGTGCTAGCAGCATGACTCATGGCTGTGGATAATGCTGGCTAAGGTGAACCTTGTTGGATTTTCTCACTGTAAAGCATCCCCACCTTTTTTTCTTTGAAAGAAAGTCACTGTGAGAAGTCCACATCTAAAAAGAAGGGGCTTATATTCCATCTCTTTGAGGAAAAAATATTTACATAAATTGTCAGAATTTTGCATGAAAGACATATCTTTTTCATTTATTAACTTCTTCAATCATTTATGTACATCAATATGATTTTATACTTGGGGTTATAATCCAGTGAATTTACTTATTTCAGGGATCGAATTGAATCACTCCAGCTTTGGCCATTAGAAAGTCTCTTTGCTGGTTCCCGTGTCCTTTTCACATACCAAGGACAATGTTTTTCTTTCTTCTTTTTTTTTTTTTCTTTTCCGTTTTAAGCACCTCCCTAGTTTTGACCACTATAAAGTACTGCAGGATTATCTTGTGTAACTCGTGTTCCCAAGGAGCTCCCAGCTCCCTTCATAGGAGAATGTATTAGAAGCCTTGACCTGGGCACTAGTGCTCCTTACTACCGAGGTAGCCCTCTTGGCAGAAATGTATTTGTGTTTACTAATCTGTATATACGTGCCTGTCTATAAGTATTTCTAACTGTAACCATCCGTAATATTTTAAGCTAAACGTGAGTTATTACTGATGTTTCCAACTCTAATACATACCACAGGGATCATCCTGGCTTATTATGTTTTTAAATAAAACATGAGAAGAAATTTTTTTCTAACTCCCACTAATAAAGATAATATTTCTTGAGGGTAGTAAACCCTCATATAGTCAATGCTTTATCTTTAGAACTATATTTAAATGATTTCATTCAATTTCCACACATAAACTGGAGATAACAAGTATGGCCTTTCTTAAGGAAGATTCGGGACAGCCAGTGGCATTATGGTTAAGGCGGCTGGATCCCACATCCAACCGTGAAGTTGGCGTCCAGCCGGATTGTGAAACATACCAGGTCCAAAATCTCCAATGGGAAAATGGAGGAAAAAGAATTGCAGTGTGACCATATCCCTTGCTTTCTCACTTTCCTTCTGTCTCTAGTGAGCACACGTGCCCTCTAGCAAAAAATAAATAAATACATAAAAATTCATTTGGACAACATAATGTTTAGATTTATTTGTATTTTTAAATTTATTTTTATATTCAATCACTGTGCATCATTATAGCATACCGAATGAATTTTATTATCTTTAATACACGGTATATTGGTTCAATCAACTATATACCATACATATTATCAAAACACCTAATTTTATGTTGTGTCCCTTAAATGTTTTGTTTCTGTATTTTCCTCCTTGATTCCCTTCTTCTTACCCTCTCCCATTCCCCACCCTCCTCTCACACTGTCTCTGGCATCCACAATTTCTCTCCATGCTTCTAAACCATTCAATCTTTCAGTTTCTGGCATTGAGTACAGACATTTAGCATCTATGAGTGGGGACATACAATGTCTTTCTCTCATAGTCTGGCTTGTTTTACTTAGCAGTAAATTTCCCATATTTGTTTGCTTTCTATCAAGTGCTAAGATCTCATGTTTTTTTTTTTTTTTTTTTTTTTTTTTGAGTTGTTTTTTTTTTTTTGCCTTAGGGTGTGTGAGCTCACTGGAGACAAAGAAACAGACATAGTGAGAGGGTAAATGAGGAGGAATTGCCCTGCAGGAGGGATGGCCATGCTACAATCCCTTCTCAACCATTCTCCTCCCATGATGTTGTGCAGGGACGCACACGTGCTTGGCAAGATTTTGAAGCCACAAGGTCGAACTGTGGTTGGCCATGTGGGAGTTCAGTGAAGTAACTACTACACCATCTGTTGGTACAGATCTCATTGTTTTTTTATGGCTGCGTAGTATTTCATGGTGTTTATCTGCCACACTTTTTGAATCCATTAATCTGTTTGTAGACATTTGGGATGGCTCCATATCCTAGAAATTGTGAATAATGCCACAGTGAACATGGATGTGCAAGTGTTTTTCTGACTGAGTGTATTACTATCCTTTGGATAGATACCCAGTAGTGGAATTGCTGGATCATAGGGTAGTTCTACTTGTAGGGTTTTGAGAAATCTCCATATTGTTCTCCATAGTGTCTGTACTAATTTACATTCCCCAAAAGAATGTAGGAGAGTTCCTTTTTCTCCACAGCCACAACAATTACCAGTCAGAATGGCTAAGGTTCAAAATATAAAGAATAGTAATTGTTGTTGTGGCTGTGGAGAAAAAGGGACTCTCCTACATTCTGTTTTTGTCTACTCATGTCTCCAAGATTTTCCTTTGTGTTTTCCACCCATAGTTTTATAGTTTGAGGTCTTAGGTTTAGATCTTCCATCCACTTGGAGTTTATTTTTATTAGTGGTGAGAGATAGAGGTCCAGTTTGATCTTTCTGCAGGTTTTATCCAGTTTTTCCAGCACCATTTGCCAAAGAAATTTTCTTTCCCTCACTGGATTGTCTGGTGCCCTTTCTCAAAAAATCAGCTGGCTATATGTTTTGCAGTTTATTTCTGGGGCCTGTATTCTGTTCCCTTGGCCCAGAGGTCTGTTTTTATACCACTCCCATGCTGCTTTGATTATCACAGGGCTGTAATATATTAAGACGTTAGGAGCCAGTCCCATCTGCAGACCCCTGGCCAGTCAGAGAAATTGAGGCAGGACCTTTCACTAGCTCCAGTCCCAGCTCCAGATCCAGGTCTGGCCCCAGCCCAGCTCTCCCAACCTCAGAGACTCTGCCCCTCCCTGCCACAAAGGGCAGCCTCCAGCTCTCCAGCAGAGCACAGTTTCATCTGCAGACCTCTGGCCAATCAGGGAAACTGAAGCAGGGCCTTTCACTGGCTCTACTCCCAGCTCCAGCTTTAGCCCAGCCCAGCTCTCCCACCTCAGAGTCTACCCACCCTGTCCCCCCACTAAATAGCATGGGGCACGACTTTTTCTTTTTAATCTCTTTAATACTCTTTTTCTTTCCTATTATATTGACATCTTCTCCTATCCTCCACCCACTCAAAGGGACAAAACAGGTCTAGAGTCACAGTTTTCTAATGTCCTTGCATTGTGAGGCTCCCAGGGCTCCTCCTGTTTACTGAATCACCTGAAAAAAAACAAGAGAAATTGCTCTTCAGACACTTGAATAGAAGGCTCCTCCTATGGGGACTACATTGGTAAACACAGCAGATATCAATCCACAACAAAAAGGAAGAATACTTACTCTCAGTGGCAGAAACATTCTCTAAAAGGTATACAAAAGTGAATACATCACCCAATGTCTACAAGTCGAAGAGCCTCAGGTTTGAAGAAACCAGAAACTATGTCTCCATCAAAAGGACAGATTTACTCCCCTCCATCTCTTGATAAAACAAGAGAAGTTACCAACATGTCAGAGAAATAATTCAAAACATTCATAGTGACAAAACTCTATGAGTTGGAACAGAAAAGAGAGAATGAATTCCAGGAGATGAGGAAGTCCTTCCATGATCTGAAAGAAGAAATAGACACTATAAGAAAAAAATCAGATGGAATTATTAGAGATGAAGTCTTTAATACAGGAAATCAAAAACTCTCTCTAAAGTATTAAAAGTTGATTAGACCATACTAAAGATTGAAACTCTGATGTTGAAGATAAAACTTCTGGCCTAGAAAAAAAAGATAGAGAAAATATATGAGAAATACTAGATTACATGAAAGGTCCAAACATTTGAATAATTGGTATCTCAGAAGGTGAAGAAACTAATAAGGGCATGGAAAAGTTATCCTATGAAATCTTGAAAGAAAACTTTAAGTCTAGAGAAGCACTCAAACATCCAGACCCAAGAAATACAAAGGATCCCAATTAGAATCAACCCAGGAAGATCCTCTCCAAGGCACATCTTAGCCAGACTGGCCAAAAGCACAGATAAAGACAAGATAAAAGTGGCAAGAGAAAAAAGACAAGTGACCTACAAAGGTCACCCCATCAGGCTAACACTAGACCTTTCAATGGAATCAATGCAAGCAAGGAAAGAATAGGAATACATATTAAATGTGTTAAGAGAGAAACAATTTCAAACAAGATTATTATATCCAGCAAGATTATCCTTCACATGGGGTAAAAAATACTAAGATCTCCTTAGACAAACAAAACCTGAAAGAATTAGTCAAAACCAGACCAGCTCTTCAAACAACTCTGAAGATAGTCCTGTTCCAGGAAAACTGAAGAATGAGAAGTTTCTGCATGATAGTAATTAGTGTGAGTTGACAGCCCTCAAAATGGGAAAATATTTTTGTAAACTATGCATCAGATAATTGACTCATAACCAGAATACACAGGGAACTCAAGTAGCTTTCCTGAAAAAAGATGAATCCAATTAAAAAAAGGGAGAATGAGTTGAAAAAACCACCCTCTAAGAAAAACATACAAATAGCCAAAAGGCATATGAAAAAATGTTCAACATCCTTTATTGTAAGGGAGATGTAGATCAAAACCACAATGAAATACCACCTAACCCCAGTCAGAATGACTAAGATGAATAAAAAATGAAATGATAAGTGCTGGTGGGGGTGTGGTGAAAGGGGAACTCTCCTACACTGCTGGTGGAAATGTAATTGGTCCAGCCGCTGTGGAGAAAAATATGGAGATTCCTCAAAAAAATCTATAAATAGAACTACCATATGATCCAGCAATCCCACTCCTTGGTATCTACCCAAAGAACAGAAGACTCCTTAGTTGGAAAAGTGCTTGCACATCAATGTTTATTGCGGCATTATTCACAATTGCTAAGACATGGAGCAAACCCAAATGCCCATGAAGAGAGGAATGGATTGAAAAGTGTGATACATGTACTCTATGGAATACTACTTAGCTGGAAAAACAAGACTGTTTATAGCAGAGATAGTGTAAACGGGAGAGGGGGAAAGGGCTGAGGGTTAAACATAGGATAAAAAACATATATATATGTATACATATGTATGAAAGTAGAAATGGAATAATATTGGTGATAACATGCTTGATTAAGACACTATGCAGTTTATCCTAGATGGGAAACTACACTTAGTGTGTTGTGATGATGCTCAGGGAATGAGTGTTAGGTAATATAATTTAATAAAAAAAAAA
>NW_006159698.1:526199-537998 GCF_000334495.1 Tupaia belangeri chinensis
GGAAGGCATGGAGGGCAATCATGGATGCCAGGGACAATGGAGAAGGAAGATGGGACATGGCAGAGGGTGGGGGATGGGGAATCAGGGATGGCAAGACAAAGGGCAAGGTATGCAGGATGTAAGAATTGGAAAATTACTTGCTGAGAACATGTATGTTGATGTGCTTGATTGAACCAGCACACAGTGTATTTTGGATGGAAAATTAAAAAAAAATAATAAGAGTAATAATAATCTGAAAAAAAGATGAAAAGCTATTTGATGATGATATAGACAGTAATGTCATTGTCTTGACTGATACACATGGTATTCCTGCTAGAAAGAGAAATGTAATACATTGTAAAGATATATGTGATTCAATGTAATATAAAAATTATGATAATAAAACAAACAAACAAAAAAACAAGACTCTGGCTTTTGACAGAAAGTGGATGAACGTAGAAGATTTACTGCTGAGTGAAGAAAGCCAGGCTATGAAGGAGAGACATGGTATGTCTCCTCTTAATATATACCAATTGTCTACACTCTATGGCCTAAACTGAATGACTAGAGAATATAGAAAATGGTTATAAATACCACATAAAGTGTGGGAAGAGGGTGGGTGAAGGAGGAGAGTCTGAGGAAAGACATTAAGGAACAAAATAGAGGTACAGGGCATTTATGGGACAAAGAATTGGGTCATTATCTGTTGAAGATAACATGTAGAGCATTTTCAACTGGACTGGTGAGAAATGTATACATGTTGGGATATTCAGTTTGCAAGCTAAGTGACAAATGTGATCGCATGTATAAAAGAAATGGAAATTATATATGTAAGAGGTAAGGGAATGAGATGCCTCCTACTCTACTCTTCTTTTACAGTATTGCTTTGTCAATATGGAGTTTTTTATGATTCCAGACAATTCTGTGATTTTTAAAAATCTGTGAAGAATGTCTCTGGTGATTTGATTTGGATCTCATAATCTGGGTAGAATTGAGATTTTAATTATATTAATTCTTTCAATCCAGGAGCGTGAGATGTCCTTCCACTTCTTTGTATCTTTTTCCATTTTTTAAAATAGCTTTCCTTCTAGAAGTCTTTGACTTCTTTGGTTGGGTTTACTTAGTATCTTTTACTTTTTGTGGTTATTGTAAATGATACTGCTTTCTTCAATTCTTCCTCAGTCTGTTTTGTTGATTTCTGTATGCCTATTTTGTATCTTGCATTCATTTATCACCTCCAGAGTTCTGTTTTCAGATTATTTTGGATTTTTCTATGTATATAATCATGTCACCTGAAAATATATATAATATTTAGATTTTAAAGGGAAAAAATTATCTTTGTGGTTTATGGTGTCTTAGCTAACACATGTAGACAGTGAGCGCTATTGGTCTACATCCTCTGGCTTTGGAGTATGACCCTATTTTTCAGACAAACTCACAGCTTCTAATTACCCTTCGTTTCCTCTACTGTGAGACACTAGGTCTCTCAGTGTCTCCTGTGTTGATCGCCTCAGGAAGACAACCAAAGCTAAGACATTTCTGAGACCAAGTACATTAAAGAAGCCCAGTATTTTTGTTTTAAGATAATATCTATGCACATCTATTTTTATGATGAGAACAGGACTAAGTTTACTTGACCAAGACATTACAGAAGAATTTATATATTTTTTTTATTTATTTGTGATACCGTCAATGTGTGTACAAGTGAGAGAGAGAGGAACATCCCACAGGGTCTGATTATGCTGTGATCGTCTTCCTCCATTCTCCATTTCATCAGACTTGGGTGATCATGTGCATGCCTGGGGATCATACGTATGTCTGGGGGGGTCACGTGTATGCCTGGGGATCACATGTATGTCTGGGGATCATGTGTATGCCTGGGGATCATGTGTATGCCTGGAAACTCCAGTTGCCATGTGAACTGCATCTCTAGAGCAGCTCTTCACTGCTATACCACAATGTTGGACCAACAGAGGAGTTTAATAGATTGAACTCAAAGAAGCTTCTGGTTGTTACTTACTTTCACACAAACCTTCCTTCTGACAGTTATTTTCTCAAAGTGTTGATATTGTGGCTTTGATGGATATGTGGACAAAGGAACTGGAAAGCTAACGTTTTTTAGGTTAGTAAGAACAACCAGAATGTTTCTTCATAATGCGGTAAGTGGGAATAAGTGATTTTGCCAACATGCGCAGGATACTCCTTACTGCCTAGCACTTCTACGGCTGTGTCGATTTCATTTCCAGGTTCCATGAATAAGTAAAAAATATGAGGAAGAACAGTTGCTAGCCCATGATCACTAGCAACAACCTTCTTAATCCATGAGTCGTTGTGAACTCTCTTAGAATTAAGTGTAAACACCCTGGGTTGTCTTAGCTCAGCTTTATCATCTGAGTATTGCCATCTCTGCAGGACTGTGTCGTCTACACAATACTAAACTGTTGGTCAGTTCTGTTGTTACTTTTGCCTTGATGAGTCTCAAGCTGTTCTTAAGAACTCTGCAAGTTACTCATCAAAGTTCAAGTTTTATCATCAACATTTGCATAAACTTTGAGTCAGATATTCTTGATATAAAAATAAAAAGAAATAATTGATCCTTTATTAAGTGAATGCACTTTTAAGAGCACTTTATATGTAAACTTTTGTTTAATTTTCATGACAATTTAATGAGATAGGCATTACTACTATCCTTATTTTATGAATGAGCGATGTGAAGGGTGTTAAGCACCAGGCTCAAGTTCATACATTTCATATGTAGCAGAATTAACTCTTAACTTGAACCTCTGATCAGAATTCACTCGAGTGCAAACACACGTAAGCTGCAATAGGAAGCAATCCCAAATGCGCAGTGGCTAAACTGGTTACCCGTTTATGTTCAATATCGTTACATGTGGGCAAGGGGGCTGTGCCAGACTAAGCATTATCATTATCAAGTCTTGTACTATCTGGAGCTCAAGGTCTTCAGTCAATGCAGGGGCTCCTGGGTAGCTTCAGGATGGGGACTGGTCACCAGGGAGACCAACTGTAGGATTAGAGGGTCGACACTTTCTGTCTCATCTCCCAAACTCCAGGAATGTGAGAAGACTGCTAATTACCTCCACAAATCTTCAAAAAGATGGGGTTAGGAAAGCTTCTGAGTTGCTGAACATGGAGTGCTGGGAAGGGAACACTCCTGGAGACGTCATGGAAACTTCGTGCCCCTTACCACACGTCTGGCCTTATGCATCTCTCCCATCTGGCTGTTTCTGAGTTGCATCTTTTAAAAATACCCTGGTAATCTAGCAAATAAACGGTTTCCCTGAGTTCTGTGGGCCATTCTAGCGAGTGATTGTACCTGGAGGAGGAGTTAAGAGACTCTTTACAGTTGGTCATTCTGAGGCCTCGGTGACAGCCTGGACTTCCTAAGGCCCTCTGAAGTACAGTCTTGTGAGACTGAGTCCTGATGGAGCTGATGCTGTCTCCAGGCAGACAGTATCAGAATTACAGGACATCCTGGTAACATCTACAAGCAACTGGAGAATTGGTTAAAGAGAGAAAAATTCACACCTTTGGTCTCAGAGGTGAAGTACTGACAGTGATGGGGATATAGAAAGATAGAAACAGTTTTTCCCTATATAACTTTCTTTACTTTTACATGACAACAAATTTGAATATCTGATCATATTTTATTGGCTATCTGGTGATATTCTTTGAGAAGCACCTATTCATTCTTTCTTTTCGAATGATAGCACACATATAGAGAAAGACAAACACAATATCAATCCTTTGTTATATTTTTAATAGAATCTCTACTTCATGGCTTATCTTCTCCCTTCACTAAGCTCTTTTGATAAACAGATACTGTTGTTTTATTACTATGGGGATTCTAAGTCATTTGTGAAAGTAAATAGATTAATAATCTTGAACCTGAAATACCTATCACCTAATTTCAAGTGATAATCAACATATAACAAAATTCGTTCCCTTTATACCCCTACATTAACAATTTATCTACCAAAATATATTCCTAACAAATCCTAGGTATCACATAATTACAGTGTGCATTTCAAAACTTTAGAACTGTTTTATAAATCATAATTACAATGCCATTATCAGACCTACAGATTTAATAATAATTCATTAATATCTTACTATAATTGATATTCACATTTTCCCACTAATCTTATTTTTATAGTTTGTTTTAAATAGATCCATATAAGCTAAAATGCTGTCATTATTTTAAATTTTTAGAAGTATCTTTTAATTTATAAGTTTTCCCAACATCTAATTTTTTTAAGATTATTTTTGTTAAAGACTTGATATTTGTTCTATAGAATTTGTACGGTTTTAAATTTGCATTATTGGGTCATCAGTTAAAGAGTCCTTGTTTACCTTACATTTATGCAAACTGATGATAGACCTGATTATGTAGATGTTTATTTATTTACAGATTTTGCAAGATTACTTCATAGGGGAGAGTATGCACTATCAGGTTGTACACAAAACATGTTCATCTCTTTCATGATGTTAGCAACCATTGCTGTTTACTGTCTACTATCTACGATTTCATTAGGGGCTGTCGATAGATAATATTTCTATTCTACTATTATTTCTCTGTTTAGTAGTGCAATCTTACTATAAAAGAGAACATCTCCTCATTAACAGTTTGCTTCCATTAGGTAGAGATATCAGTAAGGCAGAGAGAGTGCTTTACTCTTTTCCATTATGTAACTGGTCTCAAAGTAATGTTTGCTTCCTAGCATCTACTAAGGATTTCCTAATTAGATTTTTTTCTTAAGTTTTTGCTATAGGAGAGAGAAAGAGAGAGAGAGTGTAATAAATCACACTCCGGGGTCATGGCCACATTGCAACCCTCTCTCCTTCATTCTTTTCTTGGAATTTTGGACACACACGCCTTGGGTGATTTTTCAAGCCACTGTGTCTGGGACCAAACCGTGAGGTCAGCCATGTGGGATCCAGGCACCTTAACCTCCATGCCACCTGCTGGCCCCTTGATGATTATTTTTTTTAGAGACTTAAATTAAATTTTAGTTATTTTCCGTGTGCATTGCCAGTCATTTATCACATAGTAAGTCCTTCCTTTCCTCATAATATGCTTTGACATGAAGAGTATAAACTGTAATAAATATGGAAAGTAAACATATTTATGCCCCAGGAAGCTTAGATACCAGTGCTAAAGATAGATTCATGAAGAACTCATACACTGAGACATGTCTAAGCATTTTTGTAGAAGCACTCTTCGATATACAGAACATCCCAATGACCACCTATAGATGATTAGATAAATGCATTGTGAAATATTACCATCATGCAAGTTAATACAGTATTGAAAATAAACAAATCTCAGGTTTATATAATAGCACGGTTAAATCTTGATACTATGTTATTTAGTGCTATGAATTTAAGTCTTAGAAAACTGCATACAATTTGATGCTCTTTAGAAAAGTTTGAACTTAAACTCAACCACACACAGACCCATGTGTGTGCATGTGCTTATGCACACATAGTCCTTATTACAATACACAGCCACAGTTATTTCCTGCTGTTGATGGAAGGACAGTTTAGAGGAAAAGCACATGGAGCATGTGAGTGTATGCAAGTTATTTTTCTGGTTCTTGGAGTTGATACTAAATTCACAAATGTTCATTAGATTTTTAAAAATACAGTTAAAATTACACTTAAAAAAACTCAGTAAAGAGAACTCAAAACATTTTTAATATATTTTCTTAATCACAACAAACTTTTAAAATCAGTTTTATTTTTATCATTAATTAAAATAAAAATCAAAGAAATTAAGGAACTCTCCCAAGGCCACATGCTTGAGATTTACCAAACTGAAGACTGAAGATTATCTGAAATCTCTCTTATTCATGAAGAATATGTTCTTTTTTTTAAAGGAATTATTTCATTTAATTTTATTCATCATTATTATTTTTAATTTTACCAGAGGGAGACATACATACAGAGAGAGAGAGAGAGAACATGAGAATGCAAACTTCAGTTGGTAGGTAAGTCCAGCACCTTACCTACCATGCCACCTGCCAGACCCTATGAGGGATATGTTCTAGGACTCCAAGCAAATACTTGAAACCACTGAAAACATCAAACTCTATATACTATGTTTTTATTATACATATATATACATACAATAAAGTTTAATTTATTAATTAGGTATGGCCAGACATCAACAATAATTAATCATAGAACAATTATAGCAATGTATGGTAATGTATGTGATCTCTCTTACTCGCTCACTATGTCTTACTCTACTGTACTCCCTCAGAGCTAATGCAAGGTGATAAAATTACTCTAAGATCTAACGAGGTGACATGAAGACAATGACAGGGATCCTGATGTAGTTCAAGGAGTGTGGTCTGCTTCAGGTCCTCCTGGATCACTGGGCTGTGAGGGATCATGCTGATTTTCTGCCTGCAGTTGACTATGAGTAACTGAAACCAAAGAAAACGAAACCATGAATAAAAGGAGATTATTGTAGAAATAAATACAAAGGGGTCAGATTTGTATCTATAATTACAATGGATCATGAACAAAGATTTTTGAGTAATTCTATCTTCTATCTTGCGTTCCATTAAAACAAAAATTCCCTGGTAAAATGACTGCTTAGGTAATAATTTGCATGTAAATGTAATAGTTGTATAATACAAATGTTCTTAGAGCAGTGGTGTTTCTGACAGTTTGTAAAGAGGGAGCAACTGGCTTGTATTAGAAGTTCTGGACTAGGATCCGAGAACAATTTACCATTACTTATTAGTCTCAATTATAATGGTATATATTCGGCTTTGTTTCCTCTAACTTCAGTGTAAGGAATGCTAATTACCATTAGCACTAACAATAATACTTGCCGTTCTAGTAGTCATTTATAGGTTTGTGAGAGGAGTGTATCAGTCAGAATTGACAATTTTAACTCCACCTGAGTTAAATGTATTGAATGCACGTAGTTAAAAATCAAGCCTAAAATCACGACTCCCTAACTGTATGATTTTGGACATTAATCTCAATATTTTATTGCCTTCATAATAAAACAAAGATGATGGTTAGAACTGGATCACTTGGTCCTTTTCCTCCTCTCCTCCCAGTTCAAAATGCTTGCATCTCTTCAGAGCCAGCAGTCCCTTAGATCTGCAGTGGGGCTTAGTGCATTCGAACCTCTGCACAAGCTTCTTTGTAGTTTTAGACTTTATCCACACATGGGGCTCAGTCTGTCCACTGTAGCCACTGTGCTTCCTGTCCTAGCACAAAGCAGACAATCCTTGCTCTTTTTGTACTATGCCACTTCATGAGGCTGGTGCTTGCCACACTTCTCACAGAGAGTCCGAAGGGTTTTAGGGACTTTCACTATGTTTCTGGGAGTGCTATGACAGAGGAAAGCTCTAACTGTATTTATTTATTTAGTTAGTTAGTTTGGAGAGGTTTTTGCTATAGGGCACTTGTGCTTGCCAGAAAGACAGAGAGAGAGACAGAAAGGAAGAAATCACCCCCTGCGGGGATGGCCATGCTGCAATCCCTTCTCCTCCATTCTCCTTTTGGGATCTTGGCCATGCACACATACAAGGTCGGCATGAATTTAAGCTACTGGGTCTGAGACTCGAACTGTGATCAACTACATGGGAGTCCAGCAATGTAGCCATTATGCCATCTGCTGGTCCCTCTAACTGCATTTTTAAAACTCAAGATCCTTGCCAGTAGAAGTCAAGATAAACACATAATAACTCCAAGTAAGGAGTTGGGCAGTGTGAGAGGAATGAAAATAGGTGTGGGATAAAACAGAGAAACTGAAACTTGATAAGAAAACTGTTATTACTGAATAACCACTTTCAAATGAACTGAGATCTTTTTATGTTCTCTCAATACTCTCACAACAAACTTATAAAACCAACTTTTGTCTTATTTTCACCATTAATTAAAATAAGAATCAAAAAAAAAAAAAAAAAAAGGAAGGAACTTCCCCAAGGCCGCATGCTTAGGATTCACCAAGCTGAGGTTTGAAGATTATACCAGTGCTTATTACACTTACTGCTATGGTAATTTTTTGTTTATGTTTCAATTTTATTTATTTATTTATTTTAGATTTTTGCCATAGTGTGTGTGTGTGTGTGTGTGTGTGTGTGTGTGTGTCCTCACCAGAGAGAGGGAGAGGGAGAGAGAAAGAGAGAAACCAAGAAATGATGCACCCCCCACTCGCAGGGGATATGGCCATATGGCAATTCCTTCTCTTCCATTCTCTTCTTGGGATTTTGGGCACACACTCACACATGCTTGGAGTGGTTTTCAAGCCATCAGGTCAAGGAAATAAATCCTTCTGGTCACGTGGCAATCCAGCATCTTAAATACCATGTCACTTGCTGACCCTCTTTTTTTTCATTTTGATTTTTATAGAGGACTTCACATAGTTGTGTCTGTTAAACATTTCTTCCTTTGCCCCTCCTCCCCATTCTCTACTTCACTGTCATGTTTGAAAATGCCAATACTGTTGTCTATTCCGTTGCATGTCAAAAAGGCATAAAAGCAAGAAAGTCAACTGCTATGGTGTAGATTTAACAACAATTCAAATAATAATATATAAGAAATGTAAAACGTATTTAGAATATATTGGGCAAATAAAACACAACAAATATACGGTATCACTTACAACCCTTACTTAATTTTGATAAAATTAGAGAGATCCTCCCAAGGAACCTAACAAAAATTTTCGAAGGAATGGGATGGAGTTTAGGGATTTCTGAGTTGTATTTTTGTCTGTCTAGCTCTTATAGCTGAGAGTAAATCTATTCTGCAATAAGAAATGTGATGTGATTGTCTTTAAAGAAGCCTGCTCCTCATAGTTTCCTTTTTCTCATACAGCCTCAAGCAGGTTATTAACTTCAGCTTCTCATTTAAATACAACATTTTTGTTCTGCATAGCTTGAGAGGTATATTTGCTCAGCTTTTGCAACAAAGGGATGGAGGTAAGAAAATATAGTATTTCATTCTAATTTTCTTATTGATGGGCATCTTCAGTTGACCGTCACCCTCACCCATAACCTCAGCTCCTATGGTAGGGTTCACATTAGCAAACATCCATTGTTAGAAGGTCCCATGTGAGTGTTTGCATAACTCGTGTAGAGGTGGAAAACAGAATAGGGTTGACTCACTGCTTGGGGGGACATACCTTACTGCCAAAATGGTTCACTTACACTGGCCAGTGATGCGTTACTTCTTGCCCTGAGCTTTTCTTACACTGTGTTTTATTTCTGAAACATGACTTTTTCTCTACAATCTCTGAAGATGTCTTTTTTCCTAGCTTTGTTCATGAAATCTCGTATTCTTCATGAATCTCTCTAGCAGATTTAAAGAGATAAAAATAGGGTAATAATTTCCTTGATAAATATGCACAATTCTATGACTGGATTCCAGGATTTGTATTAAATACAATATAAATATTGATAAATATGCTTTCATTTTTGTGTGATGTTTCTCTCTCTAAGGTTGGAATACTAGATTTTTAGTGCTGAGGTAAGCGACCGTTACTAGCTCCCTTTCAGGTGGTATGATGCAGTTTGTCACATGTTATAATGCTTCTTGCTGAGATACGTCTGAGATTGGTAGATGCAGGTTTGTGGGCTCCATCCCCAGGTTTTGAGAAGACCCTCAATATAGCCTTAAGCATTTTCATAAATAGTGGCTCTGCTGTTTTCTAGGCTCAGGTCTTCGTTTTTCTTTTATAGTACTTTCTGGTCATTCATAAATTCACAGGATGTCATGCTTACGTTAGAAAATGCCTGTCTCTTGACTCAGTGGGAGGTCACATCCACCACTGCTGTCAGAGACCATTTCAATGCTGAAGCCGTAGTGCCTGAGTCAGTGACCCGGACAAATACCATAGGAATGCGAAAGAATTCTCTTGAATCAATTTGGAAATGAGCAAAGAGTTGTAAGTAATATAGAATATAGAAACATTTTTTCTATTATAGTAAGCCATTGTTTATGCTTGTTGGTTGACTGCGAGAATGTTTCTGCTGAAAAATATTTTAGGCAATAAATGCAAACCAAACACAAACTTTAAGTTGTGAGTTAGGCTACCACTTACCTATCCTTGAGCAAATGATATAGCCAGTGGGTGATTTAGCTTTTAATCCTTAAAATGGGAAGATCCAACCTTGCTTATTATGACATTTGCTGTGAACCTGACACGCCATGTTGTAGAGGGATTTTTACCAGAGAGACAGAACATGAGGGCTTTTAGCAGGACGTGGCATTTATTCACAGGCACTGACTCAGCAGATTCACATCTGAAGGTTGAGTCCTGATTGCAGTGGGACGTTGCCTTATGTATTTTTCTTTACATTTTAATCTCTTTGTCTCCCTTATATGGTAGCATACATTCTTATTGGGTGGCCTGTGTTATAGACCTGTTACAGGATCACATGTGTGTGTACATGGAGTTACAGAGCTGCTATAGAAACAGGTGTACAGAGATACTGACCACATTGCCTTTCCTTTGTTCTGGGAAGACCCTTAGCACAATGTAATTCACCTTGTAAAGGCCTCCTTTTCCCCCAAAGAGAGATAATAAGAAAATGAACTTGAAAACTAATGTATATTTTGATTCATAGGTAAAATTATTGCTAATTCATTTCTACAGTAGGTTTCTCTTTTAGAAAGTGATCTGTGCATATTTTTTAAATTTTCTTTTTGTATTCTTATTTATTTTTTAATTTATTTTTAATTTATTTTTATTTTTATTTATTTATTTACATTCATTCACTGTACGTCATTATAGTGTACAAAATGAGATTTTTCCATTCACAGTAAACTGTATATTGGCTCAATCAAGCACATCAACATATGCGTTATTGTCAACACATAATTTTCCATTTCTTGTTTTCTGTATATTTTGCCTTTTTTCCCATCCTTGATTCCCTATCTCACCCTCTGCCATCTCCCACCCTCCTCCCACATTGTGTCTGGTATCTATTGTTGCTTTCTCTGCCTCCCCCATTTTATTGTTTCACTAAATATCTTAATAAATCTAAATATTTTCCAAAGCAAGCACAGTGGAAATATGCATATCCATGAACACAAGTCTGACTTTAGGCATAAACCTCAGTGAATAGAATGAACCTACTATAAAGTAGCACCTACCTAGGGCCATATAGCTTACTGCAGTCATCAGATAGGTATTTTTAATGCCTTTTTTTTCTTCTGAAAAATTTTTTTATTAATTTACATTCATTCCCTGAGCATCATCACAACATACTAAATGCGGTTTTCCATCTAGAATTAGAATAAACTGGATAGCGGCTTAATCATGCATGTTATCATCCATAATATTCCATTTCTACTTTCATGTATATATATTTTTTACCCCATGTCTGACCCTCTGCCCTATTCCACTCTCTTATTACACTATCTCTGCTGTCTATAGTTTTCTTCAATTCCTTTTCCCCCAACATTTCGTTGATCACACAATTTTATAAGTAATCTAACTACTTTCAATAGCAAGTTCAGCTGATGGTTCAAAGAAAAGCAGTTTTGAACTGGTAAGGATATTTCCTTGAAACTTAAAGCCTAGAAACAGGTTAGTATTCTGTTCAAATAATAGGTACATGAATCTATTGACAGCTGAAGACAAGACAAAAATCCTTAAAACCGGACAACAAAGCTTAGAAGAAAAGCGGCAATATCTTAGTCAAGTCACAGAATGCTGTTTCATCAGTTCAGTCTCATGTACTTAATTTTCTTCTGTTTCTGTTGAGGTTCGATCTTCCAGATTGAACTCTGGGATATAATACTCAGCTCCAGACTTTGTCCCTACAATTA
>NW_006159698.1:538542-548336 GCF_000334495.1 Tupaia belangeri chinensis
AGTTCCTTGTCTCTCTTCTCTTCCATCTCTGTAAGCTTTGCCATTATGAATGTTCTGAATTCTTTATCAGACATTTCCATGACTTCCATTGAACTGTGTGCGGATGAAGAGGAGTTATCCTTTTCTCCTGGAGGAGAGGTATTTTCCTGCTTCCCCATATTTCTTGTGGTCCTGCAGCGATTTCTAGTCATCTCATGGATGGTCGATTTCGTGCCAAACTTGGAAGTTCAATGTGAGGGTCGAGGACTGTGTAGAAAAGGAAACAGAGAGAGGGAAACAAAAGCAACAACAGCTAAAAAACCCCCCCAAACAAAAACAAAACAAAACAAAAAAAAACGGACAACAAAAAAAGAAAAAGAGAAAAAAAAATGAAGAGAAAAACTTTTAAATAAAACTAAAAAAAAGAAAAATTAATATTCAAATAATTAAAAAAAAAAACCCAAATTAGAAAATTATGTGGCGTGCTTGGCTAGATCGTAGAAGCCATGGAGCTGGTTTTTGAAGAAGGGCTGTTTTGTTCCCTTCAGCCTCTCCTGGGTGGGGAGTGGGAGAGGCAATTATTAACAAGATAAAGGGCTAGGCGGGGCCCACAAACCCAGAAAGATGCCTCACCTTAAACAAAATTCTAAAAAGCAAAAATTAAAAAAAGAAAAAAGAGAGAGAGAGGAGTCAGAGACAGAGACAGAGGTAGAGAGAGACAAAGACAGATACAGAGAGAGGAGGCCTGAGAGGAGTCTTCCTAACACGCGAGTTTTCTATACTGGAGGCTGAATTATCAGTGGGAACTCTTCATTCCTCCGTTTCCCCTAAAATGGCTAGATCGCAGGAGCCATGGAGCTGGTTCTTGAAGAAGGGCTGTTCTGTTCCTATTTTTTAACTTTTTTTATACATTCAATCACATTATTTAGCTTACAAAGTGAACATTTCAATATGTGACATTTCTCCCTAGTCCAGTTGATCAAAATATCTTCAACAGATACCACTACACCTCCCCATCCCATCAATGCTCTGCCTCCATATCCTTCCTCCTAATGTCCTTCCTTGGGCCCCACTCCTCCACACACACCGCTAATAATTATAATTCCATTAATAATTATTTATTTACAGATGACATTTGGCAAAGAATCAAAGTCTTCATGCACTACATAAAATGTGTGTTTTAACAAAGTCCACCAGCTGTAGACCTTTGACCAACAAATCAATATCTAAAATGTTTTTAGCTTCTATTTTCTATTTCGTACTGCCAGTTCTGCCAGTCAGGGCTCTTTATATACATATGAAAGAAAATGAACAGCGAGTAACACATTGAATGTGTCATTCTGATGATCTTCAGAATACTTAATATCATCTTGTTTAATTTCATGTTTCATAAAAGCTTCTCAATTGCAGAATCAATTACTTTTCATCTCCGCATCAATCAGTCCAGATGGTTCTCATTATTTGCTAAGGGTAGCTGCAAATTGAAAAGTTTGAACCTGTGATGCGTATTGTGTTAATCCTTGAAATGGAAGGGTTCTGCTGCAGAAGCAGAGCGAAAAAAGGTGTGATTTAAATTCATAATCTGAATGTTACTTAAGGATTGATAGGGACTCTTTACAGTGCTAAACTCAGATGGACACTAAAAACATTACAGTCTTTGAAAAAATCCAGCCATTTAACTTCTGTATTTATTGCTGAAATACAACCATCATCTTATTTATAATCCTTATTTGAATTTTGATTTGAAGGCTTAGAAAGTACTTCAGAATGTTTGTATTTCATTCAGAATAAGCTGTAACTTGTTCTATAAATATTTGTTGTTAGGCTAAAAATTGAAGTTATATTTCTTCTGCATGGTACTATTCCTTTATTGTCACTTGTTTCCTGAAGTCACAGGTAGTGTATGTTCCAATTTGAATAGTTTAAAATATAATGTAATCGATCTACTTATAGAATAGTAATTTCACTGTTGTTTGTTACTGATTTAATTCAGAAGGTGATCTCTAGTAATATTCATTTGTATTCGATTACATTTTTACTTACTTTATTTACCTTATTGAAGCAATTATGAAGATTATTACTATTACTACTATTTTTAAAAGATGTTTTTGCCATAGGGCACATGGACTCATTGGAGAGAAATGGAGAGAAGAAAAGTGAGAAATCACTCCCGCTCCAGGGGGGATGGAGTCACCACAGTCCCTTCTGCTCCATTCTCCTCAAGGAATTTTGGACATGCAGGCATATGAGCCCAGCATGATTTTCAAACTGCCAGGTCCAGGGCTTGAACCAAGGTTAGCCATGTGGGAGTTCAGCACCTTAACCACCATGCCACCTACTGGCCGCTGAAGATTATTTTTGATGCAGACATATTACCTTTTACATAAACAATTTAAAGACATGTTAGGTTTTGAGGGAGGCCAACTAACATTCTTATATTTACTAGGGAAGGAGTATAATTCTCCTGAATGTTCCAACAAGTAACAGAAATTCATGCAGAACAAAAATTACCTAAACTCTCCATCACACTGCATTGAAATCCCTTTTTTGTTTCTATCCTTTTGACTAGATTCTGAGTTCTGGAAGGCATTTCCCATGGGCTCTCTTCATTAATTTAACCAATATTTTTAGGAAAATTATTTTGAGAATAACACTGTAGGACTTCCCTAGTTCTTTGAATGATGAATATTATTTAGGGAGCTGGAGAGGGAAGGGATAGGCAATAAGCATAATATAGCTTGGTAGCACATCTTAAAAGTTCAAATTAATTTGTAATTATTTTTGCACATAATTGCCTGAAATGAAAAATAGGTATAAAAGTGGGATCTGGTGACGGTAGAAATTATACATCCTGAGGAAGTCCAGCCAGTATCGATACGTGCCACTGAGTTTCTCCATGGAGGTCCTCCCAGGGTCATAGCCCATGAATACCGTAGCTCGTCCATGGGAAATACAGACTGTCATGTGCTTGATGACTTAGGAAAGAATGTGCCTACTTAGCATTTGGGGGGATTATGTGATGAAATCAGTCTAATTAAGGTGTAGATTTCTTCTGGTCAATAGAACAATAGTTAGGCTAAGTCATGTGGCTATCTAGAAGACACGTCTGGGGTCCCTGGGTGCCGGATACAGCAGTGTTCCCCTTGCCTTTACCGAGTTCTTCCTGTCATCCGTGCTGATGTCCATCAGGTTACACGTGACCACTTGTCCTCATTATAGTGATTGTACCCTTAGGAACATTACAACTAAAATAGCCTTTTCAGAAGTGTTTTCAGGGAGCTCTGGGCTATGCGGGCAGGAGAGACCAAACACCACCCTCCTTGGCTTCACACCACCCTCCACCCGCATTAACCCTGACAGAGTCTATAGACAGTAGATGGGGAATGTAGAGAGTCAGCCTGTTTTTTTTTGTTTGTTTGTTTGTTTTTGAGAGGTTTTTGCTATAGGGCATGTGCGTTCACCAGAGAGACAGAAAGACAGAAAGCGAGAAATCACCCCCTGGGGGGTTGGCCATGCCACAATCCCTTCTCCTCCATTCTGTCAGGAGAATGGAGGATCTTGGGCACACACACACACGCGCCTGGCGTGAGTTTAAGCCACCGGGTCTGGGACTCGAACCGCGGTGGACTACATCGTGGAAGTTCAGTGACATAGCCATTATGCTAACTGCTGGTCCCGGCTGTGTTTCTTAAAAGACTTGCATGATGTCTTCTCCGTTGAGCAAGTGCACCTGCTGCTGTGTCCTCCTCCTTCTTTTCCTGAAAGGTTGTCTCTGAGGCACTACAGTGTGGTAATCAGGAGCTCATTCTCTGGAGCTAGACTGGTCTGCGGTCGTGGCTCGCCCTAATGCTAGATAGAGGACTGCAGCAGCGCTGACCTATACGTTAGGAATAATAAACAGTATCAATGAGGTCCTGTGATTTGTTGAATTATGTGAGTTAATGTATATAAAACATTGACATATAATGAGATTTGTGCACATTTTGTTGAACTTTTAGCTTTTTAGTTTTTAGATTTTTATGTTGAATTTTCTAGCTTTTTGTTTGGAAATAATTACAGTTTCACAGTAAGTTTCAAATATAGAGAGGTCTTATATATCTTCCACACAGACTGGGATCTCCCCAGGTTAGTATTGACATTGGCACACGAGAATACATATTTTTATGCCAGTGTTACTACACGTGTGGACTCATGTTCCACTAGGAAAATAAAGTTGCAAGGCTATCTCCTCACCGCAGATACCTCCCTGTGTTTTACAGTGGCCACCTATTTACTCTCTGACTCATGGAAGTCGCTGCTGATTTCCATCTCTATGCAGTTTTACGCAATGACTTTTCAAGGGTGACTTTTTTCACTCAGCATAATGCCCTTGAAATCTACGCACATTATTGTACACGTCAACAGTCTGCGTTTTGTGTGGTGTCTGGGCCCATGAACGCATCACAGTCTGTGTCACCATTCACATATCCAGCATTTTGGTGGTTTCCAGTTTTCGTCTGTTAAATTTACTGCTAAGAAAGATTGAGTACACATTTTTATTTCTCTGAGCTAAGTCACCAGGAGTGTAATTGCTGGACACCAGAGTGAGCATTTCTTTAGTTTTTAAAGAAACTACCAAACTATTTTTCAAAGTATTACATCATTTTACATTTCTGCCAACAAAGTACTAATGATACAGTTTCTATATTTTTGCCAGCATTTGATGTCATCACTTTTTTTTTTTTTGAAAGAGAGTTTTTTTGCTATAGGGCGTGTGTGCACGCCAGAAAGAGAGAGACAGAGAGACAGAAAGCGAGAAATCACCCCTCCAGGGGGGATGGTCATGCCGCAATCCCTTCTCCTCCATTCTCTTCTCGGGATCTTGGGCACGCATGCACACATGCCTGGCATGAGTTTAAGCCACCAGGTCCGGGACTTGAACCGCGGTTGACTACATGGGGGTCCGGCAACACAGCCATTATGCTAACTGTTGGTCCCCATTGCTTTTTATTTTTTAAGAGGTTTTTGCCTTAGGGCATGTGCACTCACCGGAGAGAGAAGGGAGAAGGAAAATGAGAAATCACCACCTCCACCCCCCTTTCAAGCCGCCAAGTCCGGTTCTTTTTTGTGTGTGTGATGAAAGAAAGTACAGCTTTATTGCAAAGCCCCAAGTCTGGTTCTTAAACAGCAGTTGACCATGTGGGAGTCTGACATAACCACTACGCCCTCTGCTGGCCCCACATCAGTATTTTTTATGTTAGTTATCTTAATAGAGGTCTATCGCCTACCATTTGATAAGAGCTGAGGCTGCATATTTGAATATAATCTTGACCTGGGGGAGACACGATAAACGGGAACACAAATAGAAAGCAGTAGCTGGTGCGCTGTTCCGCAGCAGAACGTGAAATGTCACTGGCAATTCAGTATATGTTTAAAAAACTAATGGAACCAGCAGTTAGCGTAATGGCTATGTCGCTGGACTCCCACATAGTCGACCGCGGTTCGTGTCCCGGACCCGGTGGCTTAAAAACTCACGCCGGGCGCGTGTGTGTGCGTGCCCAAGATCCCGAGAGGAGAATGGAGGAGAAGGGATTGTGGCGTGACCATCCCCCCTGGGGGGTGATTTCTCGCTTTCTGTCTCTATGTCTCTCTCTGTCTGTCTGGCGAGCGCACGCGCCCTACAGTGAAAATCTCTCCAAAAAAAAAAAAAAACAAAACTAATGGAACTATTACTGAATGTGTATAACATGGTGTAATGTACAAAGATGAATAAGATGAATGTCCGTGTCATTGATTTATTACACACGGTATACGCACTTTGAACAACCATAGTGTACCCCACAAAGGTGAACAATTACATGTAAATCAGAAATCACAATTCAAATAAATAAGCAGAGAAAAAAAGTAAAAAGGAAACAATTGGTGATCATGATAGGAAGAAAGTGAAGAGATGACTAGAAACTACCCAATTCACTAATGTATGAGGAAACTTGTTAACTGAGATCTTAAAGAAATGATATAACTGTACAAAGAGCCAGAAAAGAAAAACAAACAACAAAAAACTCTTCTAAGAAAGAGAGAGAAACACAATCCCAGGGGCAGCGTCTCGCCCTCAACCATGGTCAACCCTTGCGTGTTCTTGGACACGCTGTTGATGGCAAGCCCTTGGGCCGTGTCTCCTTCGAGCTGTTTGCAGACAAAGTTCCAAAGACAGCAGAAAACTTTCGCGCTTTGAGCAGTGGAGAGAAATGATTTGGTTGTAGGGGTTCCTACTTTCACAGAATTATTCCAGGGTTTACGTGCCAGGGTGGCGACTTCACACGCCATAATGGAACTGGCGGCAAGTCCATCTATGGGGAGAAATTCGAAGATGAGAGCTTCATCCTGAAACACACAGGTCCTGGCATCTTGTCCATGGCAAATGCTGGACCCAACACAAACGGTTCTCAGGTTTTCATCTGCACTGCCAAGACCGAGTGGTTGGACGGCAAGTGTGTGGTCTTTGGCAAGGTGAAAGAGGGCATGAATATCGTGGAAGCCATGGAGCACTTTGGGTCCAAGAATGCAAGTCCAGCGAGAAAATCCCCACTGCTGACTGTGGACGACTCTAGTGAATGTGACTTGTTCTCTCTTAACTGTGCCTTCTCTAGCTCAGGAGGGCACCCTCCACCCCATCTGCTCACTGTGTCCTGTGATCTGCACTCTCGCTGCAGTTCTTTGGGTTCCATATTTTCCTTATTCCCCTCCAAATCTAGCTGAATTGCAAAGTTAAGTTTATGATTATGAAATAAAAACTAAGTAACAACAAAAAAAAGAAAGAAAGAAAAGAGGTTGGTATACGCAAAGGCTGGGAAACAGATCAGGAAAAATTGGTAAAGTGATCAAGAAAGATTAGGGTAGACCAGTGTAAAAGGGAGTAGTATGAGACGTGGCTGGGGAGCTACGCCGGACAACTCCAGCTCTGTTTTATTCTTTTTATTAGCAAAGGAAGTCAATCAAGGAATCAAAGCAGAAGGCAGAGAATGTCGAGTCAAGAGATACAGCTCGGACTGAGAGAAGAGGCCATCGAGGAAGGAGGCTGACAGGCAGGGAGCACAGAAGAGGTGGGATGTGCTCTCACGTCAGGAAGGAGAGAGGGGAATGGCTGCAAGTAGGGTGAAGTAAAGACGGAAGTAATGTCTCTCTCCAGGGAGCGCATGCATCCTACAGCAAATCCAAAACATTTTTAAAAAGAAAAAAAACAAAAAAGAGTAGAAAAGAAACAAATGGATATTTTGGAACGTGAAAGAATCTGGATTGACCTCCAGGTTTGGGGCCTGAGTCACACGGGCCCACCGCAGTGCTATTGACCAGAGGAGAAATCTGGAATTTTGTTTAGCTTTGTTTGCTTCTATGGGAGCGTAGAGGGTCAGCTTCATCTCAGCACAGTAAGTCTGACATTTCTGTTAGATGTGTAGGAGATTTCAAGTAGAAGGTCAGATATGTTAGCTAAAGTATTACATTTACAAGTCTCTTCAACGGATCTTAGAGGAACAGATGAGATAAATGAATTGAAGTATAGTGGAAGGATCTATTAAACTTTGTACTATCTGGTGGTCTTTTCCCCTTTATTATATTTGTGACTACAATGAATAACAAAAATCCCTCTGTTCAATGGAAATAGTGTTTATTGGCTATGTACAGTGTTAAAATTCATACAAAGTAATTCCAGCCCTGAATACTCTAAAGAAATATCCATTGCCTTCCATTAGTTTTTCTGTTTCGCTTATAGGGGGAGACTGAAAGATATCCTATTTTCACGTGTCTATCCTAATGTTTGCAGAGGTATCTCAGGGAAGAAGTGCAGTTTTATTTATTTTTTAATAATTAATCTTAAATGATACTCTTAGGCCAGTGTTGCTAATGTTAAAAAGTGGGGTATTGAGCTATTTTACTTGGGCTTAACATCAAGTCCTTTCTATTTGTGATTTTATCTTTTGGATATCAGTGGAAAAAATTTTTTTTCCACTTTCTTTGAAAGCAATTTTATCTTTTCCTTTTTCCAGTTTTAAAAATAGGAAACTATGACTCAGTAATTTCCCTAGTCCTAGAGCCAGGCAAAATCTCACTCACAAACTGATTCATACAAAATTTTATGGAAATATGTATTATTAAAATAACTATGCATGGAGTTATAAAAATTTCTTGCACCAAAATAAACTTGTACATTAATTCCACTTTTTTTCTATGAACTTTCTGAAGTCTCCTCCTATTATGTACTCTAGGAGGCATGAGTTTTGTAATTGTTGGCGAACAACAGAGCATTTTCACAGTGACAGAACTGAGTTCATCAACAACTTCACTGAATAGCCTCTAATGAATGTTCTCTTCCCTGTAAATAAACTAGAACCCCTTTAATTTTGAGTCGCTTTTTTCAATGAATGATTTCAGCCTCATAATACATGAGATTTCATGCGTTTTCACCCAGCTCGGCTCCCCTCTCTGTCTTGCCCTTTCTCTCGTGAGAGCTTCCTGCCCTTCCACCTTGCTCCATGGTCAGACGCACCAAGAAGGCTCTTGCCAGTCGCTGAGTAGTTGCTGGTGCCGACCTCTTCCCAGCCTTTTCTTCATTTTCACTAGGAAAACTTGGCTAAATAACTGGCATTTTAGCCTCATGTGGCCTTAAGAGTCTTTACAAAGTGGTCCCTTGGATGTCCTGAGTAAATGGCAGTTAACATTTCAAAGCACCGACTTCTCTTACACCTGCTCTCTGACTCCTCCCGATTGCCCTGACAATGGAAGGTGGGGATTTTAGGCATTATTTTTTGGTCTCAGTTAGATTTGGAATTATCTAACATTTGCCATAATTCTGTGCTGTTTTAATTACTAGTGATCTCTGGGTGACTTAGGAAATGATGGTAAACCGTGTGTGTGTGTGTGTGTGTGTGTGTGTGTCTTTGTATCGATAGTATCTTGTGCAGACGCTTTTTGTTGCTCTTTTGTTACCTGCGTGAAGAAATTTGCTAAACATACAAACAAAAACCATTTATATGAAATATATGGGTTAAAATCTAGTGAAAAAAACCTATATATTCATGATTAGGAAGCTTTTCTACATAATTTCATGGAGAATTGCTCAATTGCTACATTGTTTCTGACTTCTCTGACCAAAAATCAAACAGAAAACGTTTGTGAGAGAGAGTAGAATTTCTTTAAGAAGTAACTATGAAGTACCCTACCAGGAGAGTAAATCAGATTAAAATAATTTCCTTGAGGGACCAGTAGATGGTGTAATGGTTACGTTGCTGGACTTCCACGTAGTTGACCGCAGTTCGAGTCCTGGACCTGGCAGCTTAAAACTCATGCTGTGCATATGTGCCCAAAATCCTGAGAGAATGGAGGAGAGGGGATTGTGGTGAGGCCATTCCTCCGGGGGGGTGGGGGAGGGGGGGATTTATTGTTTTCTGTCTCTGTCTCTCCAGCAAGTGCATGCGCCCTATGGCAAAAATCTCTCTAAAAAATATAAATAAATAAAAATAGTAATAATAATAATAATTTCCTTGGTAGAGAATATCCAAAGGCATTTTTCGTGTGCCTCTTCCTTTCCTCTCCTGACTATGCCATTTCTCACCTTAATACACTACTTCCTGTGACTCTCATAGGTGCCACTGTATATTGAAATTGGTCACACAGGGACCAGCAGATGGCGTAAAAGCTATGTCTCTGGACTCCCACGTGGTCAACCGTAGTTTGAGTCCCTGACCCGGTGGCTTAAACTCATGCCGGGCACATGTGCATGCTTGCCCAAGATCCCAAGAGGAGAATGGAGGAGAACAGACTGTGGTGTGGCCATCCCC
>NW_006159698.1:548403-553119 GCF_000334495.1 Tupaia belangeri chinensis
AAAAAACACTCAAAAAAAAAAAAAAAAAAGAATTGGTCACACGCACACAATTTATTTGAGTTCCAAAAGTGGCACTTATTTGGGACAACTGCATTCTCCCCCAGGTCTACTCACTGGGCTTTGTAGGATGTAGCCATTGCCGGACTTTCTTTTGGATTAGAGCCTTATCTCTGTTCCTCTTGATTCTAGTTTTAAATCTAGATAAATCCCATAAATGCTGCTCATATCAATCTTGAAACTCAAAAGGTAAGAGAGTGTAAGATTTTTATGACTCAAGAATTTAGTTTAGTTATAGCCCAGAAAATGGATTCATCAGCAAATTGAATCGTGAAATGATCGTCAGTTATTACTGAAGAAAGGCGGGAACTAGAAAATGTAACTGTGCAGATTGTTACATCAGCTTGCTGTATTAAAATGGCACTAAATATGAAAGAAAACTGAGCTGTCTCACTCTAGAGGCCAAGTGGAGAAGGATGCAGTCTGCTCAGCTGATAGTACCAGTGACCTGCCAGACCTCTGGGTGATGCCATTCCGGACTGTATGTGTTTTGTCAATCATATGATAAAACCTAAGCAAGACCCAGGTATCAACCTCTAAGCCCAACCATATTGATTAAATTGTGTTTTAAATAATGAAGTGATATGACTATTGGTTACGCAGCAATGGATAATTGAAATAATAGCAAAAAATTAAGGATGGACAAAAGATACTGTGTTTAAAAATGAGCACGGGGGCTAGAGACGGGGCAGAGGTTAAGGTGGCTGAATCTCACGTTGCCCATTGTGAGATTTGAGTCTCTGGACCTGGCAACTTAAAAATCAAACCGGGCATGTGTACATGCATGCCCAAGATCCTGAGAGGAGAATGGAGGAGAAGTGAACCCCACCAGGGTTGATTTCTCACCTTCTCTCTCTCTTTCTCTGTTCTCTCTGGCAAGCGCACATGCCCTGTCAAACAAACCAAAATGCGATGTCATCAAAGCTAAGTCTTACTGGGCGTTGTTAGAAGAAGGGCAGTGATGAGAAAGTGGCCTTTCACACGGTCTCATTTACTCCATTTCAATCGTCACATAAAAGGAGGGTGTGGCTTTCAGTAGCTCATTGAGGTATTTTGTAAGAATTCTGTTATTTTCATGTATCATGTAGAAAAATATGGATAGGGCAAAGTGCAGGTTCATTGCTCTCCAGTTGAGTATTTTTACTTAAACAGATTTATTAGTAAGATGATGATAAGTTGATTTGATGTTAACTCTGGCATAGAATTTAATGTTCTATAGTTCATTTTCCTTCCCATTTTAAATTTATCAATAGAAACATCTAAAATGATATATATCAAATTGATAGATATTATAACCAGAGAACAGTAAATATCACGTTTGAGAGAATTATAGCCTTCAAATATTCACATAGTTTGGAGTAATGATTCAGTTTAGCACGAGAAACCCTAATGGAATGGGGACCATATAAAATACTGCATTTTTGCTTTTTGAAGTACTGTTAGTTGCTATACATTTAAAATATGTATCAGTGCCAATCAATAGCTATTTATTTATCAGTCAGTGATTGTTACCAATGAATTAATTTGATACACGGATGCAATGTGAAAGTTTAAGGGGAGGTACATTTCTGTTCTCCTCTGAATATATCACATAACATCTAAAATTTTAAAGTTAAGTCTTACAAAGAATTATATTGAACATTTGACTTACAGATTCAAGGTCATTTAAAATAAGAAAATCATACTTATAAATTACTTAAGTTGCTTTTCAGTAGTCAAGGTGCGGTTTATGAAGATATATGATGTAAGGTGATTTCCATATGTTGGAAACGAAAGTTATTATTCACAACAAAATTATTGTTGCATTTAAGTCTACATAAAGGGAATGATAAATAACTTTTATTTAGTTAGTTTTAAATTTTTTAGGATATTTCATTTTTAAATTAATTAATTTATTTCAAATAATTATTTCATTTAATTTTATTTATTATTAGTTTTCAACTTGACTAGAGGGAAAGCAAGCTGCCAGGTCTGGGATTCGGACTGCAGTCAGTCATGTGGGAGTCCAGCACCTCCACCATGCCACCTGCTGGCCTGTATTTAGTTTTAATTCCAAATGATACATTTATTGGAGTTGTGCCTTTTTCTTTTTTTTAATCATACTGGACTAAATGAACTTGTTAAAAATATGGATCTGTCACTTTCTAGACACTTACTAATTTGCCCTTCCATGCACCTTTATATAATTCAGCTGACAACCTGTCATTGGTGGGTCTCACGTTAGTGGGTTTGCAGGTGAGTTTGAAGTCATCACCTCCTTGGTTCATCCCTCCTGTCTGCTGACTTAAAGCAGCAGTGACTACTTAGCACTTAAATGTGCAAACATAGTAAAAGAAAAGTGAAGATTTGATTCTGCAGTGGCACTGGGCTACTCTGATTAAACATTGTGTCTAGAAGAATAACATCAGCTGTCATTTTCCTTATCTGTATTAAGTTTCAGGACTTCAACAGAAAAAGCTGAACTGTTCCAAATTAGCTTCAGTGAATTCATGTGTGTTAAAGGAAATCAAGGTCTACGAGACTCTGTTTCCTTCTCATTTCCCATGACGTGTCTCTCTCCTGTTCTTTAGGAATGACAGATATAAACCTTCTTTTCTGAGTTTCATCGGATTAAGATAAATAGTTTGGAAAGGCGAGTTTAGATCAGCAAGGGAATTCCCCCCTTCAGGATTGCTGTTGCTTCCGTAAAGAACCTGCTTGTTGATTGGTTTAGGGTCACATTGTGGGAAACGTCGCACTGGGCAGTCGATGCTCTGAGACCGAACTGCAGTAATTACATGCACCATGTACGACATGACATTCTGGGTTTCACAGCTGGCTCTGGCAAGTTGCCCTCCCTGATGAAAACTCGTTTCCTATACCTGAAGGTATCCATGAATCCCAAACGGCTTAGGCTCCTGAATGTTCAAAATCCATTCAGATCTTAGAGCTTGTCGGTCTGTGGTGGTAACTATCACCATCCAAGAGCATAGTCAGCTTCTCTTAAGAGCCATAGAAGAGTCTAAGTTATCCCGAGACCCATGTTACCGTAATTGCCTGAAAAAATGTTTAGCAGTCCACGTGGAATCACGCTCGATGAGGTGCACAGAAGACATCCTCAAATGAGTGTGAAGAACGCTACCACTGAGGCGAGTGTGAGGGCGCTCACAGCTTATTTTGCCTCTGTGCTGTGAAGGCACCGCTCTGAGCTGTTGTCCAAACATGCGTCTTCATGAGAACCTGGGTAGTTCTGAGAAATGTGATGAAGTTTTTTCCTATGAAACTGTGGATCAGCATCAATGTCTGAGTGTATAGATTGCCTGTTTTATTTTCACTATTTATTTCCTTTCATCTGTTGTCCTACCTAGAGCATCTTGGCTAAATAGTCGATATTTTTGCTATAAGGTAGAGAGCCGGGTCACTTTTTTTTTTTTTTTCTTTATAAGAGAGATTTTTGCTATAGGGTACATGCACTCACCAGAGAGACAGAAAACAAGAAAACACCCCTCAGGAGGGATAGCCATGCCACAATCCCTTCTCCAGTCTCCTCTCGGGAATTTGGGAAGCACACACAGGCACCTGGTGTGAGTTTAAGCCAAAACAGGATCGACTCCGTGGGAGTCCAATGATGCAACCCTTATGCCATCCGCTGATCCTAAGCTGGGTCAGTCTGAAAATAACTAAAACTCCACGGCCAAGTTTTCTGTTGTGTAAGTATATTCCAAGAAAAATTACATTGGCATTCCCTCTAATATTAGAAAAAAATTACACTTGTCTATTGTTTATGTCATATTTTGAATTCTAGCACTTTAATTTTAAGCTGGCGACAAATTTTCGTCACGTTTGGTGAACCTGGTAGTTTAATGATTCAGTTAAGCTATTCTACAGAGGCATTTGGACTCAGAAACTGCATAATTACTCCACATATCTGAATTTAAAAGGACCCACTCCACTATGTTCTATTCTCACTAACACTCTTACCGGCAAGTTCATTTGTCACCTTATCCTCACAAGTGTCAAGATCTAATACACACTTAATTGCCTCTAGAAACAGTGCCCATTTAATTATAGCTTTGTTGTTTTCCCAATTTCTCTTTGCCCTCATTTAAATAGGTCCAGAACATTTCTCAATTAGGATGAAAATTTCTATTCTTTCTAATTATTGAAGCATATAATTATGGGGATTCTTTTTATAAAAAGTTTAATTGAAAGTGGAGAGGTATCATGATATAGCTATCCCCCGCAAAATAAAAACTGTTAAAAGCAAAAGATTTTAGCATCAAAGAATCAGAAGAAAAACAAACAGAAATGTATCGATTCAAAAGTGTGAGTTTGAAGAATACTGACGTGTGCGTACAATGTGCACAGAGAATCACCCATGTCTGAGGGTATAAACCCTTTCCTAAGGATAAGGCTAACTGTTTTTGCCTCACCCAGTCTTCGGATAGTGTGTAGGTAGTTTAGGTGTTCACTGGAGAGGACCAGGGTAGGAAGTGAGAATTACTGTCCCAGGTGGAGAATGGAGGTGCTTGCCCACTCTTCTCCCAACCCCTGTGGGAATCCTTATGCTGTGGGCAAATTAAGCAGTGTGTGTGTGTGTGTGTGTGTGTTTGTTTTGTTTTGTGTCTTTTTTTTTTTTTTTAGTTATAAACCAAAGGCAGTGAGCCTTAATTTTTGACT
>NW_006159698.1:556319-581150 GCF_000334495.1 Tupaia belangeri chinensis
ATTACTGTCCCAGGTGGAGAATGGAGGTGCTCGCCCACTCTGCTCCCAATCCCTGTGGGAAGGCTTGTGCTGTGGGCAAATTAAGCAGTGTGTGTGTGTGTGTGTGTGTGTGTGTGTGTGTGTTTTGTTTTGTGTCTTTTTTTTTTTCAGTTATGAACCAAAGGCAGTGAGCCTTAATTTTTGACTGATTATCCAATTGCTAAATATTGCATATAACTTAGTATATGATGTATCATGACAATCACTTTGATGAACCCTGAATGCCAGGGGTACACAGGAAAAATGTAAGGAAAACAACAGTATGAAGATCTATATAAATGGAAAAAATAAACATATCCCAGATATAACAAAATCCAGTGAGACAGACTTATTAAAAATAAGAAAATTGAAAAGTATACTTGTGTCCCAGATTACACTGACTTAATGTGGAACTGGTATTCATGTACAACCATTGAAAATAGTGTCAGAGGCTGAGAACATCTTTCCACTCCCAATTTCCTGCCAAAAAAAGACAATATTCCTTTTTATTTAATTAAAAAAATTCCATCATTACCACTATTGATGTAGAAATTGGAGTATCTACATTAAGGACTCCGTGGGAGTCCAATGATGCAACCCTTATGCCATCCGCTGATCCTAAGCTGGGTCAGTCTGAAAATAACTAAAACTCCACGGCCAAGTTTTCTGTTGTGTAAGTATATTCCAAGAAAAATTACATTGGCATTCCCTCTAATATTAGAAAAAAATTACACTTGTCTATTGTTTATGTCATATTTTGAATTCTAGCACTTTAATTTTAAGCTGGCGACAAATTTTCGTCACGTTTGGTGAACCTGGTAGTTTAATGATTCAGTTAAGCTATTCTACAGAGGCATTTGGACTCAGAAACTGCATAATTACTCCACATATCTGAATTTAAAAGGACCCACTCCACTATGTTCTATTCTCACTAACACTCTTACCGGCAAGTTCATTTGTCACCTTATCCTCACAAGTGTCAAGATCTAATACACACTTAATTGCCTCTAGAAACAGTGCCCATTTAATTATAGCTTTGTTGTTTTCCCAATTTCTCTTTGCCCTCATTTAAATAGGTCCAGAACATTTCTCAATTAGGATGAAAATTTCTATTCTTTCTAATTATTGAAGCATATAATTATGGGGATTCTTTTTATAAAAAGTTTAATTGAAAGTGGAGAGGTATCATGATATAGCTATCCCCCGCAAAATAAAAACTGTTAAAAGCAAAAGATTTTAGCATCAAAGAATCAGAAGAAAAACAAACAGAAATGTATCAATTCAAAAGTATGAGTTTGAAGAATACTGACGTGTGCATACAATGTGCACAGAGAATCACCCATGTCTGAGGGTATAAACCCTTTCCTAAGGATAAGGCTAACTGTTTTTGCCTCACCCAGTCTTCGGATAGTGTGTAGGTAGTTTAGGTGTTCACTGGAGAGGACCAGGGTAGGAAGTGAGAATTACTGTCCCAGGTGGAGAATGGAGGTGCTCGCCCACTCTGCTCCCAATCCCTGTGGGAATCCTTGTGCTGTGGGCAAATTAAGCAGTGTGTGTGTGTGTGTGTGTGTGTGTGTGTGTGTGTTTTGTTTTGTGTTTTTTTTTTTTTTAGTTATAAACCAAAGGCAGTGAGCCTTAATTTTTGACTGATTATCCAATTGCTAAATATTGCATATAACTTAGTATATGATGTATCATGACAATCACTTTGATGAATCCTGAATGCCAGGGGTACACAGGAAAAATGTAAGGAAAACAACAGTATGAAGATCTATATAAATGGAAAAAATAAACATATCCCAGATATAACAAAATCCAGTGAGACAGACTTATTAAAAATAAGAAAATTGAAAAGTATACTTGTGTCCCAGATTACACTGACTTAATGTGGAACTGGTATTCATGTACAACCATTGAAAATAGTGTCAGAGGCTGAGAACATCTTTCCACTCCCAGTTTCCTGCAAAAAAAGACAATATTCCTTTTTATTTAATTAAAAAAATTCCATCATTACCACTATTGATGTAGAAATTGGAGTATCTACATTAAGGAAAAACAAACTTTGGATTCAGACGTCGAAAGTATCTGATAAATGCAAATATCTTGGAAAATATGAGCTACTAGTTGGCATTTTTGAACATTATGGACATTGTCCACGCATAACGCACTCCCATCGGGACACCGGTCTGGTGAGCAGTGCCGTCAGCTCTGTGCTGAGAGGCAGAAGGGCCGCTGTGGCCCTGAGAAGAGGCCTGGACCTTTCCTGATCACAGACCATGGGGCATGTAGGCTGCAGGGGCAGATGGTGTAGCAACAGTAAAATGAGACGCTTGGAGAGTCTGTCCCACCTGAGAAGGTTCTGGGTTTGTGTCTGGATACCTCTGGGGTATGCCTGGCACAAGCCCGTGATCCAGGGCTGGCTGAGTGGGATGGATCTCAGTGTCGGGGGCCTGTTGGGGTCCCTCTCTCTCTGTCTTTCTGTTTCTCTCCATCATAGTATAAGTAAATAAATAAACTAAAAACCAAACCAAAACAAACAAAACAAACATTTACGAAGTAGTCATTTTAAAAAATATATATATGTACATATATATATGTGTATGTGTGTGTGTCTGTATTTTTTTTCCAGGCAAGGTGAAGAGAATGGGGAAAAAATGTGCTTCTAACCAGTTAGGCAGGGCATTAGTTACTGAGGTTATGTTCTGTAACAAACCCCATAGTGCATGTGTATGTTACAATACACACATATACGGCTCATTTGGCTTATTAGTTTGCCACCTAAGTTCCAAAACAAGTATTTGTTATACCAAGTGGTTCTTATCCCAGTGACTTCTAGAGCCCCCACCCCCTATCTTACTGTGATTCCTCGTGATTGTATAGATTATTGCGCTGATTTGCATCAGACCAACAAAGAACGAAACAGAAAAATCACGTAGGAGAGTGTTTTTCTGAGCAAGATCTGGAAGCAATGCACATAACCTCTCTCACAGCTCTATTGGCTAGAACTCCAGCCCATCCCTACCCTGGCAAGTGAAAAGGATGCTGGGAAATAGTTTAGTAGTGGGCCATGGCACAGGATGGACGAGGGTTGGTGAACGGCCAACAGTGACTGCCTCAGGTAACATCACCAATGTTGTGCTGCAACATACCAATATTGACCGGAGGAGGCGCAAACTGGGGAGAACTGAAATAGGACCAATACTGATGGTTTGTCCTCCGAACTTTCCAGATGTCTGTGTTGCGCGTGGTGAGGTATTCCTTGACCTGACGTTTGCTCTCGGTACTTGACTGTACATCGCTGTTCTTGCTTTCCACCAAGTTCTCTTTGAAATCCTACCACTCTTTCTAACCTCCGAAGACGCTCAGCTCTCTACTTGGAAATTGGAACGCATATTTAAAGTATAATAATGATGATTGGTTATATAAAGGAGTGGCAGAGGAAGCTGAGTCTTAGTGAGGGGGAAAGGTATTAGAGAGGCTAGGGAAAAAACCTTTCTCCTTGAGGAATTTGCATCATAAAGTATCCACTTAGCATGTAAGGTATCATTTCAGATCCTGTCTTACTCCGGAAGTCAGGACAGGAGCTGCAGTGCTAGAGGAATGCCTGCACATACGCGCTCTCCCTCTTACTGCTGTGCTACTGTGGGCAACTCGCTTTACCTCTCTGGGTTTTCTCTCTGTAGGTAAAGAGTCAGACTAGGTAACAAGTCTTATTTTCTGCCTCTCTCTCTCTCTCTCTTTGTTTACATTTCCATTCATAGTCCTGTACAAATACTCCTTTTGGAACTCCTTTCTAAACCTAGGAGTTCTTCCTGTAAAACTGTACTTCAATGCGAAGGCCCGTGCTGGCATCTTCGCAAACCTTCATCTGTCAGAATTAAGATTTCAATTTTACTGCCTGCGTGAAGTGACAATGCGTCTTTTAGTAATGTTGGAAGTTCAGAAGTGACTTGGGTTATAAGATTGTATTTTTGAGGACCAGCAGTTAGCGTAATGGCTATGTCACTGGACTCCCACGTAGTCGACTGCGGTTCGAGTCCTGGACCCAGAGGCTTAAACTCACGCCGGGCGCGTGTGCGTGCATGCCCAAGATCCCGAGAGGAGAATGAAGGAGAAGGGATTGCGGCAGGGCCATCCCCCCTGGGAGGTGATTTCTCGCTTTCTGTCTCTCTGTCTCTCTGTCTCTCTCTGTCTTTCTGGTGAGCGCACGCGCCCCATAGCAAAAATCCTCTCCAAAAAAGAAAAGAAAAGAAAAGAAAAGGTTGTATTTTTGGCTGAAGTGTTGACGATTTTTTCTCATGTAGAAAGCAGAATGTCTGTCACTTCCTTAAGTGGACATGATTGTTACATAGCAGAAATGTTTCTATTATTTAAAAATATATCATGGGGCTAGTCATGTAGCCTAAGGATGTATTATAATATACACACACATATGGCTTGTTTGCCACCTAAATTCTAATGCAGGTATTTGTTATGCTAAGTGGCTCTTATTCAAGTGATATTCTAGAGTCCCTACCCAATTGCGCATAGCCAACTGTGGTTCAAGACTCAGTTCCAAAGGCCTAAAAAGTTTGCTAGGTGGGCCAGTTGATGGCATGGTGGTTAAGGCAACTTATTTCACATAGCCAACTTTGTAGTTCAAGTCATGCACCCGGTGTCTTCAAAATGTACGAGGAATGAGTGGATGCATGCCCACAATCCTGAAAGGAGGAGTAAATGGAGGAGAGGGGATTGTAGCACCATCATCGGTTGTCCTCCACCCCCTCAAGTCTCTCTGTCTATGACCTATAAGCACATGTGTCCTGTGGCAAAAACAAAAGAAATGCTAGGCACGTGTGTTTAAGTGCCCCGGATCCTGACACTTTGGAGGAAAGAAGGGACTGCAGCATGACGTACCTTATTGGGGGTGCTGTCTTCCTCTCCCTGTCTCTGCTCCTCTTTGATGAGCACACACATCCTCTGGCAATTAAGAAAATAAATACATTTTAGAAATATATCGTGAATACAGTGTTCTGTAACCCGATTGCCTCTCTGAAGGAAGGGGATTCTTTAGCCATGGTGCAGTGACTGCTCTGGGTTCTGTGTGCTGAGCTCCTGGCTCTGAGGTCCATACACACTGGGCTGGCAGCTTGCCTGCTTTCATGTAGCCCGTGGGAAGAATTGGACAAGTAGAAGTCGATTTCTGATGCTACTCTAATCTCCTGTTTGGAGTCTTTCCTTAAGTAACCTTTTTCTTTGTGCCGATCTTATTTTCTGCCCTTTGCATTAATTCTAGTTCTAGTCCTAGGTTCGTTTTGTTTTGTTTTTTTATGTTGTTGTTTTTTAGCTGATCATGCACAGTTAGCTCACTTTTTCTGATACTATGTAGCACATTTCTAGGTATGCTTCCGGAAGGGCAGAAACTGTTATGGTTTATTCATGTAAACTGAGTTAAGAAAGGCATCCCAAACAAGCAGTGGCCATGGGGAGAGAACCAGACAGCACAACCCCTGCATGGCCTGCAGCCAGCTGGATGCTGCGAGTCTGAGGTCACCAGCTCTCCCAGAGCGCTGGGTTTTCTTCCTGACAAGCTCTCATTTACTGCAGAGGGAAGGCCAGATTATGTAAGGATAAACAAACATTGCAGATTGCAGAGGTTCAGACTGTGCAATGACATAAAATTTCAGATCTCAGCATTGTAAACACTTACCTATAGAAGTCTGGGATCTGGGAATTTCAGGAAGAAAGGAAGACACAAATATATTTATATCCCCAAGCTTCATGCATAAGGCATGAAACTACATCTACATTAATGAAGGCAGGGTTTCATTTACTGTGCATAGTATAAATGGAAGTCTATATATCTGTACAACAAATCCGGAATATGTAGTAATGACTAATAATAAAAGCATCAGGGGAAGGAAGTTTTTAATTTAATTTTAATTGAATGTATTAGACAAATTTTTATATTAAGCTGGAAACATCAGAGCTCTAAGGGGTTTTGCGAGCATCCTATTACTTTATTTTACTGATGAAGAAAGGAAGGCATACCTAGGTTGACTAACCCTTGCTCAGCTTTACAAATGGAGTTACGTATATCGAGGTTTGAGAGGTCTTCTGACTCTTGTTACAATGCTCTTTAACATTAAATAGCTGTATAGCAGCAGGAAAGTACATTGAGGCCAGCATTTATTTATACAAACTGCTATAAAAAGTCACACACGTGTCTTAACTAAAAAGACAAGGGATCAAACTTTATTTCTGCTAATTAAACATAAAAAGGAGTGATAAAGACAGCCATCTACTGAAATGACTAACTACTCAGCTAGGATTACTCACTGTAGTCTCCTATACAGATTTATGAGATAAAAGCTTAACAAAAAAAGTTAACTGGAAATCATCAGGTGAAAAAAAATAACATTAGCAGTTCAGGTATAATACAGGTAAAGCCAAAATACAGAAAAGATGACAATTGAGAATTTTGCCGTCTCATTAGTCACAGAGACAATCTCACTATGGCTGTGTGAAGATGTGGGAAGACGAAGATCATCTTCGGAAAACACCTAGGGGCACTTTCTCCTGGGCGTGTGCAGTAACGTATGCATATAACAGTAGCATATGTGAGGGGAAAGCTATTTGGATTTTGGCAGTAATCCTCCGGTGATTACCTCTCATGGGAATGTTTATGGATTTAACTTTACATAAACTAAACCGAAAAGACACACTAGGTAAATGACACTTATCTCTGAGTTGGGGGAAATACTAACGATGAAAAGAGTAAATGGGCTTTCAAGTTCGTCCACCCAAAAGTCTTGGTCTACAGTGAAATAATGAGTAAAACTACATGTAGAAGAGAAGCTACCTTCCTTAGAGTTCGCCAGGGAGGGCGATAGAATTGTAGAATACCAGGGTACTTTATAAAGTTCACGGAAAATGGAGTCAGAGTACGAGTTTTATTTGGTGCGATTTTTTTGAAATCTATGCATAGTTTTTCATAATACACATTTCTTTGAACTTTTTAAAGATCTCCTGTATAAAGCAGATCGAAGGAAAAACATACCCAAAGAGCACTTGCGCAGCACGGGCTTTATTTCCTGACACTGAGGACGCTTGCCGAGGACCTAGAATGTCATTGTAATAAGCCTTCAGACCCATGTTGGTGTGTTATATCACTTCTCCTTTTTATTTCGAGTTGACACAAATCTGGGGTGTCTCCACAGAATATCTGAACAGAAATTAACTTCTATATCTGTAAGCTCTATAAACTCCCATGTATAAAGTTAGTCTAAGAAGTGGCCATAGGCATACTTCCAAAGCATATTTTTTATCTTTTTTTTTCTTTTTTTGGAGACGTTTTTGGTATAGGGCATGTGTGCTCTCCAGGAAGACAGAGACAGAAAGAGAGACAGAAAACAAGAAATCACCCCTCAGGGAGGATGGCCACGTTGCAATCCCTTCTCCTCCATTCTTCTCTCAGGATTTTGAGCATGCATGCACATGCATCCAGCCTGAGTTTAAGCCACCAGGTCCAGGACTCCAAACGCGGTTGACTACATGGGAGTCCAGCGACATAGCCATTATGCCAACTGGTGGTCCCACATACTTTTTATCTTACTTTATACAGGAAAGTTGTAGTTCTCACCCACCTTGAATCAGACTATCCTGACTTATTCTGGAATTTAAAATCTACAGGGCATCAAGTAAGCAGGCGATTCCATAAATTGCTTTCGGGTAACGTCTTTTGTCAATACTTTGATGTGTATAACATATTTCTGTTATGGGTGAAGAATTACAAAGAAAATGTGGTACTGCAGAGGTACTAAAAAGCATACTAGAATGTTCTTAGGAGGTTTTACAGAGTGGGACAATGTAAGTGATCGCAATTTTCATTTAAACACATTCTCTTTCACCTTCTAATTAGTGTGTAGTTTAAATGCTCCTGGGGGAAGGCCCATAAAGGGAAAGCTAAAAGAGCAGTGAAAAGAAATACTGAAGAAGGTGTTTCATTCATTCACCCAGAACCAAACTCCGTGCCTTAGCTAGCTGCATTGACCTAGAAACTGGAATTCAGAAGGGAGGAAAGTGCTAAAGAATCACATTTCAAAATCTACATTGGACCTGAAAGATGGTATTAGATTTTTTCTTTACTAAGAGTAAGTCTGATTAGGTTAATTTAATGAAAATTGGGTCTGCCAATTAAGTTCTATATTTTATGCTTTCTGTTCATTGAATGTTCTAAATGTATAGTTCCATGACTCTAGTATTAATATATTTGAAGTGTATAAAGAGATTTAAAAATATCATTCAAGTATGACATTAGTAAAACTGTATTAAGTTAATAAATATTCTGGTTTTCCTAATCCCCTATTAATTAAGTGACTTTAAATGAATCTGAGTTAGAAAACAACATGTGGAGACCAGCAGGTGGCATGGTTGGTAAAACGCTGGACACGCCCACATGGCTGACCATGGTTCGAGTCCCAGACCTGGTGGCTTGCTTTCTCACTTCCTTCTCTCTCTCTCTGTACCTCTATCCTGTCAAATTGAAATAAATGAATGAATAAATAAAATTAAAAATAAATAATTCTTTAAAAAAAAAAGAAAAAAAGAAAAGAACCTGTAAATCATACATTCTTGAATATCTTTGTAAAATCTTTTTGGTTTATGTATTGGCTCCTCTTAATTTCTACTGTTTAATTTAATTGATTTATTAATTTAGACACAAGGTACATGTGCTTGCTGGAGAGAGAGAGGGAGAGAGACAAAGAAGGAGAGAGGACAAGTGAGAAAGTGACCTCCTGGAGACAGTCACGCCACAATATCTTCTCCATTTCTCCCTCCTCTTGTGACCTTTCGCATGCATGCACCTCTGCCTGGCATGTTTCTCAAGACTCCAGGTCTGGGGAACCAGCAGTTAGTGTAATGGCTATGTCGCTGGACTCCCATGTAGTCGACCGAGGTTTGCGTCCTGGACCCGGTGGCTTAAAACTCACGCCCGGCACGTGTGCGTGTGTGCCCAAGATACCGAGAGGAGAATGGAGAAGAAGTGATTGCGGCGTGGCCATCCCCCCTGGGAGGTGATTTCTTGCTTTCTGTCTCTATGTCTCTCTCTGTCTGTCTGGCGAGCACACGCACCCTATAGAGAAAATCCTCTCAAAAAAAAAAGACTCCAGGTCTGGTGCTCGAACTGCATGGTGGGCCATGTGAGATCCAGCTGTCTTAACCATTATGCCATGGCCTGGCACAGAATTTTTTTTTTTTAATATATAAAACACCTTTTTGAGTTATGATTGATAGGCAGAAAGCTGCACATGTATACTGTGTACACCTGATGCGTTTGGGACTAGGAAGACACACACATGAAATGTCACCACAACCAATGCCTTAAGAATATCTATCACCTCCAGAAGCTTTCCCTCCCCCTTTTTTTTTCTTATTTATTTACATTTTTGAGATAAGGACATTTAACATAAGATCTAGCCTCTTAGCAATTGAAGTATTCAATACAGTATGGCTAACTACAGGTACTGTGCTGTAAGTCAGACTAGCACTAACTTAACCCACATGACTGAGACCGCGCACCCTTTAACCAAAATCCTCTCATTTTCCCCCTCCCTCAGCCCTTGGCACTCACCATTTTACTTTCTGCTCCTGTGTGTTTGGCTACGTGGATTCCTCATACAGGTACGATCACGTGGTATTGTCCTCTGCCAGGCTTATTCCACTTTGCAATTCTTCCAGGTTCATCCATGCTATTGGAAATGGCAGAATGTCTTTCTTTCTTTCTTCTTCTTCTTCTTCTTTTTTTTTTTTTTTTTAATGAGAGGTTTTTGCTATAGGGTGCGTGCGCTCGCCAGACAGACAGAGAGAGACATAGAGATAGAAAGTGAGAAATCACCCCCCAGGGGGGATGGCCACGCCACAATCCCTTCTCCTCCATTCTCCTCTCGGGATCTTGGGCATGCACGCACACGTGCCCGGCGTGAGTTTAAGCCACTGGGTCCGGGACTCAAACCGCGGCCGACTACGTGGGAGTCCAGTGACATAGTCATTATGCTAACTGCTGGTCCCAGAATGTCTTTCTTTGAAAGACAGATTTTTATCTGAATTAAGGCTGCCTTGCTATGACAACAGCTCTGTGTCTACCGCAGCTGGAACTAGTTGTGACTAAATTATCACCTGTGGAGTGTGAGCTGAATTGATATATGCCACATCCAGTTTGAACTTCAAAATATCGAGTGCCTCTTGGGAACCAGCAGTTAGCGTAATGGCTATGTCGCTGGACTCCCACGTAGTCGACCGCGGTTCGTGTCCCGGACCTGGTGGCTTAAAACTCACGCCGGGCGCGTGGGCGTGCGTGCCCAAGATCCCGAGAGGAGAATGGAGGAGAAGGGATTGCAGCGTGACCATCCCCCCTGGGGGGTGATTTCTCGCTTTCTGTCTCTATGTCTCTCTCTGTCTGTCTGGCGAGCGCACGCGCCCTACAGTGAAAATCTCTCCAAAAAAAAAAAAAAATATCGAGTGCCTCTTCACTTCTTAAAGCTCATTTAGTTTATTACTTCCATGAATGCAAAAGACAAACACAGAGAAAGAGACAGAGCCTGTGTTACCACACCAAGAGGGTCTTCCTTCTGTGATCCACCCGCTTTAGCCAGCCCCAAGATCATGGACATTTACTCAGGAGGGCTCCTGAGAGGAACCTGGAATCTTCCCAGGTGAGTCAGCCTCACAGGACACCATGTTGCTGCTGAGCCACCAGCGAGTCCCCTGGTTTTCTTGTTCATTCATTTGTTTTGTTTTGAAACTAACTGAAACAGAAGTATCTGAAACTCAGCTTTGACCATGCTGAGGGAACAACACGTCAAAGGTGGTAGAACTACAAGAAAGAAGAAAATCAGATCTTCACATGACCCTATGGAGCAGGTTTACTTTGCCGACTCTTACCTAGGATTCTCTCTCAGGGATTATTATACAGTAAATTAAAAAAAAAATATATATATATATTATATATATCTGGCAATTCCTTTTTTAAAATCATCACTGTCTATTTTGAGAAAGCCAATAGATTTGTATTTGTTGTTGTTGTTTGCTTTTTGAATTTGCCAGAGACTGCACAGAGAGGAGAGAGAGAGAGAAAGAGAGACAGAGAGGAGAGAGAAAGAATAAGACAGCACCCCCTATGGAGAATAGTCATGTCTATCCCCTCTCTATTTCTCCCTCCTTTCAGAATTTTAGGCATGCCAACACACACACACCTGATGTGTTTTTCAAGCCACTGGGTCCAGGATTCGAGTTGCACAACTGGCAGACAAGACCCAGTCACCCTAGTCACCACACTGTGACCTGGCCCTGGACACATCTTTTGGAGACAGTGTTAGTTCTCCTTTCTGTGGTTTCTCGTAAGCATGAATCTATTGGACTAAACATCCCAGAACTACAGCAGCTCTAAAGAGTAAATGTTAGCTGTGCCAAGGATTTCTATCACAATTAATATGGAGATGTTGTGAACCGGTCTAGGGCATTGTTTCCTACTTCATAATAAAGCTTCCTGAACTGCCAAAGCTGAAAAATTGAAAACCACAGTTTCTTTGCAGATAACATTGCAGAGTAATTTAGAAATGTTTTGCAAGTTGGAAAGCGAGGCCAAAGCAGGACATTTGCTGCTTTTGAGAAATCTGCTGGTCAGCAGTGTCACAGAGAACTTTTGAGTTTCTTCTTTAACTGTGTATTTACTTGTAAGACAATTGACCACAACATCGGAGCGTACTTCCGAACTTGGAGCAGCAGCACCAGCTTCGCCATCATGGACAGACCTTTCTGAGTGCAGTGGTGGTCTGGGAGCTGAAGGGAGAGCTCGAATATCAGTCCTCAGTTCGGTGTGTGGTTCCTCATCACACAAGAGGTGGTATTGGTCCCTTCTCTCTTGAAGTTTTGAGAGTCTTTCCAGGAAGCACAACCTTGTTTCTATGTGTTTCGTTTTTTTCCCCCAAGTACTTTCCAGTGATCCTGCAAACTGTGTAATTCCCTGCCGGGGATCTGTTTAGGTGTTAGCCAGTCTTAGTGCATTCTGGTCTTAACGGCCGCACACTGTCCAGTACAGAGAGTTCTTCCTATCTTTCCTGATCATTCCTATGCCTGGAGGAAGACAGAGTCAACCTCCTGGGCAGAATAGTAATCTTGGGTGCATCCCTGCTTCTGTCTGACGCCGTTACGTGGATAAAAATACTCTTCATTGATCCTGTTCATCTTTCCATGTGAGAGGTTCAGAACTGATCCCTTATAGCATGGACGATATTGTATTTGGACCCAGTGAAAGTATTTGTTCTCCAATCTACTAAAAGGGAGAGAAAAGTGTAGTTCGTCCTTAAAGTTTAATGCCTATTGTTAGGACCACCAGATAGTGCAAATAGTTACATGGCTGGTTCGAGTCTTGGACCCAACAGCTTAAAACACATGCTGGATGCATGTGTGTGCATGCCCAGACTCCCAAGAGGAGAATGGAGAAGGGATTGCATTGTGGACATCTCCTCTGGGAGGTGATTTCTGTCTCTCTGTCTCTGTGTCTCTCCAACAAATGCACACATCCTACAGCAAAAATCTCAAAAAAAAAGCTTAATGCCTATTGAACAAAATGTCCCTGGGTAGCCCGTAGAGCTCACCTTCGTCTCAGTTATAGATTCACCAGGAGTTTTCAAGTTTAATGACCCTTTTCTATTGTTAACATGTATAGGTTGACTTGTCCTTTTGCCCATAGTTAGTTTTCCTCCAGGAAAATTATTTTTTCTCTCTTTTTACTAGGTACTGTTATAAAACATTGTTCCCATAAAATATTCAAAATATATTTATCGAGAAAGAAATATCATAGTGTCAAAGCAATAAAGTTATTTACTTTTGCCGTGCTAACATCCTATTTTGCATCCAAAGTCTACAGTAGAGAAAATGGACTCCGTGTAGCAGAAGGGACGTTGGGTGTAATACAGCAAGGACTTCTTGGCGGGAAGGCGATTTCAGCATGGTGTTCACCCTAAGGTGCTATCATGTACACAGCATGGTCTAGTTCTCAGAGAATATCCAGTGCTTGAATTTTGATAAAGTGCCTGGTGATTTGCTGAATTTTTACTTTTTGCCTTAAAATACATTTCATTCAACCATTTCACGTGTCTGTAACAGTGTCCCCTCTGCTTCTGCTTTTACAGAATTCATTACTCTTATTGTCCTTTGTGAATATATGCATATGCCACTAAAGTTAAGTCTTATGGCATTCAGACATCTTTGCACCAATTTCATGTGCCATTCTTTAGTGGCTCACCACACTGAATGAGTAAAAAGATGTATTAAAAAAATGTTCCCGCGAGGCGGTGGCCGATGGCTCCCGTTCTGAGGTCATGCCCCAAGAGCGAGCTCAGCCTCGTCCTCCTCCACCCTGAAGCCCTGGAGCTGAAGACAGTTCCAAGAGCTGCAGTTGGACACCAGCGTTTGGCAGGACTGCCCAGGCTTTGTGAGGGATTTGGTTTCCTAAGAGACACAGCTTTTTAACCCAGCTAAAACCCTCACAGAGGGCTAGCTTCCTGCACGGCTGATGTGGAGGCCTCCAGGCAGAGGTGCCGACACGGGGTACGCAGCAACCTGAGTGCTTGGGTTGCCACGGAAACTGGAGTGTGCGCGAGGCCACAGCCAGTGCTGAGGAGCCATTGCGCACCCCTGGACAAGCCCGGGTCCCAGCAGACCTGTCACCCCAGGGTCTTTTCTTCCGAGCAGAGGTTGTCCTTGCACTGCCTGCGAGCTCGCTTGACTGGGAACACAGTCCTTACCTGTTCTTCGTCTTCAGATTGGTGTTCTTATTTGCCTCTGTATGTGTCATTGTAAAGGAGCAACCATATGCATTGCCTTTTTTTATGCATTCATGTGCTATTCTGAAATTAAATGTTTCTGTTTGCTTCAAAAATAAAAGTTCCAGGTGTGTTTAAACATAGAATGGTAGGACATAAATACTATAGGATTTTAACCATTTATGTAAAATTAAGGCAATTTGAATCGACCTTCACTTTTATTTATTTAACAAATACCTAGGTAATACTATGTGTTAGGCACAATTCTAAATAAAATCCAGAATGATGATTTTCACCTCAAGCAATCTTTTGAGGTAATCACTATTATTTTTTAAGTTACTTTTGTTGAGGTACAGTTGACATGAAGAGCTGTACCTATTTACTGTGTACTCAGTGAGTTTGGGGTAAGTATAACACCTGTAACTACTCTCAGTGAGTTTGGGGGTCAGTGTACACCTGTGACCACTCTCAGAGAGTTTGGGGTCAGTGTACACCTGTAACTACTCTCAGTGAGTTTGGGGGTCAGTGTACACCTGTGACCACTCTCAGTGAGTTTGGGGTCAGTGTACACCTGTGACCACTCTCAGTGAGTTTGGGGTCAGTGTACACCTGTAACCACTCTCAGTGAGTTTGGGGTCAGTGTACACCTGTGACCACTCTCAGTGAGTTTGGGGTCAGTGTACACCTGTGACCACTCTCAGTGAGTTTGGGGTCAGTGTACACCTGTGACCACTCTCAGTGAGTTTGGGGTCAGTGTACACCTGTGACCACTCTCAGTGAGTTTGGGGTCAGTGTACACCTGTGACCACTCTCAGTGAGTTTGGGGTCAGTGTACACCTGTGACCACTCTCAGTGAGTCTGGGGTCAGTGTACACCTGTAACCACTCTCAGGGAGTTTGGGGTCAGTGTACATCTGTAACTATTCTCAGTGAGTTTGGGGTCAGTATACACCTGTAACCATTACCACTATGAAGGTCATAGGCTTACTCATAGTTTCCTCCTAACTCCTGTTAGTACCATTATTACTGTTTTTAAAAGGTTTTTGCCATAGGTCATGTGTGCTCGTGGGAGAGAGACAGTGAGAGGGAAGTGAGAAATCACCTTCCGGGGATGATGTCCATGCCCCAATCCCTCCTCCATGGTCTTCCTGTGATTTGGGGCACACATGCATACACACCAGCATGACTTTTCAAATCTTCATGTCTCGTACTCGAACCGTGGTCAGCCATGGAGGAGTCCAGTGCCTTAGCCACCATGCCACCTGCTGGCCTCTCCGTTATAATCATTGTCATAGTTACTAGAGCGTGTGGTGGGGAAGCTTTACGTGAGCTGCATGCTCATCTCATCCTGAGTGCAGAGGCAATGTGGTCAGGCACGATACGCCAGGTCTCCAGCACTCACTTAATCTGCGTAACTAAAACTTTAGACACGGTAACCATTACCCTGCCACTACCCTCCACATCTCCCTTCCCCCCAACCTTAGAAACCACCACCCTAGTCTCTGCTTTTTAAAATTCGACCATAAACAAAACCATGCAGTGCTTCTCGTTCTGTGTTTCACTAATTTTGCATCCTGTGACGTCCTCCAGCTCAGTACAAGGTGTCCCAAGGGCGGGATTTGCGTTTGTTGTAAAAGATGAGAAATGTCCTAGTGTATGTTATACCAGGTCTTCCATGTCAAAGCACGCTCCAGTGGACGTTTGGTTAGCTTCATAGCCTGGTTGTCGTAATGCTGCCGTCCACGTGCGAGCACAGATGGCTCCTTGAGATCCTCATGGCAGTCCCTTCGGCTGTACATCCAGAAGTGGGATAGTGTGATCACACGGTAGTTCTTATTTTAATTTTTTGAGGAGCTTCCTTAATGTTTTCCATAGTAGGTATCACAAATTATGTTTCTACCAACAGTGTACCAGGGTTTCTTTTTCTCCATGGTGCCAAAATTTGTTATTATTATTTTTAAGTAATAGCCATAGAAGTAAGGTATATCTCACTGTAATTTTAATTTCCATTTCTCTAACAATTAGTAGTGTGTCTCACTTGCTGTTTTCTTTGCCACCCCGTTATACATATAAGGAAAGTGAAGCACGGAAAAGTTTGTCAAGGGTCCCTGAGGGAGAAGGGGCTGCACTTAACCTGGATCTTCATGACAGCTGCCTGGCAAACTTCCCAGTTTTGATGGTCTTTGATTTTAAGACTCGGGACAGGAGTGGTAAAAATGAATACACAGAAACATGATCCATGAATCTCTATGTTTCAAGAATTTATAGAAAATAATTATAATTTGTGTTATATTTCATAAGTCTATAATAAACAAATATACTGAGAATACGGAAAAATTTAATCAATAATAATAATAGCCATGTATGAAACTTAGATTATCCATTTAAGTCTTCACAAAGAGGGGACCAGCAGTTGGCATAATGGCTATGTCGCTGGACTCCCATGTAGTTGACCGCAGTTCAAGTCCTGGACCCGGTGGCTTAAACTCATGCCGGGCACGTGTGCGTGCATGCCCAAGATTCCGAGAGGAGAATGGAGGAGAAGGGATTGCGGCATGGCCATCCCCCCTGTAGGGTGATTTCCACTTTCTGTCTCTCTGTCTCTGTGTGTCTGGCGAGCGCATGCACCCTATAGCAAAAACCTCTCAAAACAAAACAAAACAAAACAAAACAAAAAAAACAGAGGCAAGAACCAATGAAGCAAGGAATGATTCAGTTGGAGAACGTCTTTGCTAGAAGCTTTATCTTCACAACCTGTTTCCTCTCTTAATTTGATTCTGCTCCTCCCTTATTTACATTCTCCCACCTGTGAAAACGGAGATGGGCGGACTCCTTGGTGAGGGCTAAGAACAGTGCCGTAGAGTAGCGATGACAGATTATGGAGTTTCTTAAAATGACTTGCACTAGAGTTCTACAGTAATAACACTGATGAACTATTCTCTCCCGCAAAGTACTGGCCCCGAAGAACAAGTGCTTCAAATGATGTAATTATGTAATGCAGTAAGGTCTATCACTATTTTTGATTTCAAAAGTGTGGCAAACCGTGCAGTAGCTTTACAAAGCTGCAGAAAAGCTTCCTTCTTTGCTGGAGCACCACTATGGGAGTTAGAAGGCCTATGACGTGTCTAAGATATTGTTCTTAGGTCATTTAGCTCAGCATCTGAAAGCTCAATATGGATCGAAAACAGAGAGTTTTGTTCTGTTTTGTTTTTGGTTATAGATCTTATCTCCTACCTGTTCCGCTACAGGGACTCAGAACCGACCAGCAATCCATCTTTCTTGCACACCTCCATGACGACTCTCCTCTATACTTTTTCCCATTGCAACGCTAATTACAATACAGTGTTTTCTTTACTAGTCTCTATTCCCCGTTAAACGGTGAGGTCCTTTATCACAGGTTTTCCTAAGGATGGATCACCTAGTGCAGAGAGGCGTCAGACAGATACAAATGGAAAGGCGGGCTAAGCCTAAACTTGTATTGCTCACTTCCTATTGACTTTGTATAGCTATTCGAACAAATGCCCACAAACTTAGTGACTTAGAACAATAGAATTTTGTCATTTTACATTTCTATAGGTCTGAAGTTTAACATGGATCTCATTGGGCTAACATAAGGGGTCAGCAGGAGCACATTCTTTTTGGAGCTCTCGGGGAGAATCCATTTCTCTGCCTGATCCAGTTTCTGGAACGCTCTCACTCTTCCCAACATCCAGACACGTCTCCGTCGTAAACGCCGGCAGCATAGCATCAATCTGGCCAGTGATCTCCTGTCTGCTCTTCACTTCTGCAAACTCTTACTATTGCATTGGGCCCACTCATATATCCAGGATAATCTCCCCATTTTAAGGTCAGCATAGTAGCAACCTCAATTCCGTCTGCAATTTTGAATTCGCTGTGCTATGCAACATAGCTTTCTTCACATTACCTAGGGTTAGGGTGCAGGCACTTCCGGAGAAGGGAGCATTTTTCTACCTACCAAACATCTTGTATTTTGTTTCAAAGTCAGCCGCATACTTGATAGTAGAAATTACAAATAGAGTGACTGAAAAATGGTGAAAAGTGTTAAATAGACACTTTTCAAAAGAAAGAAATTTGTCCCGGCCCGCGGGACGTATCAAGCAGGGAACCCGAGCGAGGGGGCGGAGGTCTGGAACCGGCGCAGCGTCTCAGCACGGGAGCGAAAGAAGTGTCACAGCTCTTGATGGTATGAAGGTTTCGTTCGTTTATTGAGGGCCAGAGCACTTTCTTATATACACAAGGCAGGAGAAAGTAGGCGGGGTTTACAGCGGACCTAATTGAGGACCTGTCTGTTTTGTCTGAACCAGGAAGCTGTCTGTCCCTGGAGTGTGAAGGTCACAGCGGCCATTTTGTTACATGAAGGTCATGGCAGCCATTTTGATGTGGGTGGCTTCCCACAGAAATTGTATGGCCAACAGGCATTGGAAGAGATATTGAACATCTCTGATAAGGAATGCAAATCAAGACCACGATGAAATAGTACCTCATACCTGTTAGCACTATTATCAACAAAAAGACAAAAGGGGGACCAGCGGGTGGTGTGGTGGTTAAGGTGCTGGATGCTCCCACATGGCTGACCACGGTTCAAATCCTAGACCTGGTGGCTTGCTTTTTCACCTTCTCGCTCTCTCTCTCTGTCTCTCCGGTCAAAATAAAAATGAATGAATGAATAAATAAAGTTAAATAATTAAAACTAATAAAATGTTTTTTTTTTTTTTTTAAAAAAGACAAAAGGTACCAAATGTTGGAAAGAATGTGGAGAAATGGAACCCTTGTATGCTTTTGGTGAGAATAATAATACAGCCCTTACAAAAAAATATGGAAGTTGCACAAAAAATTAAAAATAAAATTATCAAATTGCCCGGCAATCCCATCGCAGAGCAGGTTAACCGTGTGCTAGTGACAACTTGCCTGAGTCCTCCGAGACAGAAAACTCCACACAGGAGTTGCAGATGTGTGACTTACAGGTAGTCGTCAAGGACGACGGAAGTCCAGGATTCATGACGTGCAGATTCCCTAAGGCTCAGAGAAGCCGCCTGGGCAGATGCTTGTTCCCCACTTTCACTGCAGCTAAGGGACTGAAAATCAGCCTGTCCTGGGCTTTATTACCTTGGAAGGGGTCGATAAAATGCTAGGCTATATAACCGTAGGGCATTTTGTGTCTAGGAGAGAACTCAAACAGAGTCCGAGCTCTTCTACCCCGCTCCTCCTTATCTCAGGATGTTGCATTCCTTGCATTTTCCACAGTTATTCCCGGGAAAATGAATGCGATAAAGGGAGAACTTGAGCTGTCCAAGGCCACCCAGAGAATTTCCCTAGATCTGCTATTGAGTGTGTCTAAAGGAACTGAAAACAGGATGGGAAAGAGAGATCTTTCCTCCCATGTTTATTTCAGCCTTAATTTCATAAGCCATGACATGTCGGCCACCCATATTTTTTTTTTTTCAAAAGATGAATGAAATAAAGAAATGCTGTATCTGCCTATCATCATTTGTATAAAATTCAACCTTAAGAAGGAGGGAGATCTTGACATTTGTGACGACATGAATGGAGCTAGAGGAGATTATGCTAAGTAAAATAAACCAGGCACGCAGGACAAATATTGTACAGTGTCAATTTTTTCCCTGAAATATAAAGTAGTCAAACTCATAGAAACGGAGAGTGGGGTAGTGGTTGCCATTGGCTGGAGGGAAGGAAGAACGAGGTGATGCTCACCAAGGAGAGAAAGTGTTGTTATGCAAGATTGAGGAAGTTCTGGAGAGCTACTGCACAGTGTGACGGCAATAGTTAGAAAGATTGTATTGTACACTCGAAATGTTCTAAGATGATAGATCTTAAATCATTTCACTGGACACATATATACGTGCACACAAACAGTAACTATGTAGAGATGATGCAAATGTTAATTTGTTACAATTAGCTAGAATGTGATGATTATTTTTACAATGTATATGTATCTCAAAACATCAAGCTTTATACCTTAAATTATATAAGTGCTATATGTCAAAAATATCTCAATACCACCTTTAAAATAAATAAAATCATTTGTCAAAAATACTAATTAAAATTTGGAGTTCTGAGCGGCCCCTTTCAGGGATTAGGACTACTGAAGATCTTGTGTCCAGATTTCATCCTCCTGCCTTCCAGATCTAGCCAGTCAAATTAATCCTCAATTTCCAATGGAAACTGCTGCACAAAGGGAGAAAAGCTGTACTGTTTAGATGTTGCAGATCACCTCCTTCTGCATGCCTCTGAGCACTCAGATTTAACTCCAAAAACTAGGAAAAACGTATAATTCATTAGAGGCACAAGAAATATGAGAAACTAAGAAAATATCTCTCCCCAGAATAACTCATCCTCCACAGGCAATACAAGTGAGCTTGTGGAAATGTCAGAAAAAGAATTTAAAATATTCGTAGTGACAAAGCTAACAGAGATGCAAGAGAATAGAGACAATGAACTCCAGAAGATACAGGAGAAAAGAGATGATGAGTTCCAGGAGGTGAGGAAGTTCTTGCATGAGCTGAAAGATGAAGGAAACACCATAAAAAATAATCATATTGACTCAGAACTGTTAGAGGTGAAGGTTGTAATATGGGACATCGAAATTTCCCTTGAAAATATTAAAAGCAGATTAGATCATGCATAACATTGAAGATAGAACCTCTGACCTAGAATTCACCAAAAAGAGAGAGAAAATAACCCCAAAAATGAGAATAATATACAAGTAATACTAGATACCATTAAACAGCCAAACATTTGGGTAATTGATATCCCAGAAGGTGAAGAACCTTATAATGGCATTGATAATTGATTCCGTGAAATCCTGGAAGAAAACTTTCTCAATCTAGAGAGGAACTCAAATATCCAGACCCAAGAAATACAAAGGACCCCACATAGAATCAACCCAAGAAGATCGTTTCCAAGGCACACCATAGCCAGATTGACCAAAATCACAGACAGAGACAAGATACTAAAATTGGCAAGAGAGAAACACCAAGTTACTTTCGAAGGATATCCCATCAGGTTAACATTGGACCTCTCGTCAGAAACAATGCAAGCAAGGAAAGAATGGGAAAATATATTCAAAGTGTTAAGTGAAAAACAATTCCAACCAAGAATACTATACCCAGCAAGATTATCCTGCATATGGGAAAAAAAGATAAAAACATTCTCAGATAAACAAAACCTGAAAGAATATACTAACATCAGGGCTCTCAAAAAAGGGCTGAAGAGAGTGCTGTACCAGGAAAACTAAAGTCGGACACACAGAAGTAAGAATACAAAAAACAACCAAGAGAAGGGCCAGCCTAATGGTAGGGACAAGTCTGGAGTTGAAAGTGAACTTCCAGGATTTAAATGGAAAGATCAGACCACAGGAACGCTACAAATTCAGTAGAAGAGAGATTCATTACATGAGACTGAACTGGTGAAATAGGATTTTATGACTTTTGACTAAAACAATACTAATTTTTTTTCATGCTTTGTTTTCCAGATTTAAGATTTTTGTCTATTCTTGGAACTGTTGATAGTTTCACCTACCTACTGTTTGAAATGAATCCTAACATTTTTCCTGGCTTTAAGTCTTAAGCAAATTTCTCCTAACATTTTAAAATTTTGATTAAAACTGGTTTTCTTTAAATGAAAAGTGCATTAAAATACCTATTTAATGACTACAGTAAGTTATCTAGCCCCAACTAGGTTCTACTTTATAGTATGTTCATTTTACTCACTGAGGTTTACGGCCGAGTCAGACATGTGTTCATAGATATGTATATATCAGCTGTGCTTTCTATTAAAAGTTTTTAAAAAGACCTTAATTTCAATACAAAATTTCACATTTCAATAAAAATGTGAATAAAAAGGCATGGAAAGTAACTGTGGATTCCAGAGACAGTATGGGAGGAGGGTGAGAAATGGCAGAGGGTGAGAGGGAGTTAATCAAGGGGGGAAAAAAAACGCAAAATATATAAGAAACAGAAATGGAAAAGTATTTGTTGATAAACACATATGGTAATATCCATGACTGAGCCAATATATAGTATATAGTGTATTCTGGATGGAAAATCTCATTTTGTATACAGTAATGATTTACAGTAAATGAATGTAAATAAATAAATTTAAAAGTAAAAAAAAATAAGAATTAATGGATCCTTTTTTCTTTTAAAGTGATCAAAATCTTGTTGCATAATATTTTGAGGAATTTTGTTTGATATTCAAGTTAGTATATAGCTAACCATTCCCAACGGAGTAAAAGATGAAAAGCCCTCCCCAGAAAAAAATAACCCCTGTGTTTCTGCTGATCAGAAGCAGGTCCTGACAATACTATTCATACAGTTTTCTGGCTACATTTTTTTAAAGCCAAATTTATATTGTACTGAAATATATAGTTCAAACTTATAGTTCAAATATATAGTTCAAATTAAGAGTAGTACATATCATTAGTAACATACACTCTATTTCCTTTTATAAAGTGATCATTAATATTTGTATGAGGAAACTCCAAAAAGTTCATGGGAAATGGAGTTAAATAATGAGTTCGGTTTGTTGCAAAATTAAAAAAAAATGCATACATAACGTTTCCATAATATGCATTTTCCATGAAATTGTTGAAGACATCTTGTATACTATCCTAAGGTATGATCTGTTTTATTGAAATAGCCACTTGATTCAGTGGGTTCTGAATTATTGAGCCAGTAAAACTTACTCCGTAATGAACTGCTATCTTCAAAATGTATTCAAGGAGCTTTGAATGTGTTGTTGAATATTCACACACTTTAGGGCTGAGAAAATAACCTTTGATCTCTCCCAGTGGTGGAATTAATTCTGGACTTTGACCACAGTTAAGTTTCTTATAATCGAAAGTTGAATTTCACTCAAGAAAGGGCAGTCTGGTGATTGGAGTCTTCCCAACTGTGAGAGATGAAAACAGAAAGAGATGAGTCAGAGAATGAAAAGTCGGAGTGGTGGTGCTCACCGGGAAGCATTCCTTAATGAGGATGTAGCATTTTGGTGTCTGTCGATAATATTGTTACCTCTGTGATATTATAAACTAGACTTTGCTTTTTAGAAAAAAAGAAATCATTCTTTGTCTTAATTTTTAAAGATGTGCTTCTTTAAACAAATCATTCTGCTTTAGTCTTACAAAAGAAAAATAAAATACAAAAATTCCATTTATTCATTCATTCTCCTGTAATATGTTGCAAGTTAGTAATTTAGGGGTGAGCAGAATAGTCCAGGATTTCAAGACTTGGGGAGCACAGGAAGTCAATAAAGGGTCTTCGTGGGACAGTCCAACCCCTGCCCCGGCCAGTGAGGGCCACGCGCATGCGTAAGTGCATGCAGGGACGGAGCCTCAGGGACGGAGCCTCAGGACCGGACCGGCACCTGCCCCAGGGCGCAGCATCGCAAGGCGGTGCACTGCAGCTGTGCTGCTGCTGGCCCTGGCTTCAGCTGTCGTTCAGAATGCGTGCTGCACAGAGCTGAGAGGGGACTGTTCAAGCCTTCTTTCTCATCAGTGACCCCCCCAGACATCTCTGACCGAATGCATTCCACAGATTCTGCGCCATTCTTAATCAGCGGATGTGGGAAACAAAACACTACTGAAAATTTAAATGACATATGGTTGAGACGGTGGGGTGGGTATATTCGTCATCTGATGTAATCTTATGCTTTATATTCATGTACTGAAAGAAATCACACTTTATCCCAATAAGTACGGATAATTATTATGCTAACAAAATGAAAATTACAAAGTTAGATGGCTCTTTTTAAAAACTTACTTATTTACTTCATGAGGCGAGATACAGACCAGAGAGAAAGGGGGAGAGGCAGAGAAACAGCACCTTACAGAGTCCTCACGGTGCATCCGCCTCGTCACAGCCGGCCCAGGATCATCGCCTGCCTGTGCCCTGTCTGCTTGGGTAGGTACTACCACATGAATCCAGAACCTTCCGAAGTCGCTCCAGCTGTGTCAGTAATACAACTGTGCCGCTGCCTGGTCCCTACATGATGTTTCTCATAGTCTTCTCATAATCATTAGCTTTTCCATTTGAAAACAGTATTTTTGGGCTGGCAGGTGGCATAGTGGTTAAGGGCGCTGGACTTCCACACGGCCAACCGCCGTTGGAGTCCCAGTCCTGGTGGTTTTCATTTCTTTTTTTTCTCTCTCTCTCATTCTGAAACTCTCTGGTCTAATTAAAATAAATAAATAAGGTACCAGCAGTTGGTGTAATGGCTATGTCACTGGGCTCCCATGTAGTTGACCATGGTTCGAGTCCCAGACCCGGTGGCGTGTGCGTGCGTGCCCAAGATCCTGAGAGGAGAATGGAGGAGAAGGCAATGCAGCATGGCTATCCCCCCCTGGGGGGTGATTTCTCACTTTCTGTCTCTCTATCCTTCTCTGTTTTTCTGGCGAGCGCACATACCTGGTAGCAAAAACCTCTCAAAAATAAATAAGTAAACAAAATAAATACAGTTAAATAAAATAATCCTTTTTTTTAATAGACCACAGATTAGTTTATGTTTAACACCTATCATGCCATGAACTCATAGGGACTAGGTTCCAGTAGCTCAGGCTCCTTTCCATGGGTTCTCACAGAGTGTGCTGCTCTGGGTGGAGCAGGCTGGCGCTTCAGTTGAACCCAGGTCCCTTTCTCTTTGGCTTCCTTCTTTTTCTGCTCATTTTCCTCCACACATTTTAGGAAGCTGTCTCTGCTCTTAGAATGCTTCATATGCTCAATACGCATGTTAATTCTCTTGGCAAGAATCTTGCCCTTAACTTGTTTGTTCACAGTAATGCCAACAGCATGCTGGGTAACACTGTAGACTCTTCCAGTTTTGCCATGGTCACATTTGGGGGGCATTCCTCTTTGAACAGTACCCATCCCCCTGATGTCTACACTATCACCTTTCTTGTAGAGTCGCATATCCGTTGCATAAGGAACCACTCATGTTTTCTAAAAGCCTAGAGAACGTATATCAGGGGC
>NW_006159698.1:581181-592482 GCF_000334495.1 Tupaia belangeri chinensis
TGTGTTTGTCATTTTGGTGAATTACTGGAAGATGGTGGTTCCAGCCAAAAGGACAAATAAAATAATTCTTAAAAATAAGAAAACGTAGTAATTTTTTTTGTCCATGTGGATCTCGAGCAAATCCACACAGTATAAGAGACAAATAGGAAAGGACTGGAGAGCTATTTACTTACAATAAAACATAAATATTGCAGAAAACCTTTTCATTTGTTTTTCACATCATTATAACATGAAATAGATAGTAGGTTGCATAAATTATTTGTATAAAGTATCAGAGATTGAATACCTTTTTCCTTTTTAGAACATTGATTTTTTTTCTAGCCTTTCGTGTATATTAGGCCTTATTTATCTTTCACATGCTTATTACTTAGAATCCCCTGAGGTATGTTAAACAGGAAAGATAATACCAGTTTTTCTGGTTGTATTTTGGAGAGGTTTTTGTTCTAGGGCACATGTGCTCTCCAGAGAGACAGAGAGATAGAAAGCAAGAAATCAGCCCCCAGGGGGATGGCCACGTCATAGTCTCTTCTCCTCCATTCTCCTCTCGGGATCTTGGGCACGCATGCACACGCGCCCGGCATTGAGTTTAAGCCACCGGGTCTGGAACTCGAACCACGGTCGACTACATGAGAGTCCAGTGACATAGTCATTATGCCAACTGCTGGTCTCACTAATACCAGTTTTTAATTATATTTCTACCAAGGAGGTATTTCAATTCATTACTTCAGAGTTCCACCTGGTTAGAATCCTGTAAGTCAGTTTCTCTAGAGACCGATATTGGAAACGATTGTTTTCTCATTTAGATGACAATCAATTTATGTGCTGTCCAGCAAATCAAAAGCCAACAAGAACGTTATTTTACTTACGTGTCAAAGTTTGCCTTGTTTGACTCTGACCTTTGGCTGTCTGACTCTATCAGTGGCTTGGCAGCTCAAGAACTATATATGTCTGTTCTTTGATTCACTTCTGCACTAATACATGGTGGTCCCCGTGTTTATCAGCTACTCTTCCGACTAGGGAGGATTCAGAATACACCAGCTCAGGTCAGTCCTTCTCTGAAATGGCTCACTGTCTACTGAGAGGGAGAAAAAAGGCTGTAGGTTTGCACAACTTTCAAGTAGTTAATTTGCGCTAAATGATTCTCAAACATTGGCAAACTTTCACGGACTCACATGGACTTTGCTAAGGCACCATTTTCATGGGGAGCAGTTTACTGCTTGCTTATCCTGGGTTTTGAACATTTCATTGCATTCATCAAGTAAGATCTATCCAGTTCATGAATATTTCTACAATAATGGAAGAAAGTGGGAGGGAATTATGTATTTAAGTTGGAACTATACATATCTTTAAAAAAATTAATGAATTATTTTTCTACACAGCTAATTATAAATACATTTAGTAACTATAATGCCCACATTAGGGTTTTAATGTGAACCCTTAAGACTTCCTATGTATGAAACTTTCTTTCACTGGACTCCCATGTAGTCGACTGTGGTTTGAGTCCCGGACTCGGTGGACTCATACTGGGTGCGTGTGTGTGAGTGCTCAAGATCCCGAGAGGAGATGGAGGAGAAGGGGTTGTGAAATGGCCATCCCCCTGGGGTGTGATTTCTCACTTTCTGTCCCTCTGTCTCTCTGCCTGTCTGGTGAGCGCACTCACCCTATAGCAAAACCCTCTAAAAAAAAAAATAAACAAAAAGAAGAAACTTGTACAAACAGTGTAATGTAGTGGATAGTGAATTATTTGGGCAAGTGTTTCCTTTTTCCAAAGTTCTAAGCATTCTCTTTTTTGTCATATATATTTATTTTTAATACACTTGATTAATTTGGAATGTTGATTTTATTTTAGGAGCATTTATTATAAATCTCTATGCATTGATCTAGAAATTCCTTTTAAATATGGAAATGATGTTCTAATCATAATTCCCTTACTTAGAATTTCATCATACGTCAGTCGATTTCTGAATGTATTTTGAGACATGTGATCATTTCTGTTCCAGTGCTTGTCACAGACATTGCTGCCATTGTAAATATTTCTCACGTCCTCTCACTGGAATAAGGTACTAAATAGGTAGATAAAAAAGATGCAAAACTGAGTGTTAGTAATGAAAGCGTTACTGGAGATTTAAATGGCATACGGTCAAGAGGATGAGCACACTAATCACCCTGATTTAATGATCCACATTATATTAATGTACTGAAAAATCACACTTTGTCCCTGTAAATTGGTATAATTATCATGTTAATAAAAATATAAAAGTTACAAACACTTTAAATGATGCTTTTTAAAAAGTTTATTTCCTTCTTCCATGAGGGAGAGCTACAGAGGCAGAGAGGGTAACTATACACAGTGTAAGAATGTGTACCGTGGGACCAGCAGTTAGCGTAATGGCTATGTTGCTAGACTCCCACGTAGTCGACCACAGTTTGAGTCTCGAACCTGGTGGCTTAAACTCATGCCGGGCGCGTGTGCATTTGTGCCCAAGATCCCGAGAGGAGAATGGAGGAGAAGGGATTGCGGCATGGCCATCACCCCCAGGGGGTGATTTCTTGCTTTCTGTCTCTCTGTCTCTCTCTGTCTGGCGAGCACACGCACCCTATAAAGAAAAAGAATGTGTACTGTTGCTACCAGATAGAGGCCAAAGCAACAGAGAAAGCAAACCTGGCATTCAGGTGAGTTTCACATTGTGTCGTTAGGGAACCAGTGTGTGCCGGAAAGGAACCATTTAACCTGAGCTGGGATTTGAACTTTCCAGAAATAGAGTTAAATTCTCTAACCCTGTATGTTGAGAAATGCGAGAATTGTCTAGTCAGAGTTGCTGAGTAGATCAAACAAAGTTTCAGCATTTTCTTGTATTTCTTACTTCTGGGTTTTCTGTGGATCTGAGTTTGGATGAGAGAGAGCGTTAACAGTAATTCTAAGTGATAAGCCTGGGAATTAAAAAAAAATAATTTGTGTGACCTTGACCTATAAGCAAATTTAGGACAACTGAGATGTTTCCAAATTACTTGATTTTGAATTTATATCAGAATAAATACGGCATTCAAATAGATTCTATTCCATTTATAAATTAATATTTGAAAAAAATGCTAAAGATAGATATCTCAAAAGATAGCTCAGCCTTGTAATTATGATTTTGTCCAGTTTATCTGGAAAGATCTCATCACAGAGATGTTGGAAACATGCAGAATGTTGTGCATATCCTGGATATTCATTGGTTCGAACCAGCATGGCAGACCCATCAACGTCCTTTTAAGCTAAAGGTAAGCTGTTCAGTTGCTTAGTAATACTCAGTTGAGTGAATTTGCATGCTATTTGACTCCTTTTAAAAAGAATTCAGTCCTATCATCGTGATATTAAAAAAGCCTCGTGTTCGAGGGAGTGTAACTGATGATAGGACAAACAAGTTCTCAATAAAAGAGTCCATAATCGCCAATTATTTTCAAACTAATTCCACTCAAATGTATGGTACTTGAAGTCTTAAAATAATGACTGTTAACAACCCTCAACCTATTTCTCTTAGCAAAGTTAACCATATGGTGTGTCAATTTCTTCTGCATCAGGGAACACCAGGCTTCTTTGTTCTGTGATTTTCTTCGCTGGTTTTGATCTTGTTACATTGTACTACTTCATGTACTTTCCACATTGGGAAAGTACCTTCGCAGCGTTAGTGACCCGTGTGTTCAGCAGATGCCTTTTTGTCCTCTCTAAGATATCAAATGTGTTCATCCTGCCTATTTCCTTTGTGAGAAGTTAGCTCACAAAACATGCGCCCGTTTGGGATGGAAGGGTGTTGAATCGCTGTAGCCGGTTTGTGCGTGGGAGCATTAGGGATGGTCAGACGAAGCTGATCGGTGCTGTACACCCGCCTTCCTTGCCCTGGCCCATTTTGTCAGTTACGTCTGCGGCCACCAGAGTAATTTCATCGTCAAGTCTCTCCGTGCTCATTTTCTCACTGACTCCGCCAGTCGGTCACATATTCTCCCTCTAGGTGGCACTTCAGAACACTTCAGCGTCGTTACATCTTGGCAAGTTTACGCTTTTGCTTGTCCTTGCTCTGTAAGATTTTACCAAGAAAGCTGATACCAAGGCGGGATTGCTCAGGACTTCTGTGTACCCAGAGGTGAGCATCGAGAAGTGAGAGCCAACCTTCATGTGGGGACAGATCCAGTTGCCATCTCTCGACTATCTATAAGTGCATGCTGGGTAGAGGAGGTGCTGCACTGGTTTTAAATTTTCATGAAGATTTTTTTTAAAAAAGAATGATTTTCTTTAACTTTCTATTTATTTATTTATATTTGATCAGAGAGAGCTTGAATGAAAGAGAGAGAGAAGGAAAGTGAGAAAGCAAGCCACCAGGTCCAGGACTTGAACTGCAGTCGGCCATGCGTGAGTCCAGTGCCCTTAACCACCATGCCACCTGCCGGCTTCTAAAGGATTTTTTTTAGAGGTTTTTGGCTTAGCACTCTCAGAGAGAGTGAGAAAGAGACAGAAAGTGGGAAGTGTCTCCCCTGGGGGCATGGCCACACGGCAACCACTTCTCCATTCTCCTGGGATTTAGGGTGTGCCCACACAGACACGTGGTGTGAGTTTTAAGTCACCAGGTCCGGACTTGAATTGTGGTTGACATGTGGGAGTCCAGCGATGTAACCCATATGCCATCTGCTGGCCCCACCTCCTTAAAGTGGCTCCCTTACTCAAAGCTTCTCTGCCACACCCCTTTCCTCTTAAGTGCCCAAGCTCCAGCATCCATATCAGGAAATATGTATTTGCCTGAGTCATTAAAACTGGGAGATCAAAATAGGAATTCTGGATGGGACAAAACTAAATTTGGGGACATTGCTTCTACGTGTGAATGTATCGGATGACCTCCGTATGAGTAAGACGTTGGCTGCTGTAGTGGCCTAGGCATAGATGTAGTTAGTGTTCCTCTGGGCAGGCCTGTGTGGCCCTAGAGGAGCGAATTCCACTTCCACTCGGATGTCCATGCTGGCGGCAAAACGCGGTCTTTGGCATGAAGACTGAGTGGTCCCTGGGGCAGGTGCTGCTCCCTACTGAACCCAGGCCTGGGAATCTGTCATCTAGTCACACTCCACTAGATGGCGCTCTTGTCTTTCCAAATGACTTCGTCTCTCATGAACCCCACATGAAAGGTGGGAGAGGAGATGACGGTAAACAAATCACTGTGCAAGGAAATATAGAAAAGGTAATAACTCCGGTACTGACATGCCCGAGAGTGATATGACGGGACGCCTTGATGGCCATTTTAGGAGAAGTGGCCCGGGCGGGAGACCCAGGGAGTGACCCACCTGCCGAAATCGGAAGGACTCTCCAACGTGAACATACCTTCTTCGAAGGAGTGGAAGAGTGTGGAAAACGGAAGTCAAAGAAACACAGATACCACCACCGTCCTGAAGAACTAGGTTTCCTGGTGACACTACTCTTCCAAAACGTAAACTCTGTTAAGGAAGACTGCAGGTACTTCATCATTCTGTTAGAGTTAACTTCTCCCATGAGAGTGAGAGACAGTGAGAGGAAGAGCACGAGACAGGTGTCCTCACTGGCATCTCCTGCCTGGATCACCCCTCCTCTCAGCCTGGATTGCGGGCATCCGTGTGCCAGATGTGCCAGGAAGGCCCTGGGACTCAAACCGGTGACCTTTCCCAAGTGGGTCCACCTGAACTAGTACTCCACCACCTCCTGGCTCATATACCTAATTAAAACAAATGGATTGATTGATTGATTGAGAGAAGACAGAGAGCAAGAGACAGGAAACCCTGACAGGGTCTTGGTGCGCTGCACTCTGCCTCCCAGCCTCTGAGGGGCAGGCCGCAGGGGAGAGCACCAGTGAGCCTGGGAGGGTCAGCGCGGGTCAGCAGGCCTGGGAGGGTCAGGGCCCTGGGAGGGTCAGCGCGCCTGGGAGGGTCCTCGCCCTGGGAGGATCAGTGTGCCTGGGAGGGTCAGGGCCCTGGGAGGGTCAGCGCGCCTGGGAGGGTCCTCGCCCTGGGAGGATCAGTGTGCCTGGGAGGGTCAGGGCCCTGGGAGGGTCAGCGCGCCTGGGAGGGTCCTCGCCCTGGGAGGATCAGTGTGCCTGGGAGGGTCAGGGCCCTGGGAGGGTCAGCGCGCCTGGGAGGGTCCTCGCCCTGGGAGGATCAGTGTGCCTGGGAGGGTCAGGGCCCTGGGAGGGTCAGCGCGCCTGGGAGGGTCCTCGCCCTGGGAGGATCAGTGTGCCTGGGAGGGTCAGGGCCCTGGGAGGGTCAGCGCGCCTGGGAGGGTCCTCGCCCTGGGAGGATCAGTGTGCCTGGGAGGGTCAGGGCCCTGGGAGGGTCAGCGCGCCTGGGAGGGTCCTCGCCCTGGGAGGATCAGTGTGCCTGGGAGGGTCAGGGCCCTGGGAGGGTCAGCGGGCCTGGGAGGGTTAGCGCCCTGGGAGGGTCAGCGTGGGTCAGCAGGCCGGGAGGGTCAGTGCCCTGGGATCTGCGCACGGGCCCAGCTGTGTGGCAGTGCTTCTCTACTGCCTGCCCCGCTCAGGCTGGGCTTCGACCTATTTTTGTGAAAAACAGAAGAAATTCCAGACCATTCCCTGTCTTCTTTCTTTTTCTTCCTTTCTTTTCTGGCTCTCTCCCTCCTTCTTTTCTCCTTCTTCTCTAATATCCTTCCTGTTTTTCTCCTTTTTCTTTTCTTTCTTTCTTCTCTTTTTATTTCCTCTTGCCTGCCTTCCTTTTCCTCCCTCCCTCCCTCCCCCCCGTTACTCAGTGTTAAGTGAGCTACCTTACAGGAGACACGGGTGAGCCCCAGAAATGCTGTGGCGAATGAGGAGGGCCAGCTCTGAGAACAGACGGCTATACACATGCATGAGTAGCTACTCAAGTACAATCATTCTAACGCGAACACAAGCAGGTGACTCCAACCAATTTTGAGCATATTAAACTTAATGTCGACATTCTGCTGGTGTACTGAGGAAAATGCAGTGATTTTCAAAACGCTTCCTTCCAGCTTCTGTCCAATAAAGCAGACCAAAAAGATTAAAATAAGATCGAAGGCAGATAAGGCTCACTCTAAGGGAGTATTTTGGCGATATTTCTCTAACTTTATTTTATGTTAAGATTATTGTTGGCTTTTGTTCACATCCCAGTGTTCAGATTCATTTCGTTTGGTGGTACTCTAGAATCTGAATTCTTTTTTTCTTTTTTTTTCTTTTTGGAGAGGTTTTTGCTATAGGGCGCGTGCGCTCGTCAGACAGACAGAGAGAGACAGAGAGACAGAAAGCGAGAAATCACCCCCCCAGGGGAGATGGCCACGCTGCAATCCCTTCTCCTCCATTCTCCTCTCGGGATCCTGGGCACGCACGCACACGTGCCCGGTGTGAGTTTAAGCTGCCGGGTCCAGGACTCGAACCGCGGTCGACTACGTGGGAGTCCAGGGACATAGCCATTATGCTAACTCCTAGTCCCTAGAATCTCAATTTTTATAAAATTTTCTAAATAGTTCTTAGACCGCACTTTGATAAACGATTTTCTGTAATTCCTGTAGAGAAAGAGTGGACATCCACATAAAAATGCCGTAGTGGCTTTTTGAGAGGAACAGGAAAAGTTGCTCAAGTTGATTCAAAACTAGCTTGCGAGAGCAAGGGAAGGGTTTGGGTTTTTATGATGAGTGGAGGGAGGCGCTGAGGGAAGGGTTATAAGCCTGAACCGAAAGATAGGGCCCTGGGCTTCTCTAGCAGCTGGTCCAGGTACAGGTAGAAGGGGACAGGGAGAAGCCTGGCAGCACAGCTTCCCGGTGGAGGCAGGCTCTTACAGACAGTTAAGCTACGTGTCATCCTTGACTTCCTGGAGTTTCCAATCACGTCTCATTTTCTTCTGCGCCACGTTTAATGTGTACTTGGTTGAACTTGGTAGTACACTGATACTAGTTCTGACTGACGTGGTAGATTGTACCATTACTCAGCAGATTTCCCGTGCCAACCACTAACTAAAGTGGAAGGACACCGCTCTACCTACTGATGTTGAACCGGGTATAGGAGTTTCCTTTAACAACCCGTAGAATATTGGAAAAAGTGACATATCCCAGTTTTGAGCCTTGTTCTTCATAAGAGGCATTGTGTGTTTCCATCCGCCCCTTTGGGAAGTGGCAATCTCTTCCTCGAGAAAAAAAAATTTCAAATTAAAAAAATTAAGTTATGTCTTGTGACCAGCACTTGGCATAACAGTTATGTCATGGGACTCCCACATAGTTGACTGTGGTTTGAGTCTTGAATCTGGGAGCCTAAAACACACACCGGGCATATGTGTGCATGTGTGCCCAAAATCCTGAGAATGGAGGAGAGGGATTGTGGCATGGCCATCCCCTCAGGGGTGATTTTTCGCTTTCTTTCTGTCTCTTCGGTGAACATGCACACCCTATAGAAAAAAATCTCTCTCAAAAATAAATAAATAAACAAGTTGTGTCTTGAGTAGTCTGATCTGAAGTGATTAATATTTTAAAAAGACATGGACCAAACCAATACCTTTGAGTCAAAGCCAGCTAAGTTTAGTTTTGATCAGCCAATTCCACCAAATTCTTAAACTAAAAATTTGAAACAGCCCCACCCAGTAATACATATGTTTGTAATTATTTTATCAGTAAATATTTGTTGTATAATCCTGAGTTTGGGGCAGTTTATTACTCAGTATTATTGTGAAAATCGCTGACTAATGCATGCATCTGTTTCTATCTGCCCATTTACTGACCTGCCCACTTATCTAACTTACCTATCAATGTTCTTATCCCGTTCTTATATCTAGGCATTGAACATTGGTCTCAGTTTTCATTCTTCTTCTTTTTCTCACTTTTTCTTGTCTCTTCACACAAGCACACTCTACTTCTTGTTTAGGTATAGGGAACAAAAAATATCTATTTTAACATTAATATAGATTTTAAATTCATTTTAACTAAAACTTTAAAAAATATTTTACTTTGGGACCAGCAGTTAGCGTAATGGCTATGTTGCTGGACTCCCATGTAGTTTATCGCAATTTGAGTCCCAGATCTGGTAGTTTAAACTCACACCGGGTGTGTGCATGTGTGCCCAAGATCCCGAGAGGAGAATGGAGGAGAAGGGATTGTGGGGTGGCCATCCTGCCTTGGGGGGGGTGATTTCTCACTTTCTGTCTCTCTCTCTCTCTTTGTCTTTCCAGCAAGTGCATGCGTCCTATAGCAAAAACCTCTGTTTAAAAAAAAAAAAAATTCCTTTTTTGTTTTTATGAGAGATGGAAAGAGAAAGAGGGAGAGATAGGCACCCTTGACTGGGTCTTGCCATGGCACGATCCTCCCAGTCCAGCCTCCCAGCCAGCCAGGATCAAAGCTCTGTATAGGAACAGGTGTTTTAGTCAACCTGAACCCCAACCTGGAGTCCCATATGCCATCTGCACCACCAAGACCGACCTTAGGTATACTCACATGTGTATTCAGAGCCTCAGTTTATGGTCAATGTACAGTCGATCAATGACACACATCTGAACACACGCAGGTTCTAGTCCATGCTCATCGATCCTTTCATGGCCTCTGCTATTTCATTTCAGCCCTTTCTTTGGCAATAATCTCTTTTGGAAGCACTGTAATTCCTTGAAACATTAACATCAGACCTAGTCGTTTCCTCCCAATGCTTCTCTCTTGCAATCATCGTCCTTTGAAAAAAGTAGTGAATTTTTTCTCTTTAACTCTCACCCTCACTTACTAGCACTATTTGTAATAATACCAATTATCTTGACTTTTCCAGGAAGAAGGTGGAAGCTGAATTTTATTGCTGCCTTGATTTTTTTCAATATAGAGAAACTGAAGCATTCTATTAAATTTTGTTCAAAAGTAAAAGAAAGTTTGACAATGCACCTGGGACTTATTTGCACATAGTTTTTGTTCAATTACACTTACTGAGTGAATGGATGGATTAATATTTCTACTGGTATAGAAACCTAATTTTTAGGGGACCAGCAGGTGACACAGTGGTTAAGGTGCTAGACACTCCCACATGACCAACCACAGTTCAAGTCCTGGACCTGGTGGCTTGCTTTCTCACTTTCCCTCTTTTTCTCACTCTCTCTCTGTCTCTCTGTGTCTCTCTCTCTGGTCAAATTAAAATAAAATGAATGAATAAATAGAATGAAATAAATAATTCTTAAAAAAATTAAAGAGAACCTAAAAATATATATATAAAAAGAAACCTAATTTTTATTTATCTAAAATTATTAGATTTGTCAATAAGTTGAAAATGATTTCATAAATTCTAAGGACAACAGGTGGACTACTTTTCTGTGGTATATAATTTAAGACAGAGCAAAAATGATCAGGTTATTTTTAATAATCAGAGAATATTAGCAGGTATGAAAACAGCTTTCATCTGGGAATAATGTATTATATTATAATACATAATAATAGAAAGGTTTTGACCCCTTAATAAAGAAAGTTAGCTTTCTAAGTATTTTAGATAAAAATTTTCAAAATGATAGTCACAATAGCTCTGTGATAGTTAAGTCTTAACATCTTTTTTACAGAGAAGAAAATGTAGAATGAGTATTTTAAGTAACTTACAATATCTAATAGTTTAGGTAAGACTATGCTGTGGTAACAAATAACTCTAAAATTGAATTATTATAGTACAATAGAAGTTTATTTATCTTGTTTATTACATTTTTTTAAATGCTGCAGGTCCTGGTGATTCTGCAGGGGTCATTTTCCTCACTATGGTCGTTCCTATATCCAGGCTAAGGGAGAGTCTAAGGCCTATAGCTCCTCGAACATGTGGCCTCCTGCAGGACTGCATGCCATCCCTTACAGACTCCCACTCAGATTAATGCACTTCATGTCTGTCCATAGCTCATCAGACTCAAGTCCATCTTGGTCTTCAAGGGGACAAGAAGCAGTCTTTTCCCATTGCCTAGGAGAAGAGAAGATGTGTGGGTGCTGCTCATCTCCACGCAGCAGTGGGATTAGCACACAGCAGTGGGATTAGCATGTAGCAGTGGGATTAGCGTGTAGCAGTGGGATTAGCACATAGCAGTGGGATTAGCACATAAAAGTGGGATTAGCATGTGACAGTGGGATTAGCACGTAGCAGTGGGATTAGCGCGTAGCAGTGGGATTAGCACATAGCAGTGGGATTAGCGCATAAAATGGGATTAGCATGTGACAGTGGGATTAGCGCATAGCAGTGGGATTAGCACGTAGCAGTGGGATTAGCACATAGCAGTGGGATTAGTGTGTAGCAGTGGGGTTAGTGTGTAGCGGTGGGATTAGCATGTAGCAGTGGGATTCGCATGGAGCCG
>NW_006159698.1:592563-595642 GCF_000334495.1 Tupaia belangeri chinensis
GCCTAAGAACTAGGATCCAACCCAGACGTATCTACAGATGTTGTGCTCTCAGTCACTGGGCTCTCTGTCATTCCTTCATGTGTATTAATTAAAAAAATAATTTCAAACCTATAAGAACTGAGAATAGGAATAAACTCATAAAAAAGAAGAAACTAAGAAAGCTTCATAGAGATATTGATTGCTAAAGGAGTTGCAGAATAAATTGAGATTCTGGAGACTTGGGTCAGTATGTTGGACATACTACTTAAAGCTCCACTTTAGCATTTTTTTTTTGTGGCCCCTGAGGAACAGAAGACAGACTGGATATATTTAGGAAAAAGCATATCCTGAAATAATTAATGTCTAGGTTAGCTTTGATTGACACGGCTTAACTATTCGGGCAACATTTTTAGACTGGGACAACGGTACTCATACAAACTATGATGTTAAAGATGCAGCCTGCGCCTCTGCAGACAAAAGCCTCTGAGTATGAGATGCAGATAAACAATCTATTTGGATACTTGGCATCCTGTCAAATTGAAAATGGAATCTCCCGAGATGGCTGTCAACAGAAAAGGACTTCTCTGTTAGGATAAAAAGTTAATTAATGATTGATTGACCTGCTGAAATGCTAGTTGAGATACACAGCTCACCTGTGCTGCTCAATCACTTGAGAATCCTCATTTTACTTTGCTATAACAGGGTTACATTAACATTCTGACTGCTTATTTTATTGTCACTATGGAAATGGCTGGAGTTCCAGCTCTCCTCTAACTGTGCAATGATGCTTAGTGATCATCTTTGAAATTAAAAAAGCTTTATATTATTTCAAGATACATCATGCCAGGATAGCTGCCAGACAGGTCAAGGTCAAAGAAAGTAACTGATCTAGCATCTACCTATAGACTTATTTGACTTATTTTGTCATTTTTTATTGTGCTTTTTGTACTACTAAATCCATTCACCATGCTGCACCCTGACCACCATTCTCTGGGTGAGAAAGCAGGCCTTCGAGCTCAGCCATCAGTCCTCTGAGCAGGGTGCTGACCAGGCTCTTGCAGGCCAAGTGAGAGAAAGCCCTCTGTATACTTGAAAGGGTGATGCACAGAACGGGGGAAGTATCAGGAACCTTGCCTGGGCGGAGGGAGTGCCTTCTAATTGTTAGGCACACAGGCTCTGAGGACAGACATGCCTGCTGACCTTGGAAAGACATTGCTTTTCACCCTCAACTTCCAAATCTATGAACTGGAGTAGCAGCCACATTGCACAGCATCAGGACGACGAGTTAAAGGAGACTACACTTGGAGGGCCCCTGCACACGCTGAGATCAGCAGCTACTAGCTGAGGACCCAGAGAAGACATTCGTAGAGCGTGGAGCCCTGTTCCAGAGGAGGCATATTCTCACGTCTGGATAGCACTGGGGAGCCCTGCTACCTGACCACCATTCTCTGGGTGAGAAAGCAGGCCTTCGAGCTCAGCCATCAGTCCTCTGAGCAGGGTGCTGACCAGGCTCTTGCAGGCCAAGTGAGAGAAAGCCCTCTGTATACTTGAAAGGGTGATGCACAGAACGGGGGAAGTATCAGGAACCTTGCCTGGGCGGAGGGAGTGCCTTCTAATTGTTAGGCACACAGGCTCTGAGGACAGACATGCCTGCTGACCTTGGAAAGACATTGCTTTTCACCCTCAACTTCCAAATCTATGAACTGGAGTAGCAGCCACATTGCACAGCATCAGGACGACGAGTTAAAGAAGGAGACTACACTTGGAGGGCCCCTGCACACGCTGAGATCAGCAGCTACTAGCTGAGGACCCAGAGAAGACATTCGTAGAGCGTGGAGCCCTGTTCCAGAGGAGGCATATTCTCACGTCTGGATAGCACTGGGGAGCCCTGCTACCATTTGTATTTGTTACCAAAAATGTCAAAGTGCCTCTAACTTGGCACTGTGAGAGATGAATAATCGGTGATTTCACAGTGAGGTTCTAGGGGGTAGAGTACACAACACAAAAGAAAAAGAGGCTGAGGTCCATGGTCCATGCTCGGCTGGCAGGCTGCCCTGGTCACCAGGTCAGAGGATCTGGACTGACTGAGCTGGGAAGGATGAAACCCGGGGGAGGGTACTAATGACCGCGGCAGCTCCCTTTTCTTAGTTAGACCTATGTGCCAGGCTCCTGGGAAGTCACCTGCTGCTGCAGCAGAGCCCAAGCTGGCCACTTTTCCAGTCTCCTAGTACTGCCATTGTCACAGACCAGCCTTGCCCCTGGGAACAAGCTGGCAGTGTTTGTGCCACCAGTTGTCCAAGAACCACCACTGGAGTGTGCCAGGTGGAACATATCTCATCTGTGACAAATTCACGGTTGTCAACCCTACTTTCTAGGAAGAAATTGAGCCCTCCAAAGGGAAGCACTTGCCCAAGGCCCATATCTGGCCCACTCCATAGGTGTGGCCCTCCCCTGCCTACTAAATCCCAAGAATGTGTGTCCACACTGAGTCCACAGCATGGAAACAGAGAGTAGGGAATGCGAAGAAGCCCTGAGTCCAACAGACAGGGTTTTGACTAAGATGTTTAAAGCCATGCTGGTGTTTATAAAGGATTTCTTAGGCCAGTTGAAATCCACAGGAATGAGAACTAGATGGGCTTGACGGCATGAATCCTGGTGCTTCAGGAGCTGAGCCAGGACAGCCCATCGAGACTGGGCTAAGGAAGTTCACTGAGCAGTGGTAATGGCAGGCTGGCTGCTGTTATGCGCAGAACGATGACCATAAGGGAACAATTAGCTACAAAAGAGACAGCAAGAAAACTGGTCAAGGTATGACAGCTGGAAAAGGAAATGAGAAGGCCCACATCTCCTTTATCTTACAATTTGGTGGAGAAGTTAGAGACCCAAAGTGGTCAGGTGGAAACCTTAGCCTGCTGGCATTGGTAATGATTCCGAGAAGGTCAGAGAGGTGTTATCAAGAGAGGAGGAAGAACGTACTCCTCATGTCAGGCTCAGCCACAGTTCTGGCCCCTGCTCTTCATTCAGGCATCACTGGTTTCCAAACTTCTGGAAGCCATGTTTGCACCAGCAGGCTGCAGAGAGCGTTACCTGGATGCGAGGG
>NW_006159698.1:595757-596909 GCF_000334495.1 Tupaia belangeri chinensis
TCCCGGCCGCTGTCCGTCAACCACAGCCTGCAGCTGCTTCTGCGGAGTCCCTAACTCCTTTTCAGGATGGCGTTCTCCCATCTGGGCAATTAAAGTTGTCACACAGGTGGTTTTGGCCAGTGACCATTCATCGGGCAAGCATTTTCTCACAAGGCTTCGCCTCAAAGTCATGTGAGGGGACTCTTTCTCAGAGGGCTCATAGAAATGGGTTGGGTCAAGGTTCTCAGTAGCAGATAACTCGGGAACCCTACCTTAGGTGTCAGGGTCCCACTTTTCCTGGCTCAGGACATTGCTTGGCATACAAGATTTACAGACGGTACAAACTCAGCCTCCTCTGCGCCAGGAGATGCACCCCTGGAACAAGCCCCACCTGGTGGGGCAATGGTGCAGACCATTGCTCCACCTCCTCTGCACTTCTGTCACTTTTTCAGTTAAATCCTCTTCTTGCATTTCAGGTCTGACTAACTTTAAGGACAACTAACAAACATCCCCAAGGCGCTCCTAATAGCATCACTTTCGGTTAGATTGCAATATAGGAATTTGGGGGATTCAATACATGAATTTCTGACTATAACAGAGCACTCTGATTTTCATGTCCTGCCTTAACTAAGACAACCCAGGCTGTCATTTTATCTCTGAGCACTTTGGTAGCATGTAATAATCGATAGCCAACCCAAACCCAACCTGTACTGTTGCCAATTCCCCCAGAGCAGCTGAATGCCAGAACTGTTGCAGCAACCACCTCAGCCCCTCCCACCTATGACCTCTCCCATTCACCCGCACTTGGGATGTGACAGTATGTCAGGAGCTAGACCCACTTACCACCAGCACCAGGTCCCCGTGGCATCTTACTGGCAAGGGATGCAACCCCAGAACTGCATCTTGAGGATCTGTTCCTTGGGACCACTTTGGTGTCAGTTGTCTCAGTTTAGGTGGCCTTAGCGGGCAGTTAAATACAGAGCACCTCTCCTCTGCTCAAAGTCCATTTGATGATGCCCTTGGACTTCCTAGCCACAAAAATTGTCATGTTTGCAAATTAACTGCCATTTTCTTGCAAATCACACAATCTCATGTTTTGCCCTTTTATCTCAGAGTCTTCTCTCTGCAAAGGTGTCCAATGGCTTACCCCATGGTCCTGCAGTGCTCTCAGGA
>NW_006159698.1:600221-609334 GCF_000334495.1 Tupaia belangeri chinensis
CAGTGCAGAGGATCTGGACTGACTGAGCTGGGAAGGATGAAACCCGGGGGAGGGTACTAATGACCGCGGCAGCTCCCTTTTCTTAGTTAGACCTATGTGCCAGGCTCCTGGGAAGTCACCTGCTGCTGCAGCAGAGCCCAAGCTGGCCACTTTTCCAGTCTCCTAGTACTGCCATTGTCACAGACCAGCCTTGCCCCTGGGAACAAGCTGGCAGTGTTTGTGCCACCAGTTGTCCAAGAACCACCACTGGAGTGTGCCAGGTGGAACATATCTCATCTGTGACAAATTCACGGTTGTCAACCCTACTTTCTAGGAAGAAATTGAGCCCTCCAAAGGGAAGCACTTGCCCAAGGCCCATATCTGGCCCACTCCATAGGTGTGGCCCTCCCCTGCCTACTAAATCCCAAGAATGTGTGTCCACACTGAGTCCACAGCATGGAAACAGAGAGTAGGGAATGCGAAGAAGCCCTGAGTCCAACAGACAGGGTTTTGACTAAGATGTTTAAAGCCATGCTGGTGTTTATAAAGGATTTCTTAGGCCAGTTGAAATCCACAGGAATGAGAACTAGATGGGCTTGACGGCATGAATCCTGGTGCTTCAGGAGCTGAGCCAGGACAGCCCATCGAGACTGGGCTAAGGAAGTTCACTGAGCAGTGGTAATGGCGGGCTGGCTGCTGTTATGCGCAGAACGATGACCGTAAGGGAACAATTAGCTACAAAAGAGACAGCAAGAAAACTGGAAAAGGAAATGAGAAGGCCCACATCTCCTTTATCTTACAATTTGGTGGAGAAGTTAGAGACCCAAAGTGGTCAGGTGGAAACCTTAGCCTGCTGGCATTGGTAATGATTCCGAGAAGGTCAGAGAGGTGTTATCAAGAGAGGAGGAAGAACGTACTCCTCATGTCAGGCTCAGCCACAGTTCTGGCCCCTGCTCTTCATTCAGGCATCACTGGTTTCCAAACTTCTGGAAGCCATGTTTGCACCAGCAGGCTGCAGAGAGCGTTACCTGGATGCGAGGTCCCCAGCCATGAGCGAGTCTCCCACATCGGCACATTCTCCTTAATAAGCTTGTTTCTGACCCCCTGGCCCCACACCCCCGGAAATAGCAGGAGCTCCTGAGTCCGGCCGCTGTCCGTCAACCACAGCCTGCAGCTGCTTCTGCGGAGTCCCTAACTCCTTTTCAGGATGGCGTTCTCCCATCTGGGCAATTAAAGTTGTCACACAGGTGGTTTTGGCCAGTGACCATTCATCGGGCAAGCATTTTCTCACAAGGCTTCGCCTCAAAGTCATGTGAGGGGACTCTTTCTCAGAGGGCTCATAGAAATGGGTTGGGTCAAGGTTCTCAGTAGCAGATAACTCGGGAACCCTACCTTAGGTGTCAGGGTCCCACTTTTCCTGGCTCAGGACATTGCTTGGCATACAAGATTTACAGACGGTACAAACTCAGCCTCCTCTGCGCCAGGAGATGCACCCCTGGAACAAGCCCCACCTGGTGGGGCAATGGTGCAGACCATTGCTCCACCTCCTCTGCACTTCTGTCACTTTTTCAGTTAAATCCTCTTCTTGCATTTCAGGTCTGACTAACTTTAAGGACAACTAACAAACATCCCCAAGGCGCTCCTAATAGCATCACTTTCGGTTAGATTGCAATATAGGAATTTGGGGGATTCAATACATGAATTTCTGACTATAACAGAGCACTCTGATTTTCATGTCCTGCCTTAACTAAGACAACCCAGGCTGTCATTTTATCTCTGAGCACTTTGGTAGCATGTAATAATCGATAGCCAACCCAAACCCAACCTGTACTGTTGCCAATTCCCCCAGAGCAGCTGAATGCCAGAACTGTTGCAGCAACCACCTCAGCCCCTCCCACCTATGACCTCTCCCATTCACCCGCACTTGGGATGTGACAGCATGTCAGGAGCTAGACCCACTTACCACCAGCACCAGGTCCCCGTGGCATCTTACTGGCAAGGGATGCAACCCCAGAACTGCATCTTGAGGATCTGTTCCTTGGGACCACTTTGGTGTCAGTTGTCTCAGTTTAGGTGGCCTTAGCGGGCAGTTAAATACAGAGCACCTCTCCTCTGCTCAAAGTCCATTTGATGATGCCCTTGGACTTCCTAGCCACAAAAATTGTCATGTTTGCAAATTAACTGCCATTTTCTTGCAAATCACACAATCTCATGTTTTGCCCTTTTATCTCAGAGTCTTCTCTCTGCAAAGGTGTCCAATGGCTTACCCCATGGTCCTGCAGTGCTCTCAGGAACGTGGAGTGACTCCTGATCTGATAGTTCTTTGCTCTTCAGGGCATATAGCCATGGGGTGGGAGGGAGGGTAGAATTCTTTGCAGGAAGGACACTCAGGTGGGCCAAGCTGCAGTACTACACAGGAACTCCAGCCTCCAGAAATGTAGACCATCGCCTCACCTCATCCCCATGGCATCAGCGACACCGAATCCACCCTCGAGACAGCTCAGCAGCTGCGAGACAGCCACGCGGTCCAAAACCCCGGGGGAGTTTTTAATTTATTTTATTTAAAAGAATAACATACAGATTAAAAATTATATCTGAGTAGAATGAATATACTATAAGGTAGCACCTAGCTGGTGCTATATAGTTTTCTATGGTCATTAATTATGTACTTTTTACTATATTTTTTAATTTCAAGAAAAGCAGGTTTAGCTTTAATAAATTAAAGAAATGCTGAGGAAATATGCTTAAAACTTAAAGCCAGGAAACAGGTTGGGATTCTGTTCAACTAGTAGGGACATGAATCTATCGGCCACTCAAGACAAGACAAAAATCCTTAAAACTGAAAAACAAAGCCTAGAAGAAAATCAGCAATGTTTTCATCAAAAGTCATAAAATACTATTTTGTCAGTTCAGCCTTATTTACTTAATCTATCTTCTGTTGTGGCTCGATTTTCCCAATTTAATTCTGGAATATAATATTCAACTCCAGACTTGTCCCCACGATTAAGTTGGCCACTTTCTTGGTTTTTGAATTCTTATTTCTGTGTGACTGTATTTAATTTTCCTGGTATAGCATTCCCTCTAGAACTTCTTGGAGATCTGGTCTAGTATTGTTAAATTCTTTCAGGTTTTGTTTATCTGAGAATGTTCTTGTCTTTTCTTCCCATATGAAGGATAATCTTGCTGGGTACAGTATTCTTGGTTGAAATTGCTTTTCCTTAACACTTTGAATTTATTTTCCCATTTTTCCCTCACTCGCATTGTTTCCAATGAGAGAGATGCTGTCAGCCTGATGGGATATCCATTGTAGGTAACTTGTCATTTCTCTCTTGCCAATCTCAGTATCTTGTCTCTGTTTGTGGTTTTGTTCAATCTGGCTATAATATGTCTTGGAGATCTTCTTGGGTTGATTCTATTGAGGGTCTTTTGTATTTCTTGGGATTGGATCTTTGAATTTCTCTCTAGGTTTGGATTAAACACACACACACACACACACACACACACATGCCACAGATGGAGGGGCCAGCCAGTCCTAAAACATCAGGCCCTGTTCTGCCTAAATCAAGACATCTGGTCACTTTGTTGTAGCAGGACAAAGAGTCTTTTTTTTTCCAAGCCAGGATTTTATGTCTTTAATCTTTTCCAGAAGAAAAGAGTTCTCATTACATCTGCGTCTTATCACATAACTGTATATCATGAAGATGCCGTTATCACCTCTTCCTCTGATTAACTGGCCCTGAGTGATTCTAGCCAATGTTATTAAGCTGTGCTCTAAAAACAATGACACTAGTCTCACCCAGTCATCAACAGAGGTCAGATGCACAGGCACTGTTGAGTAATCCACAAGGACCTTTGCAAACTCTTCATAATAAACAATGATGAGAACAGTTCTTTGCCCAAATCAGAGCTAAGAGAGCCATTCCGTAGCTATATGATCTGGCACCTGTGACTAGAATCCAAAAATCTCCAGTAAACTCACTTCTAATATGTGGCCTCACTGGTTGGCTTGTTTTCCTGAGTCATATCAACAGAGGAGAACAGAGATGTAGCACCTGGTATTTGACGTGACCAAGTAGCAAACAGGTGTTATCCCTCCCTATGCTAGACACTCCTCAGAAAGCAGTTGATGAAAAAGATAGGCATTGTCTCCAAATTTTAAATGTGAAAATTGAAAGAGAAGTGTGCATATTAGAAGCATGCTAGAGATTATCATGAAAGGAATGGCAGTGATGACAACGATGACCTGGTGGCAATGCCAACAACTCTCATCTCATAGTGCTATGGTAGTGGAAATACAGACACTTGGAGAGCATGATGAGTCCAGTAATTTCAAACCTGGAAACTGTTAAGCTTACCTGGCCTGGGCACTGCCTCCCCACTCCCTGGGAGTCTGATATAATTGTTCTGGGTGAGGATGGGGCCCAGTGTTGGTACTTAAAGGCTCCAGCTTTTCATAGGCAGACTCCTGATCTGATAGTTCTTTGCTCTTCAGGGCATATAGCCATGGGGTGGGAGGGAGGGTAGAATTCTTTGCAGGAAGGACACTCAGGTGGGCCAAGCTGCAGTACTACACAGGAACTCCAGCCTCCAGAAATGTAGACCATCGCCTCACCTCATCCCCATGGCATCAGCGACACCGAATCCACCCTCGAGACAGCTCAGCAGCTGCGAGACAGCCACGCGGTCCAAAACCCCGGGGGAGTTTTTAATTTATTTTATTTAAAAGAATAACATACAGATTAAAAATTATATCTGAGTAGAATGAATATACTATAAGGTAGCACCTAGCTGGTGCTATATAGTTTTCTATGGTCATTAATTATGTACTTTTTACTATATTTTTTAATTTCAAGAAAAGCAGGTTTAGCTTTAATAAATTAAAGAAATGCTGAGGAAATATGCTTAAAACTTAAAGCCAGGAAACAGGTTGGGATTCTGTTCAACTAGTAGGTACATGAATCTATCGGCCACTCAAGACAAGACAAAAATCCTTAAAACTGAAAAACAAAGCCTAGAAGAAAATCAGCAATGTTTTCATCAAAAGTCATAAAATACTATTTTGTCAGTTCAGCCTTATTTACTTAATCTATCTTCTGTTGTGGCTCGATTTTCCCAATTTAATTCTGGAATATAATATTCAACTCCAGACTTGTCCCCACGATTAAGTTGGCCACTTTCTTGGTTTTTGAATTCTTATTTCTGTGTGACTGTATTTAATTTTCCTGGTATAGCATTCCCTCTAGAACTTCTTGGAGATCTGGTCTAGTATTGTTAAATTCTTTCAGGTTTTGTTTATCTGAGAATGTTCTTGTCTTTTCTTCCCATATGAAGGATAATCTTGCTGGGTACAGTATTCTTGGTTGAAATTGCTTTTCCTTAACACTTTGAATTTATTTTCCCATTTTTCCCTCACTCGCATTGTTTCCAATGAGAGAGATGCTGTCTCCTGGTATAGCATTCCCTCTAGAACTTCTTGGAGATCTGGTCTAGTATTGTTAAATTCTTTCAGGTTTTGTTTATCTGAGAATGTTCTTGTCTTTTCTTCCCATATGAAGGATAATCTTGCTGGGTACAGTATTCTTGGTTGAAATTGCTTTTCCTTAACACTTTGAATTTATTTTCCCATTTTTCCCTCACTCGCATTGTTTCCAATGAGAGAGATGCTGTCAGCCTGATGGGATATCCATTGTAGGTAACTTGTCATTTCTCTCTTGCCAATCTCAGTATCTTGTCTCTGTTTGTGGTTTTGTTCAATCTGGCTATAATATGTCTTGGAGATCTTCTTGGGTTGATTCTATTGAGGGTCTTTTGTATTTCTTGGGATTGGATCTTTGAATTTCTCTCTAGGTTTGGATTAAACACACACACACACACACACACACACACACACACAAAACTAAAAAAAATAAAGAAAAAAATTATATCAATTTTAGTATTTCACTAAAATTTGCTATTAAAACTCCTTTTTGGGATCTGGTGACATGGTGGTTAATGCAGGTGGAGTCCACATGGGTTGATTGTGTGGTTTGAGTCCTGGATCCAGTGACTTGAAAATCACACTGAGTGTATGAGCATCCATGACTAAAATCTTGAGAGGAGAATGGAGGAGAAGGGATTGTGGCATGCTCGTTCCCCATTGAGGGTGTGGTGCTTTCTCACTTTCCCCCATCTCTCTCTCTCGGGAGAGCACACCTGCCCTATACCAAATTAAAAAAAAATGAAACAAAACACAACTCCTTTCTGTATTTTTTGAGAGCTGAGTTGTTCAAAGTATCAAAAATTTAAAACCTTATTGACAAGTAATCCATAATTTTTAAACTATTTAAATTTTATACTCAAGTGAATAAGATCAGGAAAAAAATAGTTGTCAAGTTGACTTGATTGATGTCAGAGCTGCAGACAAATTTTTAGTCTATTGTTCTTATTTCATATGACAATGTATTAAATAACCAAGAGATGTTTAGAAATAGGTTTGGGGAATATATATTCTTATCTATATGATTTTAACAGTCATAAAGATGTAACTACAATTGAGAATTTTTTTTTAAATCAGTGTGCTGCAAATATTGGCACTTTAAGCAGCAAGTTGTTATCAAGACAGAAGAAAATATAGCACAAGAGAGGGTAACTTGAGAAGACCTTTGATGTCAGCAGATACATTACCTAGTAATTTACTAAAACTCACTTGAGGAAGCATTAAACAATGCTTGAAGTCTTCTAGAAAAAGCCATGCACCTGCCAGGCTAAGGTTTCTAGGATTAGTCACACAGATTAACTTTTCAATTAACACTGCTCTTTTAGTATTTGACTGATCTTTTAACAAGAAAATATAGGCACACAATTTTTTGAAATTTGTGAGACTCCCAACTTAATGTAAATAGTTTGTTTTCTTATTACCATTTATAAACAAGGGCAACACGAAAATACAGTTTAATATTGAAAATCCTGACTAGGTTTTAGTTAAATAGTAAAATATTAGATGTTAAAAGTGATTTCTTATAAACATGTCCATTATCTGTGTAAGAAAGTTCTTCAGCCCAAAATCCCGAGAGGAGAATGGAGAAAAAGGGATTATAATATGGTCATCCTCCCTGGGGGATGATTTCTCACTTTCCCTCTCTCTCTCATGAGCATGTGCCTATGGAAAAATAATCTAAAATAAATAAATAAACAAGAAGGGACAAGAAAGAATAAAAGATAGTGTACATGAATATAAAAAGTCTATGTGTATACACACAGATTAAATTGATATTTTCAATTTGAAAATGTATGATGGCTCATTAAAGCACAGTTCTTTGTATATTTCAACATGGCATTTTATTGATAAAGTGTGAAAAAATATGTCAATGGTTTATGAAGAAGCATTTGATTCGTTTTTTAATTTATTTGATAAGAGATCAGAGTCATTTAATATTGGGTTTGTATTTTTTTTGTATTTTGAGAAACCAGAAACATGTCAGAAGTAAAAGACACCAGTTTTCAGGAAAATAAGAATAGAGCATTTAACATCTAACAATGACTTTGCCTTAATCGAAACATTTACCTTGTTTTTTCTTTTATGAACTTCAGAACTGGTGCGCCATAAAAGAGGTATCGAATAGGATTCTTTAATGAGGCGATCTGCATACCATGAGTGGCAGAGTGTAAAACAGTGCAGGAAGAAACTGCCACGAGGAGAGCAGTGCTGCAGACGAGTTTTGCCTCTTTGTGTTGAGTAAATGACTCAATGCTTTAAGGCTAAGTCTCCTGCTGTAAAATGAATATTAAAACGTATGCAAAGACCCTCAGTTGTGCGGCCAAGAGTAAAAGAGATATGATATTAAAAGGCATGTTCAAAATTGAAAATTGTATTACAAGTGCTACTCAACTGAGTCAACTCCAGTGGAAGCATGAATTTAACACTGTCTTCTCAGGGTGGCAAGTGGCATGGTGGTTAGCATGCTGGACTCCCATGTGGTTGAGTATGGTTCAAGTCTTGGACCTGGTGGCTTGCTTTCTCACCTTCCCTTTCTCCGTCCCTCTCTGGTCAAATAAAATAATAATAATAATAAATATTGAATAAATAATTTTTTACTTTATTTGGGAGGGAAGGTTTTTGCTTATAGGGCATGTGCACTCACCAGAAGATAGAGACAGAGAGACAGAAAGTGAGAAATAATCCCAAGGGGGGATGGCCACGCCACAATTCTTTCTTCTCCATTTTCCTCTCGGGATCTTGGGCACGCATGCACATGTGCCAAGCCTGAGTTTAAGCCACCGGGTCTGGGACTTGAACTGCAGTAGACTACATGGGAGTCCAGTGACATAGCTATTACACTAACTGCTGGTCCTAATAATTCTTTTTAAAAAGCCCCACTAAGCTGTCTCCTCACTACCTCTGCATTCGCCTGAACTGCATGAGGACCAGCAGCGCTCTCAGACTTCCTCCCAGAGCTGACTCCTGGTCTTGTTCAGGGCTTCTCCCATTTCTTCACCCCACTTTGCAAGAAGTTCAAAACCCCACCTTACTTCTTTTCCTGAAGGCATTCCATGGAAACAGGTTGAATATAATTGTGATTTTTTTGTTTGTTTGCTATGGGATGTGTGCACACAGTGGAGAGATAAAGCACCCCCTCCCAGGGCAGGATAAGGGGATGGCCATATTGCAACTCATTCTTTTCTAGTCTCCTCTTGGGATTTTGGGAATATATACACATGTGCCTGGTGTGTTTTTCAAGCCACTAGGACTGGGACTTGAACCACACAGTCAATTATATGACCACAATCCCACCTGCCTGGTTCCAAGTTAAATAATTAAACAGGAATTGACAGCAAACTGCATTATAATCTCTATTGTCTTCAAATAATAAAAAAGACTTTCTTTTTATGTTTTGCTTTCTTTTTAAGACTTATTTAACTTAATTTATTATTATCATTATTCAATATGACCAAAGTGAGATGGAAAGAGAGAGAGAGGGAAGAAAAGTAAGAAAGCTAACTGCCAGGTCCAGGACTCGAACCGTGGTTGGTCATGTGGGAGTCCAGTTCCTTAACTGCTACACCACCTGCAGTCCCATCTTTTCTGGTTTTGTTCCATGACTCTTTCTTGTGTTTTCATGTGTAGTTCATTTATGTTTTATTTCCAGAGGGCACGT
>NW_006159698.1:614406-617507 GCF_000334495.1 Tupaia belangeri chinensis
ACAATGACTTTGCCTTAATCACATTCCTGCATTTACCTTGTTTTTTCTTTTATGAACTTCAGAACTGGTGCGCCATAAAAGAGGTATCGAATAGGATTCTTTAATGAGGCGATCTGCATACCATGAGTGGCAGAGTGTAAAACAGTGCAGGAAGAAACTGCCACGAGGAGAGCAGTGCTGCAGACGAGTTTTGCCTCTTTGTGTTGAGTAAATGACTCAATGCTTTAAGGCTAAGTCTCCTGCTGTAAAATGAATATTAAAACGTATGCAAAGACCCTCAGTTGTGCGGCCAAGAGTAAAAGAGATATGATATTAAAAGGCATGTTCAAAATTGAAAATTGTATTACAAGTGCTACTCAACTGAGTCAACTCCAGTGGAAGCATGAATTTAACACTGTCTTCTCAGGGTGGCAAGTGGCATGGTGGTTAGCATGCTGGACTCCCATGTGGTTGAGTATGGTTCAAGTCTTGGACCTGGTGGCTTGCTTTCTCACCTTCCCTTTCTCCGTCCCTCTCTGGTCAAATAAAATAATAATAATAATAAATATTGAATAAATAATTTTTTACTTTATTTGGGAGGGAAGGTTTTTGCTTATAGGGCATGTGCACTCACCAGAAGATAGAGACAGAGAGACAGAAAGTGAGAAATAATCCCAAGGGGGGATGGCCACGCCACAATTCTTTCTTCTCCATTTTCCTCTCGGGATCTTGGGCACGCATGCACATGTGCCAAGCCTGAGTTTAAGCCACCGGGTCTGGGACTTGAACTGCAGTAGACTACATGGGAGTCCAGTGACATAGCTATTACACTAACTGCTGGTCCTAATAATTCTTTTTAAAAAGCCCCACTAAGCTGTCTCCTCACTACCTCTGCATTCGCCTGAACTGCATGAGGACCAGCAGCGCTCTCAGACTTCCTCCCAGAGCTGACTCCTGGTCTTGTTCAGGGCTTCTCCCATTTCTTCACCCCACTTTGCAAGAAGTTCAAAACCCCACCTTACTTCTTTTCCTGAAGGCATTCCATGGAAACAGGTTGAATATAATTGTGATTTTTTTGTTTGTTTGCTATGGGATGTGTGCACACAGTGGAGAGATAAAGCACCCCCTCCCAGGGCAGGATAAGGGGATGGCCATATTGCAACTCATTCTTTTCTAGTCTCCTCTTGGGATTTTGGGAATATATACACATGTGCCTGGTGTGTTTTTCAAGCCACTAGGACTGGGACTTGAACCACACAGTCAATTATATGACCACAATCCCACCTGCCTGGTTCCAAGTTAAATAATTAAACAGGAATTGACAGCAAACTGCATTATAATCTCTATTGTCTTCAAATAATAAAAAAGACTTTCTTTTTATGTTTTGCTTTCTTTTTAAGACTTATTTAACTTAATTTATTATTATCATTATTCAATATGACCAAAGTGAGATGGAAAGAGAGAGAGAGGGAAGAAAAGTAAGAAAGCTAACTGCCAGGTCCAGGACTCGAACCGTGGTTGGTCATGTGGGAGTCCAGTTCCTTAACTGCTACACCACCTGCAGTCCCATCTTTTCTGGTTTTGTTCCATGACTCTTTCTTGTGTTTTCATGTGTAGTTCATTTATGTTTTATTTCCAGAGGGCACGTACACTTGCCAGAAGAGGTGGAGAGAGAAGATAAAGCACCTCCCACTGGAGCTTGGTCAAACTTATGCCTCTGTTCCTCCTTCCCATCAGGATGCTGGGCACACGCACACATGCACCCGACTTGGGCCCATCAGGGCCAAGATTTGAACCACATTTGGCCATGTGGGATCTGGCTCCCAGTGCACAGTGCTTAACCCCTGTGCTCTGGGGCCAGTCCATTCCTTGTCTTTTGTGTTTTGTTTCACTTCATGTTTTATTTTTTTAAGTTTTTTTTGCTATAGGGTATACTGCTCACCAGACAGAGACAGCAACAGGGAAGGAGTGAGAGATTCAAAGTGAGAGTCATCCCCCCAGGAGAGATTGACCACCTCAAAACCCTTCTCCTCCACTCTCTCAGGATTTGGACATACATGCACAAGTATAGTTCTCAAGCTGCCTGGTCTGGGATTTGAACTGAGCAGTCAGCCATGGGGGATCCAGCACCTTAACCTCCATGCCACCTGCTTTCCTGCTGGCCCTCATTTCTTGTCCTTTTAAATCGGACTTCGAAAATATACTAATTCTTTCTTTCTTTTTCTTCTTCTTCTTCTTTTTTTTTTTTGAGAGGTTTTTACTATAGGGTGTGTGCACTCACCAGACAGAGAGAGACAGAGAGACAGAAAGCGAGAAATCACCCCCCAGGGGGGGATGGCCATGCCACAATCCCTTCTCCTCCATTCTCCTTCCGGGATCTTGGGCATGCACACACATGTGCCCGGTGTGAGGTTAAGCCACCCGGCCCAGGACTGGAACTGCGGTCGACTACATGGGAGTCCAGTGACATAGCCGGACTACGGGTCCCTAACGCAGATCCTTTCTCTACAACCACAAGCCTCTTAGCATTACCATTGCTTCATCTGTTTCTTCCACTCCTGCTGATGTTACTCCTGACTAACATATTTCAGGCACCGATTTCAGCATTTTATGTTTATCGTCTCATTAAATAATGACCATAAACACATATGGAGGCTCTATTAACACACCCGACTGGCAGTCAAGGAACTCGTGGCCCAAATAGATCACCTGATTCAAAATGGCTACACTCACATAAGTGAGGTAAAAAGGAGAGAAGTCAGAGCCAGGAAACGGAGAAACTAAGATAGGCAGAGGGAGACACAGTGCGTACACAGCAAACACATTCCTGGGAAATCAGCCTTCTGCTGTCGCCCAGCAGAAACAAGTGTGTATCAGGAATCCTGTAACACATGGCCCAAATAGATCACCTGATTCAAAATGGCTACACTCACATAAGTGAGGTAAAAAGGAGAGAAGTCAGAGCCAGGAAACGGAGAAACTAAGATAGGCAGAGGGAGACACAGTGCGTACACAGCAAACACATTCCTGGGAAATCAGCCTTCTGCTGTCGCCCAGCAGAAACAAGTGTGTATCAGGAATCCTGTAACACATGGAAGCCCAAATATATAATATAGCCATCA
>NW_006159698.1:617541-626106 GCF_000334495.1 Tupaia belangeri chinensis
CTAAAAGTGAATTTTTCAGTAAATGGAAAAAGATCTTCAAGTAAAAGATTAATTTAGTTTGTCTTTCTAAAAAATTTAAGGGTATTGTAATGCTTTTTCTTTGAATTGATCATCACTCAGACTTAATTCCAATTCTATCTTTTGTGATACATTACGTTCCCTTAACTCCACGCTCCAGTTCTATAACCTTGGTCATTGGTTAACTTCTTTTCCTCGTCTATAACATAGGGAGAGTAATAGTACCTAAATATTTAAAGCCACTACGGGAACTGACACACCGATCCATCTCACCAAGCTTGGCTCATCATAACTTTTACCTGGCAATGCTATAATTGCAATAATTAGTGAAAATAACCAAAATGCTTAAATCTTCAGTTTTAAAATTTTAATAAAAACCATGTCATGGGGCCAGCAGATGGATCCCACATGGCCAGGGGGTGATTGCTCACTTTTCCGCTCCCTCCATTTCTCTCTGGCTGGTGAGCACATGCACCCGATAGTAAAACTAAAGAAAAAAATTTTATATGTATTTATATATATTTATATACATATAGAATATATATGATTTATATATCAATAAATATTCATAAAAATATAGAATATTTATATACATATAGAATATGTATACACATATATGAAATATAAATATATAAAATATGTATAGGTATATAAAAATGCTATAAAGATATATGACAATGTAATAAGAAATACATAACATTTTATTATTTTCTAATTTCTTATTTATCTTTAGTTGTACATTTTTGTGGGATACAATATGAATTTCCAAAGCATGCATGCAGTGGGCAAAAATCAAAGCAAGGATAATACCATGCTCAGTTTGTTTAAAAACGTAAAAAATCATTTTCTCTAATCCATAGGATTCAGGGCCTTTAAGGCCAAAATTGTTGTTAATTTAACTTTCAAGAAGAGTCATGTGAAGACAATCCCAGTTCTCTCTGAAAGTACCTCTTTTTTTGGAGAGATTTTCACTGTAGGGCGCGTGCACTCGCCAGACAGACAAAGAGAGACATAGAGACAGAAAGTGAGAAATCACCCCCCAGGGGGGATGGCCACGCCACAATACCTTCTCTTCCATTCTCCTCTTGGGATCTTGGACATGCACGCTCACGCGCCCGGTGTGCGTTTAAGCCACCAGGTCTGGGACTCAGACCGCGGTCGACTGCATGAGAGTCCAGCGACATAACCATTACGCTAACTGCTGGTCCCCCATAGTACCTTTCTTATAAACCAATAGACCATCAACTGGCAGCGTGGGACTGGTAGCTTCCGTTAAGTTCAGGACTAAGAGGAATTTATCATTTGAAGTCCTTTAGATAAAATTCTACATTTTGATTCTTTTGTGTATGCTTAAGTGAATAGTCACAATTTATACATTTTTTGGGTGGTTTAATAAGCCACAATTCTCCTTTCTTGTATCAGGATTCAGCCAATTAACCGGTTTTGGCTGGAGACCATAAGTCAATCTCCTTGCAGGAGCAGTACCTTGTAGTTAATGTCTTCTTCCTTTATCCTCAGACAGATTTTGTACTAAACATTACTCTTCTACTGATGATTTGGCTTCATAAATCTAATTCTTAAAATGAAAACCCAAGGGGTCTATTTTATTCCTAAACAATTACTTTTCTTTGCAAAATTTAAAATCAACTGATGCCTTAGATCTAAAAACTAGTATGTAAACAATTGTTGTCTTATTTTAACTCCTCAGGCTAAAGATGCCCTGCTGGAGTGAGTCAGTTATTAAATGAATAAGTAAATAAATAAATAACACTTTCAAAGAAGTATTAGGTTTTCCTAACACTTCAGCTTGTCTGGACATAGTCACAACTTCCATTACTATAATATATAAATTAGTCAGAAAAGTTCAACAGTCTTAAGGTGATATGCTATACACAAATCTTTTCTACGTTTTAAACTGAAAATTTCTTTTTCAGCTTAAAGCAGCTCTCGCATGTTTGACATTTTTTGAACCTTACAGTAATAAATAAAAATGCTGCCAATATTTATTAAAATAACACGTACGGATTGCCTCATTTGTTTCAGTGCCTATTTGAACTTTGACCTCACTCGGAATGTTCAGCATATCATCAAATGATGATACTCAGGGCCCTGGCTTTCTCGGGATCTCTTGTAAATTTATGTAACTTCATTTTTATTTATTTATTTATTTACATTTAATCGCATGTGCCTTTACAACGTACAACATTTCTTTATTCATCATGAATACCATTCATGTCAGTAAAGACAAAGATATTACTATCTACATTATCATCAGCAAATAGCTTCTCACTTTTCAGTCAGTTAAACATACTTGTACTTTTTCTCCCTTCCCCTTCCCCCTCCTCCCTTCCATACTACACTTTTTTTTCTTCTTCACAGTTTATGGGGTCAGCAGGTGGTGTGGTGGTAAATGGGGCTGAACTGCAGGTTTCTTAAATATTTACTCAGTTCTGAGAATATTGTGTGTGCCGGTGCTGCCTTTTCTTTAATCCAATCTATAATTGTGGTTTGGGGAATAAGTTTCTTTGGTCTTTGCATTAATTCTACTAACTATCTCAATTACTTCTTAGTTACTTTCGATGAAATGTTCGATTTCACCTCTTACAGGCCTTTCCTGAGACTTACCTGAACATCATCTTAGCTTAACATGTATTTCCAACACTTGCCTGAGGTCTCCACTCAAGCTCTGCCATTTCCAAGGTTATCCTGAGATTCAAACTAATGACCTTAAGTCCTTTCATTATAAAATTAATTGATTCTATTTGTCTATCGTGTAAAATTACTACTTTTTATGATATTATTTTTAAATTTACTTTATTCTTTATTGATACACTTTAGACCTGCCTCATTTAATAGATTCTAGGCACCACAGTGCATGTTTTCAAGTCTCTGTGCTCCGCAGGCTGGGACCACTTGGGGAGCTTGCGTCCTATTACCTGGTTCGACCTAAAGGTTGAGTGGTGTCTTGTGCATTTGTAATCCCAGCAGTTCTGATGGCTGAGGCAGGAGGATTGTGAGCTCAAGGCTGGCCAGGCGACACAGAAAGACTGAGTCTGAAAAAGAGCTGGGCGTAATGTTGTATATCCGTAGTCCCAGAGAGGACTGGAGGCAGGAGGATTCCAACAGTAGGACCTTGTTCAAAATTTTTAAAATCTATTTTCCATCTAATCATTAAATGTGGGAAGTTATTTGCTCATTTCTGTATTATCTACTCTCTATACATTATCTCTTCATAATTTTTATCCTAAGACCTCTATTGATAAAATTTACCAGGTACAATACTAATTCTTTACACCAAATTCTTCAGAATATAGACATGCACCTATGGGAGATGTTCTAAGAAAACTGAGTGAGTGCAGAGTTTACTTGTAATAGGACCAGAATGGAATCACAGCAGTGAAGGGTAGTGAAAGTTTTTCATCCATTTATCCTATGGAATTTTCTTAGGGTAGAATGATAGACTTTGGCTATATCTCACTATATCAGCAGGATTCTCCAGATAAACACAATCAATCATAGAGAAACAGAGAGCTTTCTTTTCTGTTAAGGAATTGGTTCACAGATTATGGAAACTGACAGGTTTCAAACTTGTAGACCCAGCTGGCAGGCTGAAAAACTCAGACAGGATTTGATGCTGCAGTCTTAAGGTAGACCTCCCTCTCTACAAAACCTCAGGTTTTGCTCTTATATGACCTTCAACTGGTTAGATGAGACCCATCTGCATTATAGATGGTCATTTCTTTTAATTAAGTGAACTGATTGTAGATGTTCCAGTAATCCTACTCCTTGGTATTTATCCAAAGGCTAGGAAAATAGTAAAACACTTGCACACCCATGTTTTTTGCAGCATTATTCACAATTGCTAAGACATTGAATCAACCTAAGAGTCCAAGAACTAATGACTAGATTAGAGAAAATGTGGTTCATGTATGCTATGGAATACTACTCAATCATAAGAAACAATGAGATCCTGTCATTAGATTCAAAGTGGATGAATCTAGAAGACTTAATGTTAAGAGAAGTGAGTAGTATTTTGAAGGACACACACTGTATATCTCTGCTCATTATGTACCAAATGCCTGCACTCTATGGAAGAAATGGAAACATCTGAAGTTATGATAGCAGGGAGGATAAGTGTACATATCAGAGATTGTAAAGGAGAGGAGTGGATGGTAGATGATGAATGGGAGGGGCAAAGGGGAAAACATTTAAAAGACAAAGAAATGCAAAATTCTGTTAAAATAATTCTGTAATGTTTGCTTTACTAAAGAAATGTAAAAAGACAAAAAAGATGTCAATTACATCTAAAAAATACATTCACAACTTCATGTTTAGAGTTAAATAACTGGATAATATAGTCAGGTTGACACATATAACTGCTCATCACATTCATGTCAATATTTTTCATAGAAAAGTTCATTTGTACAGTGGTTTAAAATTTAATTATTATTTTGTTATTCATCACGAATCGTGTAATTCCTGTACTTTTAACTACTACTTTTGACTTTCAAAGAAATATCACAAATGCCATCAGTCATAAGTTACATCAGGCAACTTAAGCTCTTTGAAGTTTAGCTTTTTTTAGTAACTGAGAGGTAACAGTATCACAAATGGAGGTAGAAAAGCAGGTCCTGGTAATGTTACAGTATTTTATTTGAAAGAACAAATGAGAGACATATATAAGAAATTTCAGGATGTTACGCAAATATAAAGAATTACACAAGAGCTCTGGATTATTTAGACTTTTTTTGTCTTTGTTTTATTTTTGTCTTATTGTTCTGGCATTGTGTGGAGCTAAAAACATAAAAGCAGGCTTTCAGCCACTTCATCTAAAGTCTTTCAACTCCCATAGCATGCACACAAATATTCCATTCAACAAGTTCTCCAGACTATAAACATGCCCCTATGGAGTTGCTTTAAGAAAATTGATTGAGTAAAGAACGTTTTCCATTCTAAGAAAATTGAGTGCGAGAACTTTCAGCAACCAAGATTCTGTTATTAACAAGTGAAGTCGAGGGAACTGACTTTCAGCTGTGTTTGGCTTTCTTTCTCACATCCCATACAGTAAGGAAAACAGAAAACAGAACTGCATACCCCATTATCAATTAAATTAGAGGCGTATGAAATCTAGAACTGTTAAATAAAATTATTTTCAAAATCACTGAAGTAAGACAGCGATAAAGGAAAAGCTGTATAAATAAGGTGCCCCTAGTTGCAGACCTTAGAAAATGTCCCAAGGGTACTCTGTCACATGTAAGACAGACACGAAGGGCTGTTTCACAGGCCCTGGTTCAGGTTTTAGAAGCAATGGTTATAGAGCCAAGTATTAAAACTCATAGACAATTTCTGCATTAAGCAATCTATTGGTGAAATGGGGGGTTCTATGCAAGAAGTTCCACACTGTGTTCACTGTTTGCAGCTATTACTCCGAACTGTAGGTGAGACATGTGGGCTATCAGAACAGACTTAAAACACATCACTTTGAAATATACAGAACATCTCTGCCAGCTTGAGTGCTCATTGACATGAGGGAGAACTCAACTTGAAAACAATGCTAAATAAAATAAGCTGTCACATTCGCTTTACGGAGGTACTATGCAAAGGAAGTGGGGAAAAGAACACACGCAGACATACCCAATAGATTAAGAACACTGGAAAACAGTAATATTGCCATAGAGATGAAAACTCTGACTCTACAATGTCTCTTCAAGAATACAAATAAGGCCAACAATTAAAGTAAAATTATTTCCAATATCAGATTTAGAGAACTTTCCAAAGAGAGGACAAAGTAATAAATGGTTACAAAAATAAAACTAGGGACCAGCAGCTAGAATGATGGATATGTGGCTGTACTTCCACATCATCAACCATAGTTCAAGTCCTGGACCCGGTGGCTTAAAACAGACACGAAGGGCTGTTTCACAGGCCCTGGTTCAGGTTTTAGAAGCAATGGTTATAGAGCCAAGTATTAAAACTCATAGACAATTTCTGCATTAAGCAATCTATTGGTGAAATGGGGGGTTCTATGCAAGAAGTTCCACACTGTGTTCACTGTTTGCAGCTATTACTCCGAACTGTAGGTGAGACATGTGGGCTATCAGAACAGACTTAAAACACATCACTTTGAAATATACAGAACATCTCTGCCAGCTTGAGTGCTCATTGACATGAGGGAGAACTCAACTTGAAAACAATGCTAAATAAAATAAGCTGTCACATTCGCTTTACGGAGGTACTATGCAAAGGAAGTGGGGAAAAGAACACACGCAGACATACCCAATAGATTAAGAACACTGGAAAACAGTAATATTGCCATAGAGATGAAAACTCTGACTCTACAATGTCTCTTCAAGAATACAAATAAGGCCAACAATTAAAGTAAAATTATTTCCAATATCAGATTTAGAGAACTTTCCAAAGAGAGGACAAAGTAATAAATGGTTACAAAAATAAAACTAGGGACCAGCAGCTAGAATGATGGATATGTGGCTGTACTTCCACATCATCAACCATAGTTCAAGTCCTGGACCCGGTGGCTTAAAACTCATGCCAGGTGCGTGTATGTGCATGCCCAATATCATGAGAGGAGATGGAGGAATATCAGTCTCTCCCCACGGCAAAATTGGAACTCAGTAGCGACAGAACCTAGATTAGCCTCCATGGAATAGAACCTCGTTGTTAATCCCACATAGAATCTCTATCTCTGACACTACAGCCGCTCTCTTAAAGGGGGAATTGGGGTGGTTGACGACAGAGGCTGGCTAAGGCCTTGTCTCTGCTTGCTCACTGAGACCATCCTCCAAAGTCGATGCATTCCGAGGGACGTTAACACAGACACTAATGGCGACCTCTGTGACTCCTTCAGCTTTATGTTTCATGCTTCCAGTTTTTAAATCTTTTTTCCAGGTTTCTGACCTACTGACCAGGTTATTTATAACTCACCAGAATTTAGAGTACATGTCATCAGATATGTATATGCCACCCAAGTCTTCCTCCACAGAGAACGTATTGCTCTGCCTACGGGAAGAATGTCCCTCAACTCAATCTCCAAGGACCCTCTTCAGTGAAACTGCGATATGGCAGTGGTCCATTTTTCATATCCTATTTGTTGCTCTGGGAATTAGGTCCATGGCATTTCCTTGTTCATTGATTGGAAAACTCTCCTCAAATCGTAGGTGTGAGCCAAAAGAAGATGCTTTGGTGCAACAGCCATATGCATTGTCAACTCCGACCCATTTGTTAAAACCCAATGCAGGAGACAGCACTTGCACTTACGCTTCTATGTCTGCCTGGCTTGGTTAGTAGGTAGATCAGTAACGGTGTGTAATCATGATGGGCGTGTCATGACACCAGGCCTTGTCCCACCGTCAGGGTCTCCATTTCTACCAGAGCATGAGACAAGGCCAAGAGCATTCTGCCAGAACACAGTGTAGAAAACACTGATATGCCCAAACCCTAGCGATGTGCACTTACTTATCATGTTAAGATTCATAAAAGACTTCACCCATGGCTCTAATCACCAGATACAGAAAGCACCCTCTCATTTGCCAGGCCAACCTTCACGGCAGCAAAGGTCCGACACAGAGCTTCCTTTGGTTTGGGTCCTACTTGAAACTGTCAGCTCTCTGTGTCACCCATGAAATATTCCCAAGTACAGCATGTGTTCCCAAGGTCAAAGAACTTCCTCAGATTCTCCAACTCTTTCCTAGTGGCAGGCCATACGGGAGATGATGACTTGTCTTTTACCTTGAGGATGCTCAGCATGCCCTTGGCCACTGGATCCCTGAGCCCTTCATCAGTGTGTCACGGATCTGAATCTTCCTGAGGTTTATTTCTCACCCTCTGGCATGCACATCTTAAAAGGATACTAGTACCATTGAAAAAGGGGGGGAGTGACATAAACAGAACATTAAAAACACAAATGGCTCTTAAACATGAAACGATTTCCAGCCTCGTTTACAAGAAAAAGGTACTAAAATTATATTCTGATACTATTTTCTCACTTTCAGATCATCGAAGAACAAAAAGTATGTTTTAGGAAGATTCAGAAACAGGTTTACTTACACATTGCTAAATAGGAATCAGAAAAAAATATGTTATGGCAGTCAGTGTAGCAATGTCAATCAAAATTTTAAATGTACATGACACAGACCCTTATAATTTCTTTCCTTAAAGTTTCTTTATTCTACAAGGACCAGACAGTGGTGCAATGGTAAGAGATACTCTGTGCGATGGAAAGCTCTGTGTTTGTATCCAGGGGCCTCCCTGAGTATTCTGGACACACGTGCCCATGATCTGGTGCCTCTAAAGCCCGGGTGGGTATCTGCATAAGAACCCTACTGCAGTCTTTTCTCTGTCTCTCCCTCTCCCTTTGTGTGTGTTTTTTTTTTTTTTTTCTTCTCATGGAAGAAAATTTCTTCTCATGGAAGAAAAAAAAACACACACACAAAGTATATCCTATAGACTACTGACATGGAATGATCTCCAAAATAAATTCTTTTTTTTTTTTTTTTTTGGAGAGATTTTTTTCTCTATAGGGGTGTGGAG
>NW_006159698.1:630108-632256 GCF_000334495.1 Tupaia belangeri chinensis
TGGAGAGATTTTTTTCGCTATAGGGTGTGTGAGCTCGCCAGACAGACAGAGAGAGACAGAGAGACAGAAAGCGAGAAATCACCCCCCCAGGTGGGATGGTCACGCTGCAATCCCTTCTCCTCCATTCTCCTCTCGGGATCTTGGGCATGCACGCACATGCACCTGGTGCGAGTTTTAAGCCACTGGGTCCGGGACGCGAACCACGGTCGACTACATGGGAGTCCAGTGACATAGCCATTACGCTAACTGCTGGTTCCCTCCAAAATAAATTCTTAAATAAAAATGCAAGGTCCTGAACAATGAATAAGGCAGGCTACTCTGTTTACAAAGAATTTTTAAAACAATGCTCAAAAAACTCATTACTTGTAAAAGTGGAAAAAAGAGCGTCTCCATGGCAAAGCGGTAAAAACAACATTTTTACTATATACTTATTTCTCTAAAAAATTTACTATGTGCCTATATTATTTAATAAATTCAAAATAAATCTCACCTAATCCAATTTAAAATGTCAGCTATACCTATGTCAAAAGTTTTTCCTTCTCTTCATCTGACATCCGAGCCGGGGCTTGGGCACTTGGAGTCGAAGAGAGTAAGACCTGCGAATTCATTCCCTTCATTTTGTCCTTTCCCTTGACATGGGAAGTGTGTATGGTCAATTTTAAGTGTCAAGTTGCCAGGATCAGGGAGAACCTAGATATCTGGATATTTGGTAGAGCATTATTTCGCGGTGTGTCTGTGAGAGTGTTTCCAGAGGACATAGGAGTGTGAATGGTAGACCAAATGGTGAAGATCCACCCTCACAGTGAATGGACTCTGTCCAATTTGCTAGGGCCCAGAGAGAACAAAAAGGCAGAGGAAAGGCAAATTCTTGTTCTCTTTCTCTCCTGGAGCTGGGGCACCTTCTACTGCCTTACACATAGAACTATAGGCTCTCCAATCTTTGGGCTGCAGGACTTACACCAGCAGACACGCCCTCTCCTCCCTCACACCTGGGTTCTTAGGTCTTCACTCTCAGATTGAAAGCCACATCAGCTTCCCAATTTCTGAAGCCTTCAGGCTTGGAATAAGTCATGCTACTGACATCCCAGAGACTCCAGCTTGCAGATGGCCTGTTGTGGGACTTCTAAGCCTCTGTAATCATGTGACCTAATTCATAAGATAAATACATCAATAGACTGCATTTGCTGGCCAGAAATTCTGTGAAAATTGTTTAGCTTATTAGTTTTAAAATATTGGTTGATGAGCTTCTAGGATGAGCAGACTTCCAGCCTCGTTTAGACTTTCAGACTTCACTCCATATTCACTGATTCAGAAAATCTGGAGGAGGACCCAGAAAATTGTGCTTCAACAAGCTCTTTAGGTAATTCTGGTACAGTTTGACAACTGTTCTTTTTACTATTCTCAGAATCTCTTCGGCATCTATCTTACACGTTCCCTTCTTCAAGATGCTTCAAGCCACCAGTAGCCCTGTGTCTATGTTATTTTCAGAGAATGACTTTGCTTTTTATTTCAGTGAGATGATCAAAATAACTGGAAAGAACTTCTCTAATGACCCTTTAGCCCTCGCTTCTAATCTATGTCTCTAAGTATCTGTCTTTGCTGCTGTTACTATGGAAAACACTACAATCCATTTCTGCCCTGGATTTTATACTCTCTGATAAAGTGTGTAACTATAATTTTCTCTTCCTCTTTAGGATCATTAATTTTCCCATTCCACAGAGTAGTTTCCATTAGTATTCAAATATATGGTATTATATCCAAAACAAACAATAATAGCAGCAACACCTTAACCTTGAATTCTATTAACTCCTCTATTTTAGTGATCAGCTTTACAGGAAACACCTAAAAAGAGAACACATGCTAAACGATTTCTTCCCTTGCTGTCTAACCCACTTTAACAAGGCTTGCTTTCTTCCATTCCACAGAGACAGCTTTCATTGAGAATACCCATGATCCCTGCCTCATTTTACAGGTACGGTGATTAACGCCAAGTCCTCATGTTAGCAACAGCATTTTGCAAAGTGATTACTTTTCCTTTTTGAAGTTTTATTTGGCTTCTGGAACAACACTCCTTCCTGATTTTCTTCTTTTTTCATTAACCATTTGCCCCCCCCCCCCCCAATTTCCTTCTCTCCCACCCTTCTTCGA